>NC_062549.1:89373237-89673237 GCF_016906955.1 Phacochoerus africanus | reverse complement strand
ATGCCGTGAGCTGTGGTGTAGGTCACAGAAACGGCTCAGATCCCATATTGATGTGACTGTGATATAGGCCGGCAGCTGTACCTCCAATTTGACCTCGAGCCTGGAAACTTCCAAATGCTTCAAGTGTGGTGCTAGGAACAAAAGAACTGGACTGACATCCATGAGGATGTGGGGTTGATCCCCGGCTTCACTTAGTGGGTTAAGGATCTGGCATTGCCACAAGCTGCCGTATAGTTTGCAGACATGTCTCGGGTCCCACATTGTTAGGGCTGAGGTGTAGGCTGGCAGCTGTAGCTCCAATTTAACCCCTAGCCTGTGAACACATGTCACAGGTATGGCCCTAAAAAGAAAAAAAAAATGCTAATTTGAAAAGATACACGAATCCCAATGTTCATAGCATCATTATTTACATTAGTCAAGATATGGAAGCAACCTTGTGTCCACCAATAGGTAGACTGGATGAAGAAGATGTTACACACACACACACACACACTCATATGCACAATGGAATAGTACTCAGCCATGAAAAAGAATGAAATTCTGGGAATTTCCCTTCTGGTGCTGTGAGCTAAGAATTCAGTGCTACCACAGCTATGGCCCTTGGGTGATAACTGTGGCTCAAGTTCAATCCCTGAACTTCCACATGCCACAAGCCAAAAAAAAAAAAAAAGAATGAAATTCTGCCATTAGGAACAACATGGATGGACATAGAGATATTATGCTTAGTGAAATAAGTCAGACAAAGACAAATATTGTACATTATCACTTATACATGGAATCTGAAAAATAAAATGAATGTATATAACGAAATAGACTCACAGATATAGGAAGCAAGCTAGTGGATATCAGTGGGGAGAGGGCAAGAGGGAGGCACAAGATAGGGGGCAAGATAGGGGTATGGGATTAAAAGATACAAATTACTATGTATAAAATGGACAAATAGGAGTTCCCGTCGTGGTGCAGTGGTTAACGAATCCAACTAGGAACCTTGAGGTTGCGGGTTCGGTCCCTGCTCTTGCTCAGTGGGCTAACGATCCGGCGTTGCCGTGAGCTGTGGTGTAGGTCGCAGACGCGGCTCGGATCCAGCATTGCTGTGGCTCTGGCGTAGGCCAGTGGCTACAACTCCGATTCGACCCCTAGCCTGGGAACCTCCATATGCTGCAGGAGAAGCCCAAGAAATAGCAAAAAGACAAAAAAAAAAATTAAAAAGCAGATTTTGTAAACTTCAGACTAATGAGTTTGTCTGCAAAGCAGAAAATTCTGGAAGGGAATATTAAACATAAATTTTGATTCTGTTATCTAGTATATTAGCAGCTATACCTGAATTTGCGCTTTATCCAAGTTTCATAAACATGTTCTCTATGATCCAATCCATTAAGTTAATAAGCTGGCCTTATTTAATAGCACTCTAGGTAATGATATTTCTAGAGGTTCCTATTGAGAGATGCTATGTTTCTGTCATTTACTGGTTGCATAGCTACCTTAAATTTTATAATCAATCTTTTCTTTTTTCCTTGTCTTTGTAGGGCTGAACCTGTGGCATCTGGAAGTTCCAAGGCTAGGGGTCAAATCTGAACTGTAGCTACCAGTCTACACCATAGCCACAGCAATGAGGGATCCAAGCCAGGTCTGAGACCTACACTGTACCTTGTGGCAACACCAGATCCTTAACCCACTGAGCAGGGCAAGGGATCAAACCCATATCCTTATGGATACTAGTCAGGTTCTCAACCCGCTGAGTCACAACAGGAACTCCTATAATGAATCTTGTTAGTCATTTTGCTTTAGTCTCTAGGAAGACCAAACTTAAATTTGCATTTCGAATCCAAAAATTGACATGCATTCCTCACTTCATCTGTCTTATCCTGACTTCATCTGACTGTGCTATTCAGTTTTCCCTTAGCCCTGACTTTTTTTTTTTTCTTCTATCCTTTTGGAATGTAGGGTTTTCTGTGCACAAATATACTTTAGTGGGTGCTGTGAAGTGCTACCCAGACTCCCCTTCAGAAACGAAGAGCTATTTCCCCAGCTCTTGGCCTCTTTGGGAATTGCCTCCACCAAAGAGACCTACGCCAAAGTCACACCCCCTTCCCAGAGTCACCTATATCTAATGACTCGTGTGTGTATAGCCTTCAGGGGTCACCTTGTAAAAAGTTTCAGTGGAATAGTGCAGTTGGCAATAAAACCTGCATGGAGTAGGCCAAGGAGAGAATGTAAATCAAGGAAACATACACTGTGGCTACAGACAGTTCAAGGGAGATTTTGCTAAAAAAGGCAGCAGAAAAAAAGGAACAGCAGCTGGAAGCATGGTGGATGAAGACAGAGTACCTATTTTGTTTACATGGAAATGATGGTTTGCTAATGGCAATGATCCAGTAGAAAGGAAAAAAAAATTAATGATATATGATGAAGAGGGGATAGTTGCAGTACCAAGGTCTTGAGAAGAGAGGAGATGGGATCCAGAGCTCAAGGTGAGGGCCAAAAGGGAGCATAGACTGCCATCCACTATGACAAGAGGGAAGTGTATGGTACAGTTGGTGTATTTGCTGGTGGGAAATGATAAAAATTTAGTCTGACTTCTGTTCTCTAGAGTATGAGGTAAAGTCATTAGTTTAAAGATGAAAAAGGGAAGTTTAGGAGATTGAAGAATGAGGAGAAGTGGTGACAGAAACTGAACACACTAGGGAACTGTACTAGGACTGAGCAGTATTAACTGCCTCCTAGATATTTGGGGCATACATTTAAAGGCAGACTAGTCAAGTTGGTGTGAATTTTACTCCAGGTGTTTGACTGAAAGGAAAGAGTAAGTGGTTATTTTGGTTTGACTAGAGGTGGGATTTTCCCAAGCAAGGGGATGGAGAAAGCAGCAAGGATGTTAAATAGGTGTTCAGGGAGTGGCTTTTTACTAATTCTCTGTGTCCTTCCAGAGTTTATTTTTGCTGATATGAATGATTAGAAACATACGAACAATTATAAACAATTATCAGGTTACTTTTTTTAACACAAAATATAGCACACTAAATTGTTTTGGCCACACCTATGGTACTCAAATTTCCTGGGCCAGGGTTTGAATCTGTGTAACAGTAGTGACAATGCCAGATCCTTAAACCATTGCACCACAAGGGAACTCCCATACTACATTTTTTTTTCACCTATCCAGTGTGTTTCGGAGATCTTTCAGAAGTACGCTGAGAGTTTCCTCTTTTATTTTTTTTCCTAGGGCCACCCCCGAGGCACCTGGAAATTCCCAGGCTAGCGGTAGAATCGGAGCTACAACTGCTGGCCTATGCCATAGCCAGAGCAATGCTGGATCTAAACCATACCTGCAACCTACACCAGAGCTTTCAGCAACACTGGATCGTTATCCGCTAAGCCAGGCCAGGGATCCAACCCACATCCTCATGGATACTAGTCAGGTTCTTAACCCACTGAGGCACAATAGGAACTCCTCCTCATTCTTTTTTTTATAGCTACATAATATTCTATTGTATGTTTATAATGTTTATTTAGTCAGTTTTAACTTAGAGACACCTGGATTGCTTCCAGTATTTTGCTAATATAAATAAGGTAATGAGTAAACACATACATATATCATTTCATATGAATACAAGCTTATTTGTATGATAAATCTTTTTTTT
The DNA here is from genome assembly GCF_016906955.1 of Phacochoerus africanus. Taxonomy (NCBI): domain Eukaryota; kingdom Metazoa; phylum Chordata; class Mammalia; order Artiodactyla; family Suidae; genus Phacochoerus; species Phacochoerus africanus. The sequence continues at coordinate 89,669,599 of NC_062549.1, read as the reverse complement.
TTTTTTTTGGTCTTTTTGCCATTTCTAGGGCTGCTCCCGCGGCACATGGAGGTTCCAAGGCTAGGGGTCGAATCGGAGCTGTAGCCTCCAGTCTACGCCAGAGCCACAGCAATGCGGGATCTGAGCTGCGTCTACAACCTACACCACAGCTCACGTCAACGCCGGATCGTTAACCCACTGAGCAAAGGCAGGGACCGAACCCGCAACCTCATGGTTCGTAGTCAGATTCGTTAACCACTGCGCCACAACGGGAACTCCTGTATGATAAATCTTCAGAAATATGAATGCTGGGTCCAAAGGTATATGTAGTTATTAGTTTGACTGATAAAGACAAATTGCCCTCCATAGAGGTTGTACCAAATTATATTTACAGAATTTATTAGCATATCTATTGCACTTATGTTGCCATGTAGTGTTCTAATGCCACACCCATAGCAATACCAGATCTGAGCCTCATCTACGAACTACACTGAAGCTTGCGGCAACACTGGATGCTTTAAACCACTACGTGAGGCCAGGGATCGAACCCCCATCCTCATGAATACTAGTTGGAATCTTAACCTGCTGAACCATCCTGAGAACTTCCAACAAAAGTGTTTCATAAAACATTTGATTTTTTGCTAAGCTGACAAATGTAAATTGAAATCTCAGTTTAGCTTTTTTTTTTTTGTCTTTTCTAGGGTCGCACCTGAGACATATGGAGGTTCCCAGGCTAGTGGTCTAATTGCAGCTGTAGCCACCAGCCTACGCCAGAGCCACAGCAACGCTGGATCTGAGCCGCGTCTGCGACCTACACCACAGCTCATGGCAACGCCAGATCGTTAACCCACTGAGCAAGGGCAGGGATCGAACCTCATGGTTCCTAGTTGGATTCGTTAACCACTGCGCCAGGATGGGAACTCTAACCTCAGTTTAGTTTTAATTTGCTTATCTCTTATGAGTGAGCAGAGGTTTAAGAGTCGTGTATTCTGTGAACTGTCTCTTCATTTGCTTTGCTCATTTATCTATCAGAGTAGTTGTATTTTTCTTATCCATTTGTAAAGACTCTTCATATATTTCAGGAATTAGCCCTTTGTGAATGCTATGAGTTGAATTTCCCCCCTATTTTGTCGTTTGTCTTTTGAATGACTTATGTGATGGTTATTTGTTTTTGCTTGTGTTTGTTTGTTTGCCAGGGAGAGATTTTGTTGCTTGTTTTGTACTTTATCAATCTTTTATGGCTTCTAAATTCTGACTTAAAATCGAGATATCTAGGGAGATCCCGTCGTGGCGCAGCAGAAACAAATCCAACTAGGAACAAGACTGCAGGTACGATCCCTGGCCTCACTCAGTGGATTAAGGATCTGGCATTGCCATGAGCTGCAGTGTAGGTTGCAGACATGGCTTGGATCTGGTGTTGCTGAGGCTGTGGTTTAGGCTGGCAGCTACAGCTTAGATTCAATCGTGGGAACCTCCATATGCCTCGGGTGAGGCCTTAAAAAGACCAAAAAAAAAAAAAATCAAGATATCTTCCCCATTTTAATTCTAGGGAGGAGTTCCCATAGTGGCTCAGCAGAAACAAATCTGACTAGTACCAATGAGGACGCAGGTTGGCCCCTTGGCCTTGTTTAGTGGGTTAAGGATCCAGCATTGCCGGTAAGCTGTGATATAGGTCACAGATGAGACTTGGATCTGATGCTACTGTGGCTGTGGCATAGGCCGGTGTCTACAGAACAGAGTCAGTCCCTATCCTGGGAACCTCCATATGCCAAGGGTAGGACACTAAAAAGATGAAAAAGAAAGAAGAAGAATTCTAGGGAGTTCCTGCTGTGGTACAGTGGCTTAACAGCTTGTCTCTAAATTGATTCTGAGCCTGGCACAGGGGGTTACAGATCTGGTGTTGCAGCAACTGTGCCATAGGCCGCAAATATGGCTCAGATTTGATCCCTGGGCTGGGAATTTTCATATGCTGCGAGTGAAGCCAAAAAAGGGGGGAAAAAAGGATGTCATGCTTGATAGTTTGTTTTTTTCTTTTTTTTTCTTCCTCTGATTCTCTTTATTTTATTACTCAAATGAATTTATCACATCTGTAGTTGTATAATGATCATAACAATCTGATTTCACAGGATTTCCATCCCACAGCCCAAACACATCCCCCCACCCCCCAAACTGTCTCCTCTGGAGACCATAAGTTTTTCAATGTCTGTGAGTCAGCATCTGTTCTGCAAAGAAGTTCAGTCTGTCCTTTTTTCAGATTCCACATGACAGTGAAAGCATTTGATGTTGGTGTCTCATTGTATGGCTGACTTCACTTAGCATGATAGTTTCTAGGTCCATCCATGTTGCAAAAAATGCTGGTATTTCGTTCTTTTTAATGGCTGAGTAATATTCCATTGTGTATAGGTACCACATCTTCTGGATCCACTCCTCTGTCGATGGACATTGAGGTTGTTTCCATGTCTTGGCTATTGTAAATAGTGCTGCAATGAACATTGGAGTACATGTGTCTTTGCGAGTCGTGGTTTTCTCTGGCTAGATGCCCAGGAGTGGGATTGCTGGATCAAATGGTAGTTCTACGTTTAGTTTTCTGAGGCATCTCCATACTGCTTTCCACAGTGGTTGCACCAATTTACAATCCCACCAACAGTGTAATTGGGTTCCTTTTTCTCCACCCCCTCTCCAGCACTTATTGTTTGTAGACTTTTGGATGATGGCCATTCTGGCTGGTGTAAGGTGGTACCTCAGAGAGGTTTTGATTTGCATCTCTCTAATAATGAGAGATGTTGCACATCTTTTCATGTGTTTCTTGGCCATGTGTATGTCTTCTTTGGAGAACTGTCTGTTTAGATCCTCTGCCCATTTTTTGATGGAGTTGTTTGTTTTTGGGGTATGGAGCTGCAGAAGTTGTTTATAAATTTTGGAGATTAATCCCTTGTCAGTCGATTCACTTGCAAAAATTTTCTCCCATTCTGTGGGTTGTCTTTTTATGTTCTTTAGGGTTTCCTTTGCTGTGCAGAAATCTTTTTTTTTTTCTTTCTTTCTTTCTTTTTTCTTTTTAGGGCCACACCTGCAGCATATGGAGGTTCCCAGGCTAGGGGTCTAATGGAACTTACAGCTGCTGGCCTATACCACAGCCACAGCAACTCAGGATCCAACCCGAGTCTGTGAGCTGTACCTTTGCTCACAGCAATGCCAGATCCTTAACCCACTGAGCGAGGCCAGGGATCAAACCTGCATCCTCATGCATACTAGTCAGATTTGTTTCTGCTGAGCCATGATGAGAACATGAAAACTCTCATTTTTTTTTTTAAGTTGAAGTATAGTTGATTCACAATATTTGTTAGTTTCAGGTGTATAGCAAAGTGATTTGGTTATACATACATGTATTCTTTTTTTTGTCTTTTTAGGGCTGCACCCACAGCATATGGAAGTTCCTGGGCTAGGGGTTGAATCAGAGCTACAGCTGCGGGCCTACGCCACAGCCACAGCAACGCAGGATCTGAGCTGTGTCTGTGACGTAAACCACAGCTCGCAGCAACGCTGGATCCTTAACCCACTGAGCAAGTCCAGGGATAAAACCTGAGTCTTCATGGATCCTAGTTGCTTTTGTTAACCACTGAGCCATGACAGGAATGCCTCTTTTTTTTTTATTCTTTCCCATTATAGGTTATTACAGGCTATTGAATATAGTTTCCTGTCCTATACAGTAAATCCTTGTTATCTATTTTATGCATGTAGTGTGAATCTCTTAATCTCATACTCCTAATTTAATTTATCCTTCCCCTTTAATTTATCCCACCACCTTCCCGTCTTGTATGTCTCTGAGTCTGTTTTTGTTTTTTAAGTTCATTTTCACTTTTTTTTTTTGGCCTTTTTAGGACCACACCTAGAGGCATACGGAAGTTCCCAGGCTAGAGGTCAAATTGGAGCTGCGGCTGTCGGCCTACACCACAGCCATAGCCACAGCAATGCCAGATCCAGGCCACATCTGTGACCTTCACTGCAGCTCATGGCAATGCCAGATCCTCAACACACTGAGCAGGACTAGGGATCAAACCTGCGTCCTCACGGTTACTAGTCAGGTTTGTTACCACTGAGCCACAGTGGGAACGCCTATTTTTTTTTTTTTTTTTTTGATAGCCACACCAGCATATGGAAGTTTCCAGGCCAGGAACTGAATCCAAGCTGCGGCTGCAAACTACACTGTAGCTGTGGAAATGCCAGATCCTTTTACCCACTGTACCTGGCAGGGATCAAACGTGCCCCTCCACAGCAAGCCCCAGCTGCTGCAATCGGCTTCTTAACCCACTGCCCCAATAGTATAAGGAACTCCTACACTATTTTTAGGGAGTTCCCGTTGTGGCACAGTAGAAACCAATCCAACTAGTATCCATGAGGATGAGGGTTCGATCCCTTGCCTCACTCAGTGGGTTGGGAATCTGGCATTGTTGTGAGCTGTGGTATAGTTTGCAGGTGTGGCTTGGATCTGTTGTTGCTGTGGCTGTGGCCAGCAGCTGCAGCTCCTATTCAACCCCTAGCCTGGGAAATTCCATAGGCTGCCAAGTTCGGCCCTAAAAAGCTAAATAATAGTAATAATAATAAATTAATGTAAATAGGTCATTCCCATCGTGGCTCAGCAGAAACAAATCTGAGTAGTATCTATTAGGATGCAGGTGCAACCCCTGGCCTTGCTCAGTGGGTTAAGTATCCCGTGTTGCCATGAGCTGTGGTGGAGGTCACAGATGCAGCTTGGATCCTGCATTGCTGTGGCTGTGGCAGAGGCTGGCAACTACAGCTCACATTGTACCCCTAGTCTGGGAACCTCCATATGCCATGGTGCAGCCCTAATAATAATAATAATAATAATAATAATGAATAATCTGTTTTTCTATAGTCCAATTCCTGTGTCTAAACGTGCTTAGAGTTTTCTTGTTTGGTTAATAATGAATTCCGGGAGACTTGGTCTATTATTAATCATGTAAACACTAACTGAAATGAAACAGGTGTAGTTGTAATAACAGCAGATAGAATAGACTTTAAGATGGGAAGCATCACCAGAAATAAAGGACATAATGAGAAAAGGATCCATTCTGGAGGAAGCATAACAATTTTAAATCTGTAACATCAAATGACATAGTCTCCAAGTATACAAGTAAAAATGCCAGGAAAAAAAAAGGGAGGAAAGACATGGTGAGAGATTTAAACATACCTCTATAAGAATAAGCAAAGAGGAGTTCCCGTCGTGGCTCAGTGGTTAACGAATCCGACTAGGAACCATGAGGTTGTGGGTTCGATCCCTGGCCTTGCTCAGTGGGTTAAGGATCCAGCGTTGCCGTGAGCTGTGGTGTAGGTTGCAGACGTGGCTCGGATCCCACGTTGCTGTGGCTCTGGTGTAGGCCGGCAGCTACAGCTCCAATTAGACCCCTAGCCTGGGAACCTCCATATGCTGTGAGAGCGGCCCTATAAATGGCCAAAAAGACAAAAATATGTATAATAATAATAAGCAGAGGGAAAAAATCATTAAGAGCTATAGATTTGAACAAGATAATTAAACTGTGCCTGACATATAGTACAGTGCACCTCCAAACTGCAGAATATACCCTCTTTTCAAGTGTTCATGGATCATATACAAAAACTGACCATACACTTAGCCATAAAGCAAGTCTCGACAAGGTTTAAAAGATGCACATCACACAGTGTTTGTTTTCTGAACACAGCAGTGGTTAAATGAGTGTGTAAAAACTCATCAAACTACACACTTAGGCTGACTCTTCCTTTTTTTTTTTTTTTCTTTTTAGGGCCACACCTGGGGCATATGGAAGTTCCCAGGCTAGGGGTAGAATTAGAGCTGTAGCTGCCAGCCTACACCACAGCCGCAGTAACACAGGATCCTTAACCCACTGAGTGAGGTCAGGGATCAAACCCACTTCCTTATGGATACTAGTCAAGTTCATTAACGCTGAGCCACGATGGCAATTCCTATGCTGACTCTCTTTCTTCTTCTTCTCCTCCTTATTCTGCTGCACCTGTGGCATGTGGAACTTCCTGGGCCAGGGATAGAACCTGTGCCACAGCAGTGACCAGAAGTGCTTCAGTGACTATGCCAGATCCTAAGCCTGTTGCAAGAACTCCCCTGACTCTTCTATTACATGTATTTTCTTTTTCTTTTCTTTTTTTTTTCTTTTGACTTTTTAGGGCCACACCTGCAGCATATGGAGGTTCCCAGGCTAGGGGTCTCATCGGAGCTGCAGCTGCCAGCCTACACCAGAGCCACAGCAATGCCAGATCCGAGCCGAGTCTGTGACCTACACCACAGCTCACTGGCAATGCTGGATCCTTAACCCACTGAGCGAGGCCAGGGATCGAACCTGAAACTTCATGGTTCCTAGTCAGATTCATTTCCTCTGCACCATGACGGGAACTCCTGTATTTTCTTTTTAAAAATGCACTTTTCCACTGCCAGTCGTTAGTTCCCTTCCATCAAGTTTCAGTAATATCTATGTTATTTTATTTACCTTGTTGTGTTTACTCATATATACATCTCACAGGTTTTATATGATAGGCACTTTACATATGTTATTATCCCAGTAAACTTTCACAACCATCTAAAGAGATAAGTCTTTTAACCCTGATTTTACTGATAAGTTAGAATTGGAATAGTTAAAAAGTAACTTGCAATGACCACCAAGTAGTGCTGAGTCAGAACTGGACCTCAGAATTCTGATTCACGGCTTTTGCTCTTTATATAATAACATACTACCACTTGTGGGTATTATTCCCAACTCCCCCCCCCCCCACCTCCTTGAATGTCCCTGCCTAGGAATTATTAAACACTTCAACAAAATTCAACATTGATTGAGTACCTCCTTTATACTGGGTTCTGGGTTTTTTGTTTTGGCTGTACCCAGGGCATGTGGAAGTTCTTAGGCCAGGGATCGGTTGAACCCACATCACAGTAGTGACCCAACCTGCTGCAGCGATGCCAGATCCTTAACCTGCTAGGCCACCAGGGAACTCCCTCAGTTCTGGTTTAATTGTTAGCCATTGAAAAGTGAAATAAACAGTCCCTCCCCTTAAATAGTTCAGTCCAAAGGGGAAGAACCACACAAGTTATATTACAGTGTGATAGTGCTACATAGAGATGTGTACTTTATTTACTGTTTTCATGTTTCTTTTGTCCTCCATGAATCAGTTACGTAATCTTATCTGGTTATTTTTCTCCATTTGCCTTCAGCATAAAAGCTCTCTGGATGAAGACAGTGAGTGTTCTGCCAAATACATTCTTCTAATTCTTGTGAAATTCAGAGTGGTAGAAAAGAGGCTGGAAGCGTCCCAAACAGGAGGAATGGTGAGTAAAGGTCAGGGTCAAGTAGTAGGGTCTACTTAGCCCATTAAAGAAACCAGCCTGATGGGAGCTGGCCCTGAAAGATATGTTTGAAAAGCCAGGGTGATGCCAGATCCAGACTAGAAACAGCTGGAAAGGCCAGGCCAAGACACATGCTTGAGCCACTAGGCAACAAGGACCTATTGTAAAATATCAACTCTGACTGATAAGATTAAAATGTTACTTTTAAATTCCTCAGGCAGTGATGTGTCAGAAAGACTGACTTTAGAAGATTCTGGGAGTTCCCCTAGGGCGCAGTGGAAACGAATCCAACCAGGAACCATGAGGTTTGGGGTTCGATCCCTGGCCTCACTCAGTGGGTTAAGGATCCGGCACTGCCGTGAACTACGGTGTAGGTCACAGATGTGGCTCAGATCCCAGGTTGCTGTGGCTGTGGTGTAGGCCCAGCAGCTGAAGATTCAACCCCTAGCCTGGGAACCTCCATATGCCGCGGGAGCAGCCTTAGAAAAGGCAAAAAGACAAAAAAAAAAAGAAGAATTCACGTCTGAGACACTAGAGGTAAGGAAATGAAAGCCAGTTCCTCCTCTGAGGAATTCGCAAACAACTGAGAGAAGATAACCAACAAAAATGTAATGTAGTGGATACAAACCTAGGGTAAAGTATGGTGAGAGAGAGAAGTCTGATACAGCCTGGAAAGGCAGAAGGAAAGGGAAAGACACAGAGCTGGTAAACTAGCTCTTCGGCCTCACCCGCTGAACTAGTTAGCTATGAGGAAATGGAAAGGGAATGTTAAAGGGCAAGGTAATGGGTTGGAACAGCCTATGAAGATTATGAAACTTAAAGTTAATGAAGAAGAAAGAGGAATGTTCTCTTAACAATGATCAAGCCAGAGGGCATGGTCGCAGAGTGGACCAGCTCAGTTTACTTCCAGGAGCCTCTCTAACCTTCATCAGCTAAACTGAAGAAAGCAAACAGTATAGGTTGGCAGACCAGGAAGGAAACTAGAAAACTAGTTTAGGTGATATAAGATGGAAAATGGTTGCCTCGAAAGAGATGGGGGATGGAATTGACTAGAAAAGGGCCCCAGAGAAATTCTGGGGATTTCATTGTTCTTGTTCTTGCTTAGGATGCTTGTTACCAGTAAGCATGCAATTGTCGAAACTCCTCAAACTAAATACTTAAGGACTGTGCATTTTATTGTAGGTAGATTATGAAAGAAAGAAAGAAAGAAAGAAAGAAAGAAAGAAAGAAAGAAAGAAAGAAAGAAAGAAAGAAAGAAAGAAAGGAAGGAAGGAAGGAAGGAAGGAAGGAAGGAAGGAAGGAAGGAAGGAAGGAAGGAAGGAAGGAAGGAAGGAAGGAAAGAAAGAAATGCCATAATTAAGTTCTAAAGCTTGAGGAGGGAAAAAGAGAAGACCAAAACAGTTAAGACCCAAAGTGGGAAACTGGACCCCAGGAAAAATTTCCCAACCAGCCTGAGAACCGAAGCAATTTGAGTATTTGGAGAAAGAGTAAATGACACCTATCATTTGCCAGACCCTAGACTAGACCCCTTTACATATTTCAAATTTATCTCCAGACCCAACGATGTCCAGCTAAGTTCAGACAGTACCGTGATAGGAAATGAGTGAAATTAGTCTGTGGAAGGTGGTGAGCCCAGACAAATGAAGACTGTATACAGCGTGCAGTGTAGACTGTGAGATAAAAGATGTAGGAGGGCTGGGTATAGTCCCGAAGGCAAAGTGAAAAGCAGCGGTAAGAGAAAGGCGAGAAATGCAGGACATGTCTGAAGGGATGTCTTCAGAAATTTGAAAAATCAGACTACTGGATCCATCTCTGACTCGATCTTCTCTTTCATAAATTAAGGAATAAACTTCTTAAAAATCAAATGTAAAAGTCAACTCCGCCATGGAAGTATTTAAAAGGTCTGGAGGGATATGCATGAAACTATGCAGCTTACCAGAAGGAAGTTACATACCTATTGCATAATGTTGAATTCTGTTTCGAGTGCATATGAAATTCCCCACAAGGAAAAATCCTTTTTTTTTGTTTGTTTATTTAATGGCCACACCCTGGGCATACAGACGTTCCTGGGCCAGGCATTGAATCTGAGCTGAAACTGCAGCAACACCAGATCCTTTAACCCACTACACTCAGATCCTTTAACCCACTACACTGGAACCCACGCCTCTACAGTGACTCAAGCCGCAGCAGTCAGATTCTTTCTTTTCTTTCTTTCTTTCTTTCTTTTTTTTTTTTTTTTTGGCTTTTTAGAGCCATACCCATCGCTTATGGAGGCTCCCAGGCTAGGGGTTGAATCAGAGCAACAGCTGCCAGCCTACACCACAGCCACAGCAATACAGGATCCAAGCCATGTCTGTGACCTACACCACAGGTCAAGGCAATGCCGAATTCTTAACCCACTGAACAAGGCCAGGGATGGAACCCGCAATCTCATAGTTCCCAGTCGGATTCATTTCCGCTGAGCCACGATGGGAACTCCCTGCAGTCAGATTCTTAACCCACTGTGCCACAGCGGTAAGGACTTTTTTTTTTTAATTTTTAATTAAATATTGTTAAATCTATTGTGGGATCAGAGAACAGTATTGATAAAAACTGGGATCTGTTTCTGATGGCATAGGGGGAGCTCCTCACACTTGTAATCTGTGTTTGACACATGTACACATGTGTACATGGGATTAAGGGTGGCAGCCATTCCTTCACCCAACTGCCTGGGACAGCCCTTTCCATTTCCTCAACACAGTGACAAAACCTCAGGAAAGTAAAGTTGGGGCTGGGGACCCAACTTGAAGATCTAGTGTAAGGACAGGCAAACTTTTTTTTTTTTTGGCCATGCCTATGGCACGCAAAAGTTCCTGGGCTAGGGATTGAACCCGAGCCACAGCAGCGACAATGCTGGATCCTTAACCACTGAGCCATCAGGGAACTCCCAAACTTTTTCTATAAAGGTCTGAATACGTAAAAATGTAAGACTTTGAAAAACATATAGGAGTTCCCATCGTGGTTCAGTGGTTAACAAACCCAACTAGTATCCATGAGGACTCAGGTTCGATCCCTGGACTCATTTGGTGGGTTAAGGATCCAGCATTACTATGAGCTATGGTGTAGGTCGCAGATGAGGCTTGGATCTGGCGTTGCTGTGGCTGTGGTGTAGGCCGGCAGCAACAGCTAGGATTAGATCCCTAGCCTGGGAACCTCCATAAGCTGTGGGTGCGGCCCTAAAAAAAAGACAAAAAAAAACAAAAAGAAAAAAAAGAAAAATATATAGTCTCTGTTGCAACTCTTCTGCCATTTTTGCACAAAAGTAGCCGTAGATAATATGTAAACAAATGGTCATGGCAGCAAAACCAAGTGGGGCCATAGTTTGTTGACCTCTGATCTAGAGCAGGGGTTCTGGCTCCTGAATGCATATTAGAATCACTTGAGGGGCTCATAAAACCATTAATGCCCAGGTCCCAACTTCGAGATTCCAAATCTGAGATGGGGCCCAAGCTTTTTTTTTTTTTTTAATAAAGTACCAAGTGATTCTGATGTGAATCCTGGACTTAAAACAACTGTTCTAGAATTATAGTCTCTTGACAAAGTGCTGAGTGTTTTTGTTTGTGTGTGTGTGAAGGTTGGGGAGGTAGATGAATGTTGGAAGAAGGACCTAGGGCTGAAGTGAGGTCTAGATGTAGAATTGTTTTCAGTCCACCTGACAAATTAAGCGCTTCCAGTACTTTAATTAAATGCTCTTTATTTGATGCTTTTGCGTGCACAGCACTATAAGAAGTTACCCAACCCAACAAGTCAGCGCCATCATCACTCTTAGTAAAGGTGGCCATGGACAGGGGGAGGGAGCATTCAGTAAACCACCTTCTACCTAGCCTTCTTTCTGGAACCATTCTCTATAGGCCCCTTCGTAGTTCCGAGCCCTGTGGAGAAAAAGAGGCGTGAGGGAAGGATGTGCCCAGGAGGCAGTCCCCAGTCACTCCCCCGGTAGCAATCCACATTGTCCCCATACCCTTTGTATCCAAGGCCCTGTGCCAACTGTGTGGCCTGCAAGCCCCTCTTGCCCATCTGACAGAAGAAAATGAGGTTCTCTTCTTCCAGCTTTGGCTTCTCGGCAGAGTACAAAGCCTTGAAAGCAGCTGGCTCCATCTGCAGGGCACTTTCCAACTCTGACACTGGGAGGACGCGTCAGACAGAGGACAGAATGGAAATGGAAAGCCGGCAGTTAGGCAATCTCAAGATCAGAGGTTGGGCCTGGAAGGACCGGTCCTGTGGCGGAACAAATCTCCAGGGGGCTCCAAAACAACACATGGTGACCACACCCCCACCCCCACCCCCAGAACAAGATTAGTCTACTTGCACATGAAGACAGCCAAATAAGCTTTTTTTGTGTGTGTGTGTGTCTTTTGTCTGTTGTTGTTGCTATTTCTTGGGCCGCTCCCGTGGCATATGGAGATTTCCCAGGCTAGGGGTTGAATCAGAGCTGTAGCCACCGGCCTAAGCCAGAGCCACAGCAATGCGGGATCCGAGCCGCGTCTGCAACCTACACCACAGCTCACGGCAACGCCGGATAGTTAACCCACTGAGCAAGGGCAGGGACCGAACCCCGAAACCTCATGGTTCCTAGTTGGATTCGTTAACCACTGCGCCACGACGGGAACTCCAAAATAAGCTTTAAGTGGAAGCCACTTCCCTAGTTTTAAGGACCAGGCGGACTCAGGAATCCAGCCTTGGGGAGGTCCAGCACGTAGAGAAAGGCTGACCTGCCCTTTCCTCATTGCCTGTTATTCCCTCAAACTGGAAGGGCAAGTTCTGCTGCCAGAATCCGCCTCCAATCAAAGGGAAGTGCGGGTTGGTGGGGCTACGGGGAATACAGGGCCCCCCTAACCAGGGTCTTTCCCACACTATCTTAAGTGAGGTCCCATCGGCTAGGAGCCTCCTGGTCTGTCTCACTCCACCACAGGGGCATCCCCTCACAATCCCATACCCGGGATGTTGAGCGCCCCAGGGATGGTCCCAGCGGCCGCCTCCTCCCTAGATCGCACGTCGATGAGCCGGGCCCGGCCTGAGGCTAGCAGCGAACGGAGTTCAGAGAGCGAGACCGTGGGCTCTGAGGAAGGAGGCACGAGAGCCTTGAGAGGCGCACGACTGCGAGGCCAGGTTACCCCGGCGACCTGGCAGTTCCCCAACCCCGCGGGGGTTGCGTGAGGACCCCTCCGCACGCCCCTTCGCGCCTCTCGCCGCGGACACCTCCACCCGGGGGCTTCACGTGCTCCGAGCGCCACATGGAGATCCCAGGTCTCCCCCTGCAGGTACCTCCAGCCATGGTGCGCGCCGCAAAAGCGAGCTTCAGGAATGTGGCCCCGGCCCGCCCCCTCGGTGCCCGCAGCATCTCTCCCTCCCTCCCGAAGCTGGAGCCGGAGCCAAGTCGAGACCGGAACCGGAAGCGAAGGCACCGCCTCCCGCACCGCCCCCGAGGCACCTATTCCTGGTGGCCTCGATACACACCAGATAGAGAAATCCTCGCGATTGCCAGGCATGGGTGGGCAACCACGCACTGCCCTGTCCCAGGTAGTGGGACTCAAGAGTAAGTAGTATAGGAGCAGTACCCCACCCTAATCTTGGCCAACCCTAATTGGTCAAAGCGCAGTGTGTTCCCTCCCTTCCACCCTGGGGCCCACAAAAGGAGGAAGAACAGGAGACAATTGTGGCTCTGAACATTTTATCTTTAAAAAAAAAAAAAAAAAAAAAGAAGGAAAGGAAAGGAAAAAAAAAAAAAAACCATTCCCACAAGGGGGTTAGGCCCCCAGTGGGCCCCTGCCTGTTGTTCTCCCTCGTTCCAGAGACTTCTGCATAGGCCTTAGCTGCTCACTGGCCAATCCCCTCTTCCTGGGGCAGCAGCCACTGCTAAGCATCCTATCCCCACTTTTTGCTAAATCCTGTTCCCCAGAGTCCTCAGGTGCACATCTGAGCTCCAAGGAAAGGAAGAACCAGTGGAAGCGCCAGAGTCCTGGGGCAAGACAGACCACTGCTTGTCAGCAGACCCTCTGCTGGCACTCTAAGCAAGCACAGGGCAAGCCCCCCAGTTTAGTGTGTCCAGTATCCAGCATGGAGACAGCACATGCATTGTGCGAGAGGAGCACAAGGGCCCAGGGGCTGCATGGTGGGGTTGGGCAAGGCTGTCAGTGCACATCCACATGTGTGTTTCACACCACTGCAGGCTGCTGTGTCACAGGGCCTCAGTTCAGAGACACACCTTCTGGACTTCCCCCAGTCCCACGCCAGAAGTGGGCAGTGAGGGAAAGGGGCACGGGGTTAGCCTGTTGCTCCTGGGCTATCTGCAGTTCTCAGAAAGGGGCTGTAGGGCCCAAAGCCCCTGAATCCCCAGAGTTAGTTGCTGTCATTCTTGATGACGACCTCTACTCCATGGTGCCGCAACTGAGCTCGTAGCAGCAGATTCTTGTTTTTAAGATCTTCCACCTGACATAGGAAAGAGGCAGTAAGGGGAGTTAAGTAGAAAAGTTGGTACAGCCAAGTTCCTGAGCTTACTGGGACATCCACTGGCGAGGATAAAAACATAAAGCCCTCTCTCTGGAAAACAAAGTAAGGAGTCCCAAACTGGGTTAGTGCTATGGAGGTTGAGGACGGCTGTACTGAAGGTGGGGGTCTAACCTGCTGTCGAAGCACATCATTATCCAACTGCAGTTGGTCAAGCCCCTGCAGTTCTTCAGACAACCGGTGGTTACTCTGCCGAAGCTCCTGGATATAATCACAGGCTTTGGACAGAATTCCACCTTTACTCTGTAAGAAAAAGCCAACACAATGAGGACTAGGAGGTGAGATACTTAGGTTGCTTTCCAAAAGCATGTTCAGGCTTTGGAACTCATTTTCCCTTCAGGGTGGTGGAATAACATCTCCCAGGGATTCAGGAACGTCAGAGAAAGATAAGAAAAGACTACTGCCATGTGTGCCCACTCTCTACCATTTCTGGAAACAATACCAGGAGACAGAATTCAGGCATCCTGCCCACTACCAGGGTCTTTCCATGACCTGGCCAGACTTGGTGCTCTCCATGGAGCAGTCTGGGATGATCTTGGACAGCTGTACAATCCAGTTGTTAATCTTGTCTCGGCGGCGGCGTTCCACTGTGGGGGCAGGGGGAGCAGAGGACAAGGTGACTTGAAGAGAACTCACCAAAGGCCCCAAGGTGGTAAAATTTCCTAACCTTTCCCCCCAGTGTCACTGCTGTCCCCAGCCCGACCAGACAGCTCCAAGCTTCACACTCAGATCACACCTACCTTCGTTATGCTGAGCCCTGCGTTTCTCATCCCGAGTTGTCCGAGGAGCTTCTGACTTCCTAACAACAGAGCCCAGGGTAGCCAGAGTGAGGGAACGTCAAGAAATAAGATTGGAGATTGGGTAAGGGAGGACATCAAATCTGGAAAGAATCAAGACCATTTCCAGTAACTGAGATGAAACAAGGGTCACTCACGGGGAATAAGGGTGGGTCCTGGGAGCAATAGAGCGCTGGCTGCCACCTTGTAACACTTCTTGTGGTGACATCATCACAAAGAACTGACCTGTGAAGATGTAGGGGAGGTGCTGTCAGGACATGGGACTAGGAACCTCACCAAGCTCTAAGGCCAAAGCCCTGAGACCCTCCTCTAAAAAGGACATCCTTCCTCCTGCTGGAAGGGCAGCCCCGGACTCACTGCCTACCCAGGTCTTAGTGATCATTAAGGGATTATGAATAAAGGCCCACTGCCCACCGGTTGTGTCCCACAGTCTATCCTAGACCCTCCAGCCAGCATCCTCACACAATATCTCACCAGTGCCAGGAGGGGTCGCCTGCCCCAGTAGTGCCTCTGAGCCCTGGGTAGTAACAACAGCTGCTGTACTCCCCGATGTGGTACCCCCTGCCCCATCTCCCACTGCAGTGCTGGGGAAGTAAGTATAGTGCGTCTCAGCAGCTGTCCCCTCTGTGTCAACTGCATCATCACTCGTGAACGCACCCTGGATCACAGCCTGGGAAAGGGAGCAGAAGAAAAGAGAGAAGTGACAGTCAGATACTTTCAGTGCATTACTCTACTACTTCTATCCCTAGGCAGGAGGGAAGTAGAAACATCCAGAAAGGGAGAGCCTAGAGCTTTGGGTCAAGGCAGCTGTAGCTGCCTCACCATCCCGTGCTACACCCCCATCCTATTGGTTCCCTTCTTCGTCTCCATACTCAGAGCTCCAGTCCCCTCCCCAGTCCATACGCCTGTACCTGGGTCATGGATTGAGTGGCAGGGTAGCCACTGATGGCGCCAGTCCCCTCAGTCTGGCCATCCAGCTGCCCCTCAGACACCTGGATCACCCTGTACATCACCTAGAGGCAAGGAGGAAAAGGGAAGAAGGGGAAGGGAGAACAAGAGAGTAAGTGCCAGGGACAGGGTCCCCAAACAAGAATCCTTCAGAAACATACAGTTAGCCATTCCCTTGCCTTTCCCCAAATAGAGGTTTCAGCATAACCCCTACCCCACCCCCCACCTTCCAGACAGTCCACATCTTCACCTCATCCTCTAATCCAGGTCTCCCCATGTGACAGGTTCAGTTACCTCCCCCATTCCCAACCCCAGATAACACCTGCAGCCACCTGGCCCCCTCCCTTACCTGGCCCCCATTTTCAGTTCGGAAGACGTACTTGACGTTGGGGTCAGGGAAAGTGGCAGCTGACTGGATGCTGGCAATTGCCACACTGGTTGGGTCCTCCCCAGTTGCCACCGCACCTGAATTAAAAGGAAAAGTCTGTGAGTTACTGCCTTTTCCTCTCTGTTCCACCTACGTGTCATTTAGAAGAAGGTTATACAAGTGATGGGCCCATGGGGTAGGGGGAGAGGCCCCAGTGGGCTCTTGGTCTCAGCTCAATTCTGTTTCTCCCACTTACCTTCCTGAATCTGCACTGTCCCCTCTTCCGTTTCAGCTGTTTTCTGCTGCCTGTTTGTGAGGGGACAAAAGAATATGGGAAGAAGTGAATGAAAAGCTCACTGGCCCAATAACATATGGCTCCCAAACTCACTGGCACTCCCAGCAGATGCTCGGTTAGGTCAGAATAACAAGAGCTAGTATTTATTTAGTGCTGAGCTAAGCACTTAACAGGCAATATCTTACTTAGTACTAAGAACAGCACTGTGTGGTAGGTAGCACTGCTTGCATTTTATAAACAGGAAACCAGATCACATAGCTAGGTGATGGAGCTGGGACCTAAATCTAGGTCTGCCTGACTCCAGAACCAGTGCTCTTAGCCATTTTGCATTCTCCCAGGCCTCCCAAACCAGATCCTACCTCTTCTTCACTCACCCCTTCATCTCTCTGTGAGGGGGCACATCCGAGGAACTGGTCCTTCTTTGGAAGTCTTCGTATCTCCTGCCTCACAGGCCTGAGTGCTAAGTCCTGGTAGAAATCAGGAAGTCTAGTGAGTCTAAGAAACTGGAAGTCTCCTCTTTCTAGAACTAGGCTCCATGAAGACACATCCAGGAACATAAACCAATCATCTGCAGGGGACAATCAGCTTTCTCCATTCTGATGCTGAAGACTGGCTACAGTGACTGAAAGAGCAATTATATGAATAGTGTTTCTCGCCCCTCCAATTATCACTCCAACTCCTGATGGAGAAGAGATAATTATACTGAAAGACTAAGAAATAACATATTTCTGGATGGATTATTATTAAAGCTATCATGATCTGCCATGCCATGGAGATTAGAAGAACCATGTTTAGACCACAGCTATCAAAAAACACAAGGTCTTGGATGTTGATGCTTCTTCCCACTTCTCAGGCGTATATTGTACATCAAGAAATTCCTGTCCTCAAATCTAAGAAAGGGAAACCTGAACCCACTGGAGAACCTCCGGAACCATAAAAGACCAGATTTGGCCCTTGGGCATCATTCTACTGACAGGGCTCTTGTTTTGGGAGTCCAGATTTACGTCATTCATTAAAGACCCTAAAGCCCAAGTGTATCATCTTCAAGCCCCTTCTATTTTATTCACTAAGCCTTCCTGTAGAACAACACAGTTGCGAAAATGTTGCCATGACAACTCCAAATCAACCAAGCCTCAGCAAGAGGAGGGAAACTCCAGGTTCAGGTTTGGAAGAAGAGATAATGGAGGAAGAATCCATCTAAGAGGTGCCTGCCTTACAACCCTGACACTGGAGTTCTCTTGCCGCACAGCGGTAAGGATCCAGCAGCAGTTGTCACTGCAGTGGCCTGGGTTGCTGCTGCGGTGTGGGTTCAACTCCGGTCCTGGGAACTTCCACATGCCCGCCCCCACCCCCTGCTAGGCCAAAAAAAAAAAAAAAAAAGACCCTGACACCCAGTGGGGGTAAGTGAGGGTGGCGGCGGCAGGAAAAACAAAGGGCTGAGAAGACAGATGCCTCTAGAAAGAAATAGCAATATAGTACAAAGCAATAAGTAATTCCGACAGGAAAGGGGTAAGATTTTTGTAAGTTCTCTACCTGTAAGGGTCTCCCAAACCTTTATCTTCAGCGGTTAAGTCATGGAAAGCCCATATCCAAAGTGTTCACAAAAAAGAAAAAAAAAAAAAAAAGGAACTGAAAATGAAACTGTCCGGAGCAAGTAGCGCTGCAATTAAGATCCGGTCCCTAAGGGGGAAGTAGCACCAGTATTTCGGGACCACCTACCTCTCCATCCTCGAACGTACGGAGGAAGTGCCCCTCTGAAGCTTGCTGCGCTGACAGCAGAAGGAAGCAGTGAAACAAGAGGGCAGGGCAGAGGAGGCGTCTCTATGGCCCACAGCTGTCAGCCGGGGCAGCCTCTGAGGACGCCCAGCAACGGGGTCAGGATACTTATTCAAATCTTAGTAGGGCATCCAGAAGCATTTCCTGAGCGTTAGGGGTATGCGACAGGAAAGTGGGATAGGATGTCGTAGCGTGCACGCTCAGGCAAGGGGGGGGGGGGAGCCCTGGCTAAGTCTGTACACAAAGGGAAAATAATCAAGTCCCCAAAGAAGGCTGGCGCCTAGACCTTGCCTGAGAATGCGGCGTCTCCCTGCAGGCCCATCAAGCAGTCGGCGCTTAAGAGCTGAGGGCCGGTCGGGCGCGAACCCAGGAGCCCGCGCCGTGACCCGGCCAGCCCGGCCCGTCACATCCCGAGACCCCGCTGCTCCGCAGAGGCAGGAATTGAGGCCGGGGGTTCAGCGGATCCCGTGGTCTTGGCCCCGCGGCCCGCGGCTGCCATCGCAGGAGAGCGCGCCCGGGGGCGGGGAGTGAGTTCGGCCCACAAAAGGGGGTAGGAGATAAAGATCAGGCACGGCCCCCTCCCTCCAAACAAAAGCTTCCGCCCCAGGAGTTTCTGGACCTAAAAAACGGAAATAAAATCGTAGCTGCTCTCCCCCGCCTGCCCACCCAGTCTCCAGACTCTCGTCGGGTCCTGCACTCACCGGCCGAGGCCGCCGCAGGCTCCTATTTCCCTGGACCGAGTTCTCCCTCTCTCGACTCGGGTAGCTCCTTGGACAGCTGATCATGCGCACTACCGGCTCACAGCCATGTTGGTGAGGGGCGGAAGTGTCTCTCCCGTCCGCCCAGCCTACTCAGCCTCTGTGCTGCCCCACTTCCGTTCGCTCCATCTTGCCGGGGGCTGAAGGATGCGAGCGTGTTGGAGGTGTTGCTGGGGTGGGGAAGAATACACGACCGGGGATCCTTGGAGAATGACACTGAAGTCCTAGTCGCTCTAGCAAGGACGGAAGAAAGACGACTAACTTGGTGCTACTATTTTTCTGCTGGACAGGGCCTTTTTAGCTCCAGGAGAAGGGCGTGAGAGAGGCCAGCTTGGATCAAGCGAGGGACATCGGATGGAGGCGCCATCTTTAACAAGGGCTCTTTGGGAGGCCATCTTGGATCAGTATACCTGTTTGTGGTTGCTTATTAGACATTAGGACATAGCTGGTATAAATAGATCTGGATATACTTATTTGTATTAGGGTTAGAAGGCACCTAAAGACCCTCCAGGGCTTCCAGTTTTTGAGAGGCTCACAGTTTCTGGGAGAGGCATCTTGATTCCCATTCTTTTTCAGTCAAGACCTATCCTCAAGTTGGGGTGGGGGGTAATAGACGGGTTCAGAGCCTGGAGCCAGACAAACTCGGGTCTCAGACTAACTCTGCCACTTCTTGGCTCTGAGACCTTTGGCAAACCTTTTGACTTAATTTAGTTTCCTCATCTGTGAAATGGATTTACCTGTAGCAACCTTTTAGAATTATTAAGTGGATTCAGAAAAATGAGGAGCATAGACGATGTGCACATAGAATACCTAGCCTTTACTGGCACGTAATGAGCATTATGCAAATATAAGTTTCTCTTCCGCATTTCCTGACCACCATGAACCCAGCTCTAGTTTCCAGCCGCAGGTCTCTATGGCAACAACTGAGGAAGAGCACCCAAACAATAAAAGCAAAAAAGACAACGAATGGTCAAATATTTGAAAATATGATACCTGTCACTCAAGACTTCAATAAGAGTAATGAAACTCCACACTATTTACATGTAAAAATACAACTTTTATTTTGAGACATTGCCCCTTGGGATTCGTGGCCCCCAGCCTATCCAGACAAGTAGTCCCAGGGTGTAAGTGACATCATTCCCCTTCCCTGAAATAGGAAGTTATTCCAAAGGGAAAAGAAGAGGGCAGAGAGATCTGTACAAGACCTCTCTGTCTTGAGATGCAGGGAGGCAGAGAGTAGGGGAGCTAGGAAGGGAGCCTGTCCCTCCAACAAATACTACAGGGTTCAAAAATTTTCTTGGACATGTTCCTCCTAATCTGAGGAGCAGGAGGCGTTTAACGGCCCCAAAGTAGAACAAGGATGGGTGACTCTAGAAGTGTTTGTGTATAATAAGCTCCGATATGGCCCTGACCTCTGCCTTTACCCTGGACTTCCATGAAGAGAAGTTCATTGCCTCAGAGGATGGCAGGAACTTGGCTGGAGTTCCCCCGTCATTTTTCACTTTGAGAAACCTGTAAGTTTTTCCACCTACTCTTTGTTCCCTTTGGCCAATGACCCCACTCTCTGGGAACAGGATCTTGGTGACTCTTTCTGGAATCTCCTAAGGGATAAGTGCTTTGTGTCTGAGACAAGCTCAAGTAAACAGAGATAGTGCCTCTCACAGTCAAAAAGAGAAACTGGAGGGCCAAAACCTATAGGGTTGGGCACTACAGCTACTCAGGCTGCAGAAGAGACAGCTTCAGAAACCACAGAGTTTCAAGACAACTACTGTCCTCTTTGTGGTCTGGTCCTAATCACAGTCCCTTCCCTTTCCCAGAGTTAGCCTGTGTTTCAAATGCATATGATCGGCGCTGGGGAGGCACAAGGGGGTCAGGGAGCTGAGGTTCTTTAGGGGGCAGACTAAGCCGACTCCGGGATCCAGACCCTTCTGTGCCTTCAGCTGGGAGCTCCAGGCAGCTAAGGGGCCTAGAAGAATGGGCAGGGGTCGTGCTATAGGGGGAGGTTTTAGGGATGAGGCTGTAGTCCCCAGCCCCAGTACAGGTCTGGGTCCGCCGAACGCTCTGAACTTCAGTCCTCTGGCGGTCCCGGGCCAGGGCAACAGCAGCATCAAAGGAAAGACTGCCCCCATTCCTCCAAGAGGAGCGGGAAGCTCTGGTACCCCAGGCCCTTTCCCCAGGAGTCCCATCAAGCCGGCCAGGCCTCGGGCATGGGTTTGCTGGTGCCACGTGGATCTTGCCACACATTGCAGTGGGCATTCTGGCAAACTGTGGTTTAGGAGGCACCACAGGCACAGAGCGGACCTGTTGGACCTGAACCATGGTGGAAGCCAGGCGCATGCCCACACCACCAGCCGTGCCAAGGGGACTTGGCTGCCCCTCAGGCTCCATCTCCTCTGACTGGGGTGGCTGTGGGGCTGCCTGGTCTGTCTCAGTGGACTGGGCACTGCCCTCTCTGGCACTGTCAACCTCCAAAGACTCAATATCTGACCTGTCAGGGAGGGAGCCCTCTTCTAAATGGTCACTTGCAGCCCTCTGGTCTCCCTCAGCTTCTCCATCTCCAGTCTCCTGTTCCTGACTGACCTCCCCTGCTCTTCCTTCAGCTGCTGCTTCTGGGATTCTGCTGTCTTCACCATCTTCTTGATCTTCTCTTGTCTCTTGGTCCTCATTCCCCCTCTGTCCTTTGACCTCATCTTCTCTTTCAGCCTCTTCTTTGTGTACAACCTCCCAGCTCTCCCCAGCAATTTGCTTTTCCTGGGCGCCATGCTCTGGCTCCCTTCTGGCTTCTACTTGAGCTTCATCTCCTTCCTCAGCCTCGTCCTCTCTCTCAGTATTTCTTTCCCTCTCCTTGTCCTTACCCTGCTCTACTCCTGTTTCCTCCACACCTTTAACTTCCTCCTTACTCTCATCCTCCTCCTGACCTTTGGACTCTTCTTCCTTGGCCTCTGTGTCCTCTGTCTCTTCTCCACCTCCTTCCCTCAAACTGTCAATCACCTTTTGGCTTCCCTCAGGCTCCACTCCTTCCTCACTGGCCTCTTCACCCTCCACCTCGGTCTTTGGTCTCCTCTCAGCCTCCTCCCTGATGTCCCATCTGCTTCCAGGCTCAGCCTCCTTGCCCTCCCTATCTTCCTGGAATGCCTGCTCTCTGTCACCCTGTCCTGGAGCCTCCTGTCTTCCACACCCTGCTACCTTTTCCTCTAGACTGCCTGGACCCTCCCAGGTCAGGGGTTTGGGCCCCAGAAGGGGACTTAGGTCATCATAGGCACTCAGGAAGACTTCTTCCCCACTTTCTTCCTCTGCTTCAGGCCTGGGTTCAGGAGAGTCCAGGGAGCAGCAGCTGGGAGCCAGGACAAACTGCGCCTCATCCAGAGACAGGTCATCCAAGGGTGGTTCCACAGAGAATTCCTCCACCTGTAAACACCGTATTGTGGCTCAGGACCAGGTGGCCCTGTCCAAACCTCGTGATTCCTTACCACCCCCAAACGCAGCACAGCGCCTCCTTACCTGAGGCCCAACTCCCAGGAGCTCCTCCAGGTAGCCCATCCCAGGGTCGTCCTCCCCAGGGGAGAAGGCTGCTCCTGCTGGTTCTGCCTTGGCCACCTCCCCATCCTCCACCCCCACCCACTCGGGCTCTGAGCTGCTTGAGTCCTCTAGGAAGGAGAAGGAATCCTGCACCTCCTGGGACAGGCAGTCCTCCAGGGCAGGGGCCACATCCACTGGGCTTGAGTCAGCCAGGGGACCTGGGGCTGGACTTGCCTCCAAGTTCTCATCTGTTGGGAAAGAGATAGTTGCAGGAGTACAAAGGTCAAGACCAGCCCTGACCCTTTCCAGTATGAGTCTTCCCAGCATTGCTGCAGTATGGGCCCAGCATTCCCAGCATAGATACCCCATGTGGCTGATCTCTCAGACCAGTATTCCCAACTCTTGGCTTATAGCCATGTTTATTGAGCTCCTGCCAGGTGCCAAGCACTGTGCTATACATTTTATGATGCATTATCCTATTTTCTCCACAAAACAACCCCATAATGTAGGGTATTTATCCCCATTGTACATATGAGGAAACTGAGACTCAGATGTGTCCAGAGGTCACACATGCAATAAGTGGCACAGCCAAAGTTTGAATCCAAGGCTGCTTAACTCTGTACACCTTGTCCTTACCCAGTATCCTATGCTGCCTCAGTACTTTCTCATCATCGACACTTCAGGAACTGGAGTCAGAGCAAAGATCAGATCCTGGCTCTGCCTCCTCTTACCAAACTAAACCTAAGTCTCAGGTCCCACTGCTGTAACATAAGGATAACAACAAGACCTGTGTCAACATTATGAGAAAAGGAAATGAGCTAATGCCTTCAAAGTCCTTAACAAAGCACATTGTAAGCTCTTGACAAATGTTAGCTATTAGTATTAATATTATTATTATTACCGTGATCTAGTCTATATTCCTACTTTGTATTTAGTAATTCCTGCTGTATATATCTGACACAGATCCCCATTCTTGCACCTTTCAGTGATCTAAGGCTGCCAAGGATCCTCCCCATGTGAATTTCACACAACTTGAAAATATTACCGGATTCCTCCAATCTTGAATCCAAAGAGGCAGGTGAAGCTAACCACCCAAAGCCCACGGCAGATCCGCAACATCAGAGCCTCAGCCTAGAGTTCTAGTCCCCTTTTCCAGTCTTGGGCAATCCCTGAGTTCTCACCTGGGGGGCCAGGGCCCAGGCCAGGGCCAGGGCCAGGGCCGGAGGCAGGGCTTGGCCGGGGCTGTAGGGCGGGGTACTCAAGGCCACGGGTGAACCCAGCCAAGGAGATGTTAGAGATGATGTGTGGGGATATGTTGAGCATAGAGCTGATGTGTGGTGGGAGGTTGACATCATAGGGCTCTGAGATGTGGACTCCAGCACGGCGCTCTGCATGGCTGTTGCCCCCAGCACGGATTGCTGACCGCCCCGTTCGTGGTGTGCCTGGCTCAGAGCTCGTGCCACCCAGCGCCTCTGCCTCAGGCTCCTGTTCACCCTCTGCTGCTTCTGCAGAATCATTCTCCAAGCTCTCTGGCAGCAGCGGGCTTGGCCGGGGACTTCCGGATCCCACCAATCCCTCTGGCTCTGTGGAGGAGACAGAGGTAGGCAGGCAATAGCCTGGGCTGCAAGGGGCCTGGACACCTCAGAAAGGCTCTGAAGAGTGCCCGTTGTTTTCTCTAGCCTGGAAAGCACCAGGCCCAACTTCCCTTAGCCACTGCTGCAAACTCTTCATAGTCAGCAGATCAAAGGCCACCCCACCTGCACATACTTAGGAACCCCCTTCTCTCCCTGCAGGCACAGTCACTGGCCATCACTACCTACCCCCCCCCAAGATAACCCCCCCCCACACACACACAGTAGTGTACACCCATACTCACCATCATTGGCTCCAGCCACAGCACTCAGTGAGTCCATGCTCTTGGCTGGCCGCAGAGTCCCCTTATCGGATTTGTCCTCTGCAAGACAGTGATGTGTGTAGAGCCAGTGCCCAGCACACCCTCAGAGCTCCCTGTACATCTCCCCAGACTTACCCCTGTCCTCAGCACCCCGTGGAAATTTACGCTTGGTTTCATGACCAGAGCGACCCAGATTGAAGATGGATCTCCACTTCCTGACCTTCAAAGACCCCTTCCTCCTGGAGGGAGTGGAGAAATCACTGGGGTCAGAGCCTGGTGGTCAGTGCAGGGCAGAAGGGCCCAGGAAGGAGGCCTTACTTGTGCTCCGCAATCTCTATGATAGTGTGATAGGGCCGCATCTGTGGAGGTCCATCACCAGCCTGCAGGATGTTGGGCAGGTGGTAGGGTAGGGATCTTGGCATAAGGTCCTCAGGGCTGCCTAACACCCGGGCCCCAGGAAGTGGTCGCCATCCACTTTCCACCTCACCACCTAGGAAGAGAAGAGGAATCAGCCAGCCAGGAACAGAGGAGCTTTGGGTAGCCAACTCGTCACTGCACCCTCCCACTTATCAACTACCGGGCTAGGGGTACGCTCAGGCCCCTGGAGGCAGACTCTCTGTGTCTAGCTCCTCAAGAGGGAGTCCTCAGGGACAAAGAGGGCCAGGAGCTCCCAGAACATTGTCCCATAGGGCCGGGGGTGGAAATGATCAGTCACTAGCCTTAAGAACTGGGACAGTTGGAGTTCCCTGGTGGCCTAGTGGGTTAGGGATCTGGTGCTGTCACTACTGTGGCTTGGGTTACTGCTGTAGCACAGGTTTGATCCCTGGCCCAGGAAATTTCACAAGCCACGGGCATGGCCCCCCAAAAATTAAAAAAACAAAAACAAAAAACTGGAATTCCTGTCGTGGCGCAGCAGAAACGAATCCAACTAGGAATCATGAGGTTGCGGATTCAATCCCTGGCCTCGCTCAGTGGGTTAAGGATTAGGCGTTGCCGTGAGCTGTGGTGTATGTTGCAGACATGGCTCGGACCTAGTGTTGCTGTGGCTGTGGCATAGGCCAGCGGCAACAGCTCAGATTAGACCCCTAGCCTGGGAACCTCCATATGTCATGGGTGTGGCCCTATGATGACAAAAAAAGACCAAAAAAAAAACACTGAGATAATGATTAAGAAAGTGTGCCCTGGCTTGAGAGCAAAAGAGGCCTGCTCAGGTCCTGACTGCGCCATTATCTCTCCAAAGCCTTCTCCCCATGACCATGAGCAGCATCACTTTATGAGACTCAGTTCTATCATCTGCAAAGCAGGGAGACTGAATTAGATGATCTCAGAGCCCTCTATACTCTGACATGACTTCCCAGATAGAGAATGGTGATGAGGTGGATAGGAAGGACACTGACCAGAGAGAGCAGCACCCCCAAAGAGCTGGTCCACATGCGTGAGGATGAATTCCACGACAATGGACTGCACACGCACTTCCATGAACGCTGCTGTCCCGTTGAACCCTGAAGCCTCTATATCCTTAGACCTGTGGAGATGTGGAGTTATTCTTCCCCAGCCCCGCCACACTTCCCCATCTGAATTCTCCCTAGAACTACCTTATACCCTTTCTCCTGCATGTCATTGTTCTACACGCATGATTCAAGTTTCAAATACCACTTCCTCCAGGAAGCCTTCTTAGACACCCTCCTCACCTCTACCTCCTCTGCACACCAGGATGCCAGGTGTATAATAAATCTCAGGACTTCTCATAATTTACCTTGCACCACAGGGAGTGACATGCAGGCCATTTCTCCATCTGCTCAACAAACATTTAATGGGGACCCCTGTCCTGCTCCAGTTCCTGAGCTCAGTGACACTTTGTAAGAAAATACAAAGGTCCTGCCCTTAGGGACTTTACTCAAGCTCAGAGAAGGAGCTCACATGGGTAATCCTGAACCTTCCTGTTTCTCACTGGCTTCTGTGAGACCCCTCTCCAGTGCACCCACACAGCCACACCCCATCCTCGAGCAGCCTAGGCTCCGCCTCGGGAACCCACGCCAAAATCCTCACACATGTGCCCACCTCAGCAGGTTGGGGGCCCATACGATGGCCAGGTTGCGGGCATGCATATTGGTCTGGGCACTGAATGAGGCCATGTGAACCAAGTGCCGCATGAGGAACTCCAGTGTCCTGCAGAAAGGGGGCCGTAAGGGGCAGAGGTCACATGGGGAACACACAGGCTGGGGTAGGATTGAGGTGTGGGAGCAAAGAGAAGTGACAAGCCAAGGCCCCAGGTGGAGAGAGAGCTTGGGCTGAGAGAGGGAAGTTGAGACTCTGGGTAGGGAGGGGCTCCACACACCTGTAGTTTGCGACAGGGAGTTCTCGAAGCACTTCTAGAATCTTGACCAAGCGCTCAGGTTCCAACTGCACTGCCACAGCTTCCTGGTTGGGAGGAAGGGTTCAAGAAGCAGGAGTCAGGGACCTAGGGCTGCCCTGGCTCACTCCCCAGAGCTCTGAGCCAAACTCTCAGAACAAACTGTGCTGTACCCACGCTCTCCCATGCCCTGGATCTTCAAAACCCAGTCACGTAGCAGACAGAATTTGGGACCCACAAGACCTGCAGCCGAATCTTGGCTATGCTTCGTGACCTTGAGTAATTCACTGCCACTCTCTGCTTTAGCATCCTTATCAATAATGCTCTGGTGGCATTCCCCTTGTGGCTCAGCAGTAACGAACCTGACCAGTACCCATGAGGACACAAGTTTGATCCCTGGCCTCACTCAGTGGATTAAGGATCCAGTGTTGCCGTGAGCTGTGGTGTAGGTCGCAGGTGTGGCTTGGATCTGGCGTTGCTGTGGCTGTGGTGTAGGCTGGCAGCTGGAGCTCCCATTTGACCCCTAGCCTGGGAACTTCCATATGCTGAAGACGCAGCCCTAAAAAGAAAAAGACAGAGTTATAATGCTCTGGTACTGGAATGCATCAGTGGGTCCACCCTTCGGGTGCCCCAGGAGCCAAGGAATTCTTTCAAGGTGTCCAGGAAGGCCTATGCCCACCCAGTCTAGCCTATATGGGTTGAATGGCATGCCCTGCTGTTCGGAACCACTAAACGATGTTGTGTTCAATAAAATGCAACTTAATTTAAAAGTGTTACTCAATTAAAGACAGCACTTTTGGAGTTCCTTTGTGGCTCAGTGGGGGTTAAGAGCAAAACACAGTGTCTGTGAGGATACAGTTTCCATCCCTGGCCTCCCTCAGTGGATTAAGGATCCCATGTTGCCGCAAGCTGCTGCACAGTTCTCAGATGTGGCTTGGATCTGGTGTTGCTGTGGCTGTGGTGTAGGCTGGCAGCTGCAGCCCCAATTCTACGCCTGGCTCAGGAACTTCCATATGCCCCAGGTGAGGCTTAAAAAAAGAAAGAAACTGTAAATGAACTATAATGGAAAAAATAAAAATCATTAAAAAAAAAAAAAAGATAGTACTTTTTTTTTTTCTTTTTTCTTTTTAGGGCCGCACATGCAGCATATGGAAATTCCCAGGCTAGGGGTAGAATTGGAGCTACAGCTGCCGGCCTACACCACAGCCACAGCAACACGGGATCTGAGCTGTGTCTCCAACCTACACCATAGCTCATGGCAATGCCGAATCCCCGATCCACTGAACAAGGCCAGGGGTCAAACCCACATCTTCATTATATACTACTTGGATTCCTTTCTGCTGCGCCACAACAGGAACTCCCAAAAGATAGCACTTTTGTCATATATTTTCTTATTCAAAAGGTGTTCAACACTAGAGTTTCTGCTGTGGTGCAGTGGGTAATGATCCAGCTGGTCTCTGTGGCATTGCCAGATTCCATCTCGGCCTAGCACAATGGGTTAAGGATCCAGCTTTGCCACAGCTGTGGTGTAGGTCACAGATGTGGCTTGGATTTGATCCCCCGGCCCGGGAACTTCCATGTGCCATGCAGGTGCAGCCAAAAACAAACAAAACAAAACAAAACAAAAAAGATGTTCACCATATAATCACAGTTCATGGAGAGGCATGCTTAAAAATTTTTTGACTTTCTAAAAGGTTTCTTATTCTCTTAAATATAGGGAAGCTCCGGTCTAGGTGATTTCCAAGGACTTTCCAGCTTCTGCTCTCTGCCTGGCCTCTACTCTCCCCAAGTCTTGCCCTGCACTGTGTGCAGTTTGCCGACCTTAGGAAAAGGAAAGACAATGAAGAAGGTAGCAGGGCTAGGAGATTTGAAGGGGAGGGGTCTTTTCATCTTCCTGTGGTCTCTGTCATTCAGAATCCCTAGGACTCTGTCTGGCATTGGACGCACCTGGGATGTCAGAACCAGAGCAGCCACCCTCAGCCTTCTGTTTCACCCCGATGCCTCTCAACTCACAGCAAACTTGTCATAGAGCCGATAAGTCAGCAGGGGGTCTGGCAGCTCTCTGAAATAGGCCTTGCACAGCGAAGAGACGCAGTGAATGTCCTGAAGGTAAACATCTCGCCGCAGGTCTGGCTTCCGCTCAGCCTCAAACTCCTGCCTGGGGAGGTGCAGAGTGGTCAGGAGTGATGGGGGATATGGGGGGTTGTGGGGAGAGGGGGGAGCTATAGAGGTGGAGTCCAGGCATGTTCGAGGGTCAACTTGTATGAAACTTGGACCGAAGCCATTGGGTTGTGTATATACATGAGAAAGCAGGTATAAGGTGTTGTATCTGTCAACATGCAAAGTGGATGTGAAGGTGGGTAAGTGGATGGGTAGGTGGATTTATGCATGAACAGGGGTAAATGTTAGGATGTAGCTGTAGGTGTGAGTAGCAATGGAGGGGTCTGTAGGAGTCGGAGAAGTGGGGCAGGGGAAGACTAAATGTGTGTTTCTGGGTCTGTGTAAAGATGGCTGAGTGTAGGGGTTCCCGTCATGGCTCAGCAGAAATGAATCTGACTAGCATCTGTGAGAATGCAGGTTCAATCCCTGGCCTCACTCTGTGGGTTAAGGATCTGGCGTTGCTGTGAGCTGTGGTGTAGGCCGAAGACGTGGCTCGGATCCTGCTTTGCTGTGGCTGTGGTGTAGGCTGGCAGCTATAGCTCCATTTTGACCCCTAGCCTGGGAACCTCCATGTGCCGCAGCCCTAAATAGACAAAAGACAAAAAAATAGTAATGATAAAAGAAGATTGCTGAGTGTAACTCTTAGAAGGAAACTAAGTGTAAATTTACATGACCTTGGATTAGGCAACAGTTTCTTGGATATGACACCAAAAGCACCAGAAACCAAAGGAAAAAAAGATAAATTTAATATCAAAATTACAAACTATTGTGTTAGAAAGGACAGTTTTGAGAAAATGAAGACAACCCACAGAATGGGAGAACATATTTACAGATCATAGATTTAATAAGTGGCTAATATTCAGGATATATAACAACTCTTACAACTCAAAAGAGACAAATAACCTAATTTTATGTTTTATTTTATTTTTATTCTTTTAAAAAAAATTTTTTTTTGTCTTTTTGTATTTTCTAGGGCTGCACCCAAGGCATATGTAGGTTCCCAGGCTAGGGGTCCAATCGGAGCTGTAGCTGCCGGCCTACACTGCAGCCATAGCAATGTCAGATCCGAGCGGTGTCTGCGACCTACACCACAGCTCACGGCAACGCCGGATCCTTAAGCCACTGAGCAAGGCCAGGGATCCAACCCGCAACCTCATGGTTCCTAGTCGGATTCTTTTCCTCTGAGCCACAACAGGAACTCCTAAACTACTTTTTTTTTTCTGTGGCTGCGGCCGTGGCATGTGGAAGTTTCCTGGCCAGGGATCAAACCAGTTCCACAGCTGTAACCAGAGCCACAGCAGTGACAATGCCAGATTCTTAACTCACTAGGCCAGCAGGAAAATCCCTAAAATGCACAAAAATTTTGAATAGACATTTCCCCAAAGAAGATACACAAATAGCTACTAAGCACACAGAAGGTGTTCAACATCATTAGCTACTAGAGAAATGCAAATAGAGATAAAATATCCCCTCACACCCATTAGGGCAGCTATAGTCAAAACCACACAGAATTACAAATATTGGCAGGGATATGGAGAAATTGGAACGCTCCTATATTGCTGGTAGAAATGTAAAATGATGCAATTTCTATGGAAAACAATTTGGCAGTTGTTTAAAAAATTCAACATAAGAGTTACCACATGACCCAGCAATTTTAATCCTAGGTATATACTCAAGAGAATTGACACCGTATTGATATGAATATAAATTATTGAAACCATGTTTATACAAAATATGTGTTCATGAACATTTATATCAGCATTATTCATAATAGCCAAAATGTGGAAACAATCCAAATAGCTACCAACGGATGAATGGATAAACAAAATGTGGTAACACCACACAATGGAATATTATTCAGCCAAAAAAGAAATGAGGAGTTCCTGTTGTGGCTCAGTGGAAATGAATATGACTGGTATCCATGAGGACTCAGGTTTGATTCCTGGCCTCGTTCAGTGGGCTAAGGATCCGGCATTGCCGTGAGCTGCTGTGTAGGTTGCAGTTGCAGCTTGGATCCTGCGTTGCAGTGGCTGTGGTGTAGGCTGGCAGCTACAGCTCCGATTCAACCTCTAGCCTGGGAACCTCCAAATGCTGCGAGTACAGCCCTAAAAAGACAAAAAGAAAGGAAGGAAGGGAGGGAGGATGGAAGGAGGGAAGAAATGAGTATTGGTACATGCAACATTTGTGAACCCCGAAAACATGCTAAGCAAAAAAAGCCAGGTACAGAAAATTACAATTATATGATTCCATTTATATGAAATGTCCAGAATAGGCAAATCCATAGAGACAGAAGGTGGACTCATGGTTGCCAGGGCCTGGGAGAGAGAAGTGTGGAGTGACTTGGTGATGGGTTGATGAAATGTTCTGCAATTAGATAGTGATGGTGGTCGCACAACCTTGTAAATATACTGAAAACCACTGAACTGTACATTTTTAAAGTTTTATTGAAGTATAGTTGATTTACAATATTGTGATAATTTCTGCTGTACAACAAAAGTGATTCAGTTTGAATTGTAACTTTTAAATGATGCATTTTATGGCATGTGAATCATATCTAATTTTTTTCTTTTTAAAAGCTGAGTGGACGCCTGTGGGAGTGGAGATATGTGTGTGTGCACATGTGTGCACATGCATGCACACAGGCTAGCCTGTGGGGAGTGTGGGGCATGGTCTTCACCTTTCCTGAGGAGACTGGAGCTCCTCCCTTGGTACTGACCTCTCATCTATGTTTCCTCCTCTGCACTTCCCTTCACCCCTCTGGCTCCCTAGCCTCCTGGTCATAGAGCCCTCCCCTCACTGCCTGACTCACCGAAGCTTCTGGATGTTGGAAGAGACCCCTGAGAGGCGGTAGATCCCATCCACCACTCCATATTCCTCCACAAACTCTGCACAGCTCCTTAGCACCTGGGGTACTGGGACACAGAGGAGGCAAATAAAGAAAAATCAGAAGGACTGGAAGGTCAGAAGCTATGGCATCTGAGAAATGGACACATCAGGCAAGGGAATTAAGGGAGATTGAAGGCAAACCTCTTGGAACAAAAAGTTGTCAGGGAGTTCCCATCGTGGCTCAGAGGTAATGAACCTGACTAGGATCCATGAGGACGTGGGTTCGCTCTCTGGCCTCACTCGATGGTTTAAGGATCTGGCATTGCCGTGAGCTATGGTGTAGGTCACAGATGCGGCTCGAATCTGGTGTTGCTGTGGCTGTGATGCAGGCCAGCAGCTACAGCTTCTATTTGACCCCTAGCCTGGGAACTCCCATATGTTGTGGGTGTGGCCCTAAAAAGGCAAAAAAAAAAAAAAGTTGTCAGAAAGATTTTTACAGGACATCAGCTCCAACCTACCAACCTATTAAAATCTCTCTGCCGGAGTTCCCCTCATGGCTCAATGGTTAACGAATCCAATTAGGAACCATGAGGTTTTGGGTTCTATCCCTGGCCTTACTCATTGGATTAAGGATCCGACATTGCCGTGACCTGTGGTATAGCTTGCAGATGCGGCTTGGATCCCGAGTTGCTGTGGCTCTGGCATAGGCCGGTGGCTACAGCTCCAATTAGACCCCTAGACTGGGAACCTCCATATGCCACAGGTGAGGCATATGGAGAAAAAAGGAAAAAAAAAAAAAAAGACAATAAAATAAAATCTCTCTGCCCATTGGGTCTAGAGTCTTTTGGGTTTTGTTTGTTTGTGTGCTTTTTAAGGTGGCACCCAAGCATATGGAAGTTCCTAGGCTAGGATTAGAGTCAGAGCTACAGCTGACAGCCACAGCCGCAGCAACACAGGATCCCCAACCCATTGAGAGAGGCCAGGGATGGAACCCGCATCCTCATGGATACTAGTAAGATTCGTTTTTGCTGCGCCACAATAGGAACTCCCTGGGTTTAGAGTCTTGGCATAACCCCCGCCCCTGCCCCTCCATACTGCCCATTCCTGTTAGAAAGTTCTGCCTTTGTTGACCTGAAATGTGTCTCCCTGTAATTACTAGCTGCTACTACAGCAATTTTAAAGAGGCACCAGTCTGCTTGGAAGAGGAGTCCGGGTAAAGGATCGGTCTTGAAACTGCTTTTAACTCTTACTCTCCATAAGATAAAGGAACATTAGCTTTTCCAACCAAAATGAGACAGAATTGATGGGCACTACTGTGAAGCACCTCCTCCAATAAGCAAGTGCATAGATGTTAGATCTGTCATAGGAAGGTACACTAAATTGTGACAGACCTTCAGACAGGTCAGTTCAGGAGAGAAGTGCTGGTGTTGCCAAGCACTGTGCATTAGACAAGAAAAGTAAGGATCAAAGAAGTAGCAGTTCCCGTCATGGTTCGGTGGTTAACGAATCTGACCAGGAACCATGAGGTTGGGGTTCAATCCCTGGCCTCGCTCAGTGGGTTAAGGATGTGGTGTTGCCAGTGAGCTGTGGTGTAGGTCGCCGACGTGGCTCAGATCCTGCACTGCTGTGGCTCTGGTGTAGGCCAGCAGCTACAACTCCAATTGGACCCCTAGCCTGGGAACCTCTATATGCCTTGGGTGTGGCCCTAGAAAAGACAGAAAGACAAAAAGACAAAAAGACAAAAAAAAAAAAAGAAGTAATGAGTGCCTGGTGTCACCCAGCTAGAGCCAGGATTCAAATCCAAGAATACAAAAAGCTGTATTATCTCTTCCTACTTCAGACCCCTCCCCAGTTACTAGATTGTAAACTCCTTAAGGACAAGGACTAAGTATGACCCATTTTACTGTTTCTTCTATTATCTGCCATGGTTTATCCTCAGATACCATGTGTTGAATCTCATCTCCATAAGGCCACATATTTCTTTTTTCTTTCTCTCTTTTTTTTTTGTCTTTTGTCTTTTTTAGGGCCAACCCACAGCATATGGAGGTTCCCAGGCTAGGGGTCTAATCGGAGCTGTTGCCACCGGCCTATGCCAGAGCCACAGCAACACCAGATCCGAGCTGCATCTTCAGCCTACACCACAACTTACGGCAATACCAGATCCTTAATCCGCTGAGCAAGGCCAGGGATCGAACCCAAAACCTCATGGTTCCTAGTCTGATTCGTTTCCACTGTGCCACGATGAGAACTCCCAAGGCCCCATCTTTCTAAAGTCTTTCCATGCTTTGCTACAAACATGCTCTGCCACACCCTAATCTTCAACGCTTACTTTACAGACACAGAATAAAATAGTAACTGCTCAACCTGGTATGTTGTATGAGACTCTTCACAATGCATGTCTAGCTGCCATTCCAGCCTTGGCTCCAGCCAGTTCCCCAAGAAATCCCATGATCCTTTGTTACTCCGTGGACAAGATTTGGTACCATCACTCATGTTATTCCCTTGCCTGGAAATGCACTCCTCTCTGGCTATGCTTGGTGAACTCCTATATATTCTTCAAACATTACCTCCAATTCTGAGCCCTGTGCTTTTATGTGTGTTATAGTTCCCACAGTCCTTTGTTTATATCTATACTATACCGCTTAGTGTATTTTGTTATGATTAGTGTATTTCGTATCTATACCTTCTGACAAACAGTAACATCCTCTTCAGCATCTAGCACAGTGTTGAAACAGAACAGGTGCTCAACAGATGTTTATCAAATTACTCAATGAATTAGTCAATGAACTGAAGATTTTATAGAGAATATTGCCTAAGACAAAACATTGAGTCCAATTAACTGAGACTCACCAGAGAAATCCCTGTCATGAGTTCCTGTCAGAGAAAGCTGTGATTCTCTTAAGCCACCTGTTTTTTCTTATGGCTTTCTGGATTTTATAATTGATTAGGTTTACCTCTTTACTTAACTACTGGAAAGCTCAGACCCCCATCCCTATAGGAGCCATATAGACGACCTAGGATGCATTTCTGGGTACTGTGTACAGATCTTACCCGTCTCATTTTCCCTTCAACTCAGTTCCTCCAGTTATTGGTTCTTTGTGTAAAGGCTTGGGTTTGGGGAGTCATCCATCCCAAGCTCTTTGTGGAATTAGGTAAGATAGAAATACAGACTGAAGGAAGTCAATAAACCCATCAACCACTATTTTAAACCCTCCTTATATGACTTGATGTCCACACCCTTTACCCTCCTGCACCCCAAGCCAAGACTTGGGTGAGAAACGGAAAGCATCGATAGTGCAAAAATTTAAGGAAACACTCACTCTTAGGGTTGCGCAAGTGCCCGCTGAGCACATGCACGATCTTGTGAGTCAATGCCTCCTTAAGAAAGAAGCACCTAGGTTACTTGACCAGCCCTAAGAGGGAAATCTTCCTTAAATTTTGCACCCTAGTCACCTCTCTTGCTTCACTTTAGTCCTAGCCTTACGTTCACCATCTATCCCTTCAGGACCTGTGCCCAGTTGCCAGGGTCCCCCTGACCTCAGGTTCCCCCTACTGAATGCAGAGATGGGACAGACTCTCCTCATTCAAGCTGTTGCTCTTCTCTGAGTGACTAATGCTACCCCAGCTCCTTAGGCCACCACTCTGTTGATTCATAAATAGTTCACTGCCACCTAAACCCCAGGTTCTTTTCACACGAAATGGAACCAAACCAGATAGTCCTCACCCCATCTTTCTCTGTTGATTGTGAATCTCCACAGAATGCCTTTTAAAAAGGCCTTCGAGAGCGTAAGGAGTCAGAGCCAGAGATGAAATGGATCAAAGAGATGTGAGAAGAGATAACAGGCTCAGAGAGATGGAGGAGTCAAGGAAATAGAGGTCAGAGAAATGGGGTCAGAGATAAAAGTTAGAGACAGAGTTGGGGTGGCAGAGTCAAAGGGATAGAGACACAAGGAAATCAGTGTAATTTCAGGAGGAGGGCCTGAAGCTTAGGAACCTAGAGAGTCAGAAACCTGAACAAGGTATCAAAGAGATAAAGATTAGGAAAAAGATGGACTTCATACATATAAGTGCTTGGGGAAGAAAAGACGCATCTAGGACAAAGAGCTAGGAGAAGGCGCTGAGATGGAGTGGAGCTGCAGGGATGGGGAACCAAAAAAATCAAGGAGGATGAATTAACCAGAAATACAACTCCCCACTGGCCTGGGCTTGCTTTCTTTCTCTCATCCATCCTTCCTTCCTTTTCTCTTTACTTGTTTTCTTTCTTTCTTGCCTTTCTTTCTTTCTTTTTCTTTCTTTCTCTCTCTCTCTCTTTTTTTTTTTTTTTTTTTTGTTGCACGCTGCACCTTCACAGCCACCCACTGCAGTCAGAGCCTTAACCCACAGAGGGAACTCCTGGGCTTTCATTTTTGCTGGGTCTTGCCTTAAAGAGAGAAACCATCACCAGCCTCTCTCTGTCCTTCCACTTTCCACCTGTCTGTGTCACGGGGAACTGGGCAACGGTAGAAGGCTGCTGCTGCTGCTCTGCTGCCCAGGATACCCCTCCACCCTTGGGCTCAAGTGAGGTTCTGGTGAAGGGTAGGAGGTGCTTCTGTCTCTCTCTGGGATTCACCAGGATTCGGGCCCAGAAACAGATGTCTATCCCTTCCAGAGAACACGACTTTCACCTTCTAGGAATGTGGACAGAGCCCAGGAAGGGTTGCAGGATTGGGATCTAGGCTAGCTATGAGTTCAGTGTTTGAAAATGAGGTTGGCAGGGGGGCCACAGGAAAGGACAACACCAGAATGAGGAGGCTGAACTGAGGGTTTGCAGACACCTGGAAGAACATCAGCCCCAATTAAATCATGTGGCCCTTGATCAAGAGTTGTCTTTCAAGAGGAATCCCTTGCAAAGGTGTCAGCCCTGGGCTAACTGCTGGGATCTGCCCCAGAAGAAAAGAAAGGCACTGAGAAGCCACTTCAGCTGTTTAACACCCTTTGTTGGGGCCGGCCTTTGCCTTAGCTGAGGCCAGTGGGGATGGGGGCCTCTGGGGGGGGGGAGAAAAGGGGAAGGAGGTGTCTGGGGACATAGGGGCGGGGCTAAGAGCAGGAAATGAGCTGGGAACCACCATCGCCCTCCCTCCACTGCAGGGAGCCACAGCCCAGAGCTGAGAAGAGGACAAAGAGGAAATGACAGATTGGGGTGGGGTGGGGGTGCGGTGGGGGGGGGGCGGAAATCGTGCCCATCTTTGGGAGGAGCCCGAAGTACCAAAAACAAGCTGGAGTGGGCAGCCAGGATACCTGTGTTCAGTGCCAGATCAAATCAAGAAATGTTTTTGAGTGTCTGCTCCACACCGAGCACAGTGGAACTGATGTCCCTGGTCCTGCTGGTTTCTAAGCCCCCTCCGAGGTAACTCAGGAAGGATGCTGGGCAAGCTCCACAGGCAGTCCCCACACCCGTCCTCCTTTCCTTGTGCCCTCCACCCCCACCTTCAAACCGGGCCCCAGGCCGTCTCTCCTACTCTTCGGCTCTTCCCCATTTTAGCAGCTTCTTCCCTCACCCTCCACTTTGAACCTGTTTCTCCTTTGCTCAGGGAGAACCAGAGAATCAGAGAGACTGGGGGAGGGGACCGTCCCACCCCACAGCTTCACCCGGGGCCCAGCAAGGCTGCAGAGGAACCAGAGCCTCCTAACTTCGTCTCCTCTAACCAAGAAACCCCCGTGGTCCCCATGTGCCATCCTCTGACTCTCCAGAGGCCCTTCTCCCGCCTCCTTTCATTCAGACCCAAGGACCCTCCATTGCCCTCCCTTCCGCCTCTCATCTCCTGACCCTGTCATCTCAGCTTCCTTCTTCTGTCCCCAGCTGTCACCCTCTCACCTCTGTTTCTTCGACCTCTCCTGGGTTTCCAGTGTCTCCATACCCGCCTCTCAGTGGTGCCTTGGTGTCCCCGTTCTCACTCAGAGTCCCTCAGAGTCTTCACCCCCAGTTAGTCACACAAGGGAGCTACTGCGCCTTCTTCACTGAGCCACGTTTCCTGCCTCGCCTGTTAATCAGTCTCCTGGGGGTAACCCCAAGCCCCTGCCCCTTCTCTGTGAACTTCTGGACACTGTTTCTGTACCCTCAGACTGGATCAGGCTGGAGAAGCTCCGTGCCTCCCCATCCACCCAACAGCAGCTCCGGGTTGGCCTCCTTACCCTCCTGGCCTGAGTTCTGCAGGTGCTCCTGCAAGTCACACCCAAACACCCGCTCCTTCGAGCTGCCCTTCTTCTTTCCTTTCTGCCGAGACTTCATGGCCGGAGCCCCAGGGCTCTGGCCCAGCCACCTCTGTCCCCCAAGACCTTTGCCCTACTAGTCCCCCATGGGATCCCAAGCCAGCCTCTGGGCTTGGCCCGGCCCCAGGGGGCAGGGCTCCGAACTGGGGGGTGGAGGGTGGCCTGGGCAACGGACAGCAGCTCCTGCCTCTGGGGCCCCGGCCACACGGAAGTAGCTGTGGAAGAGGAAGCTGCCGGGACCCTGGCAAAAAGCTGTGTCTCGTGGCTGGGCCTGGCACTCGCCCTTCTCGCCCCACTCAGCCCTGGAGGGGCAGGAAGCTGTGCAGCTCCTTAAACCCACTTCCTGTTAGAGCATCTTTGCAACCACAGGGCTGGGGTGGGGGAGGTAGCTGACATTCACATCCTCACCCATTGCTGGGCCTTCGCTCATTGGTCAAGAGGACATGATGTCAGAGCCCTAGGGTGGGGTGGTAGCGCCTGGAGCATGAACAGGTGACTGACACCCTTGGAGATCAGAATTCTAGGGTCTGAGGTGGAGACCGGAGACTTGCTTAGGAGCAGAGCAACACAGGGCTGTTCAGGGCACACCCAGGAGGCAGGATGCCCAGGCTCTGCACCTGATGGCCTGTAGTCTCAGTCAAGTCACGTTACTCTGCTGAGCCTCAGTTTCCACACATATTTAAAATAGGAAGACAGTGGAATTCCCTGGTGGCTCAGTGGGTTGAGGATCTAACATTGTCGCTGGTGTGGCTCGCGTGGCAGCTGTGGCAGGATTTGATTCCTGGCCCAGGAACATCTGCATGTCTCAGCCATGGCCAAAAGTAAAAAATGAAGAGAGTGAACTAGACGATCTTTAAATCCTTCCAATTCTGCGAGTTCCCGTTGTGGCTCAGCAGTAACAAACTTGACTAGTATCCACAAGGATTCAGGTTCGATCCCTGGCCCCACTTAGTGTGTTAAAGCGTTGCCATAAGCTGTGGTGTAGCTAGGTCGAAGATGTGGTTCGGATCTGGCATTGCGATGGCTGTGGTGTAGCTGCAGCTCCAATTCGACCCCTAGCCTGGGAACTTCCATATGCCTTGGGTGCAGCCCTAAAGAGACAAGCAGAAACAAAAATAAATAAATAAATGTGTTCCCAATTCTAGCTTTCTGTGGAACTCATTTGAGTTTCTGGTTCTTTGCCTGTAAAAAAGTATATACTGCTGTCTGCTTTCCAGGCCTGTCACAGTGAGACTCCAATGCAATACAGGATGTAAAATACTGCCAACTAAGGCACTGCTTATCTTGGAAGGAGTCCTAGCTCCTACCTAGGGACTCTGAGAGATGGCTGAAGGTCTTGTGGAGGCCCCTTCTCTCCCCTGTTCATCCCTGTTCCAGGCATCCTAACTCCTCCCTTATTTGGACCACTGGAAGGATGGTACCGAGGCAGAGAGTACAGACTTTCAGGACTTGCACAGTTCAGGGGGCAAGACAGGAACCAGAAAGAACAGGTTTTATCTGTTTATTTAAAAACAGAATATCATTTTATGTACACATATGCACATATTTACACAAAATGTACATACTAGAATTCTGTACCTTCTAGTTCCACATCCAAAATCCTGGGATGGCTTGGGGAGCAGGGGATGGGAGGCTCTCCTTTGGTCCAGAAATCCAGCAGTGTTCAGGCCGAGCAGGGTTTGGGCACTACATCTAGATATTCTGGTTAAATATATTTGGTGGGACTTCTCTAACCCCAGCCCGCTCCCCAGAGAAACGGCTGGAAGAGCCCCAAGTTAGTGAGCCCGAGACCCCAAGGAAAGGAGACATCCTTGCCTCAGCAGCTCCTTCACCTCACCTGACCTCCCACCCTCCCTTGGTCTAGAATCCCTATTCTCTCTCCCCTCTCCCGCGACTGAACCAGGGACTGTCACCAAGTCCCAGCCACCCCCTCAACAAGGGACTGCAAACAACCGTGGCTACAACTAAGAAAATTTGAGGCTAGGGGAAGAGCTGAGGAGCCACGAGGGCCACGGACACTACCTGCCCACCCACAGCCAATAACGGTGGGGCACGCACCCCTCCTTCAAACCCCTCCAGCTCTTTAGTTCCCTCCCGAGAGTCTGCCTAGATTAAGATGCCTTAGAGCGAGCACTGTTCAGAACCACAGGAATTAACCCCCTGGGGTGAGGCCTGAGCAAGATCTAGCTTTGCTGAATTCCTGTGTAGGCTGATGTCACTTTAAGCGATTCTTGTAATAATAAACATCCAGGTGAATCGAATGTTTTTGTTTTTTTTTAAAGTCTATTCTCTTATTAGTGGGCTGGGGGCAGTATTCCTTAAAGAAGCTCCCCTGTGCAGGTTTATTTACAGAAAATATGTACATGCAGCAGACCCAGAGGCCACCAGAGGGCAGAGGCCTTCTTCTGTAACAGTTTGAGCCCCTGGCAGACCCCCTAGGCCTGCTGCTTCACACTTGCCCCAACGGCTCCCAAGTGATGGGAGCCCAGCTCCCTGACTCAGGAGGCCAGATTCCAGCTCCAGCTATGCCCGCACACCTGGGTCTGGCCCACAGTCTCCACCTCCCGCCTCCAACCTCTGCATCATTAATACTGCTCTGGGGTCTGAGAAGAACACCTGTTTTACAGGCAAAGGTCACACAACCACACGACACACAAACCAATCCCCCATGGCGTTCTCCACGCAGCCACGGAATCCTGTGGCAGATACACCACGGTTCACGTGGACTCTGACGTGACAGCATGATGCACACCACAGGCATACACATCCTCCTGCACACTCACACACACACACACAGTCAGAGAATATTCACACAAGCACAGACACACACACAGTGACCTGCACGCACTGTGGGAGAGACTCAACCAGGAGAGCCCTTCCATCATCTAACAGAAGGGCTGGAGGAAAAGGTCGAGCAGTCAGTGGGATGGGGAGCATCTTACTCGAGAAAGGAGTGTTTAGGGAGGCTCCCCTGGGGATAAGCTGAACTCTTCCACGTCAGCAGAGGAAGCCAGGCTTAGGGGAGGGAGGCAAGCCTGGGTCAGACCAGGTGCCCCCGCCCATTGATGTAGATGCCGTTGCCCGTGGGCTTGGCCCGCAGGGTCCCATTCTCCTGAACAAAATGGTTCATGGCCTGTTTGATGCCTTCGTCCCGATCTTCCTCCTCCTCAGCCCGCCCAGAACCTGGACACAGCAGTTCAGTCTGTGTTTCAATCTCCCGCACGGTGGTCAGCGTGGAGTAACTGCGGCCCTCTGGCTCTTCACTCTGGAGACCAAGGGCAGAGGGCAAGTCAGGAACCGAGGCTGGGCAGCCAGGGATGAGGGGGCAGGGTGGGGCAGGGTGGGGTCAGAGGTCAGACACCAGCAGGGGTGAGGGTTCGGGTCGTCTCAGAGGCAGTGGGGCTCAGAGATCAGGGGGCAGGAATGAATGTTAGGTGTGGGGAAGGGGAGAACACAGGCTCAGCAAAGGGGGTGGGGAGGGCTGGGCAGCGTGAGTCTGAGGCAAGAGGGACTGGTGAGGGGGCTGCTGACGCACCACATCTGGGACCAGGAGAGGGGCCTGAGGAGAGTGGTGGGGACACCGGTGGGGCCGGGGGCCTCACCATCACAGAGCAGCTACTGTTGTCCTTGAGACTATCAGGGTGGCCCTCGGCTCTCAGCCCTACACTCTCCTCCGGCTGCAGGGCCCGGACATGGGGGAGGAGTCAGAACAAGGCTCAGCCTGGTCACCTCTGTCCTCCCCCGGCCTCCTCCCTAATTACCTCTCCCCCACCTCCGAGTGTCCATTCTCTCCTTGATGTAAACGTCTTCATCTCCCCCACCCCACCCCAAGCCCACCCTGAAACCAGTGTTGAGAGTGGCTTCCCTGAGCAACCCCTAGGCTGGTGCTGAAGGGAGGCTTCTGAACGAGCCCAGGAGACCCAGAACAACTGTGCCCAGTGCAACCCCACCCCCAGCT
Source organism: Phacochoerus africanus (assembly GCF_016906955.1). Taxonomy (NCBI): domain Eukaryota; kingdom Metazoa; phylum Chordata; class Mammalia; order Artiodactyla; family Suidae; genus Phacochoerus; species Phacochoerus africanus. Next base: position 89,627,808 of record NC_062549.1, on the reverse strand, counting down.
CCACCCTCCAGCTATGAGTCAGCCACCAGGCTGCACTCCTGGTGTGCAGAGGGCCCCCCCCACCCCCGGCCCCACAAATGCACCCAACCTTGGCACCCACCTGGTTCCTGGGATCCGAGTGATGGGAATGCAGCCTCCGGATGGAGTTCTCCCTGGTCAGGGTCAGCTCCTCCTCACTGGGAAGACACCCCCTTGTCAGGAGCTGGGGGTAGTGGTGGCCTCCCCAGGTGAACCTAGCCTGGCCGAGCCTATGTGAGCCGGGGCTGGAGGGTGTGGGTGCTGGGCTGGCCCTGCAAGTGTGCGTGAGTGGCTGCAGGGGGCGGTGTGGCTACAGAGCATGTGAGCGCCTTGTGGCATGTGTGAGCTTGGTGATACCCAAGCCTATGGGTCTGACCCTCACACAGGCAACATGGTGCCCATCAGCCAGCGATGGTCCTGACCCCACGGCCCTTCTCACCTCCTGAAAGACGCTGCCTACCTCTGGCCCACCAGCACCCCAGATGTCAGGCCACCCAGTCACCTCTCACTCCTCCATCCTGGCCCACCTCTCGCTAGCCTCCTCTTTGTTCCCAACTCAGCTCAACCCACCCAGGGGTGGCCCATACTCACTATTTCTGGGTCATCTGCTGGGCCTTGCGCCGATGGTATCGGGACATGAGCACCACCACCACCACCAGAAGGCAGAACAGTAGCGCGGCGATCACACCCACCACCACCACGGAGGCCGACACCAGGTCCACCTGCTTCCCTGGGGTATCCTGAGGGTCTGCTGGAGACAAGCCACTGACTGAGGCCGATCCCCAGATCCCTGACCAGCTCCAAGACGCCACAGCATCCCGCCCCACTGCCCTCACAAAACACGTCCAAAACCACCCCATCAGCCAGACCCTCTGCAAAATATAGGCAGTCCAACCTCCTCCAAATAAATACTCTTTGAATTCACCCTCTCTGCCTGGCTTCCTGTTGCCCCCACAAGGCCCTTGGCCCAGGTCCCAGTCCCTGCCCCAGTGCTTACCAAGAATATCCACAACCACCTGAGAATCCCTCGAGGAGAGCTCATTGCTGACGTGGCAGACGTAGGTGCCACTGTGCTCAGTGGTCAGTGGGGGGAAGCCCAGGGTGTCTCCTTCTGCTCGTACCCCACTGGGCAGAGGCCCGTCCAGCCTGGAGGACAGGAAAGCTGATGGGTGCTGGCTGGGGCGGGCTGAGGCTGCCATCACCCAACGTGCCCAGGCAGCTCTCCACCTCCCTCCCCCATGACGTCACCCAGAGCCACCGGCTGTTCCCACGGTGCCCCTCCCTCCCCTAGGCAGGTCTAGGCAGAGGCCCCTTCTCCCTGCCGCCCAGCCTGACCCGGGCACCCCCACACACACTCAGGAAAGATTCGCACGCATGCCATCTTAACAACAGTCACTGTCAGCTGAATCTTTTTGTCTTATCCACTTTAGGCGCTTACATAAATATATAAAGTATTGACATTTCAATACTGTATTATATTTCACAAATTTTTTTACGACCACACCTGTGGCATATGGAAGTTCCCTGGGCCAGGTACTGAATCCAAGCTGCAGCTGCAACCTACGCCACAGCCACGGCAACACCAGATCCTTTAACCCAATGTGCTGGGCTGGGGATCAAACCTGCACCTCTGCAATGACCTGAGCCACTGCAATCAGATACTTAACCCACTGCACCACGGTGGGAACTCCTACATTTCATAATTTTAAAGTTAAGGTAGGGAGAGCCCATTGTGGCGCAGCAGAAATGAATCCAACTAGTATCCATGAAGATGCAGCTTTGAACCCTGGCCTCCCTCAGTGGGTCGGGGATCCGGTGTTGCCATGAGCTGTGGCATACATCATAGACTCGGCTAGGATCCCGCATTGCTGTGGCTATAGTGTAGGCCAGCAGCTGTCGCTCTGATTTGACCCCTGACCTGGAAACTTCCATATGCCTTGGGTATGGCCCTAAAAAGCAAAATAAATGAATAAATAAATAAAGTTAAGGGAAAAGGCCAGGGACTTAGCTAATTCCCTACCAATCACCATGTATCCTGTAGTCTCTGATACAAGCCAATAATAATGTTTGCTGACCATGCATATTCTTGTATTGATCTGAATGTGTGCCCCGATTTGGGGGGCGTTCGGAATATATTGTCTCATCCCATGATGAGTATGTGCTGGTCCAGAGAGGTAAGGTGCCTGGTCCCAAGTCAGGCCCTTACCGTGTCCAGTTGAACGAGGGAGGGGGCTGCCCTTCACTCAGGCACTTGAGCATAGCTCCTTCTCTGCCAACTTGCCACAGCTTTCGGTCTTCAAGGCCCCTCACAGAGGCCTCAGCAAGGACTGGAATGGGAGGTGGAAGGAGAAAGAATGCTCTCAATCATGCTCTTCCTTGAAGGCCCCCACCCCAGGCTCCACCCTGCCTGGAATAGCCTCCCCTGTCTTCCTCCATCCTATTCATCTGCGGCCAAACCTAGCCCAGCCCCACCTTGCTGACAGCTCCCTCCCCTCTCTGAGCTCAAAGAGTCCACATTGGTTTACCTGTGCAATGGGCCTACAAGTCCCTCTGCATAGCGATGTGTCATACCTTTTCTGAATCCCCTGTGGTCCCTAACATAGGGTTAGCCACAGGACAGGTGCTCAGTAAACCTTCCTTGATGCTTCAAAGGCTTAATCATCCTACTAGTTCATTCATTTCTTTCACAAACATTGGCTGAGGAGCTACTTTGTGCCAAATTCTGTTAGTATGAGTAGAAAACATCCCTATCCCCCACAGAGGCTCAAAGTCTAATGCTGGGAAAACAATATCCACCGCAGACCGAGCACCTTCTACGCACTAAGCAGTGTGCGAGAGGCTTTGCATTCATGGTTTCTAATTCCCGGCAGAACCCTGTAAAGTTGATATAATTATACTCCTTCTGCTGATGGAGCAAACGAATCTTAACAAGATTGAATAACAGCAAGTAAATAACAGAGCTAGGGCTCATCCCAAGTCTGTCTTCAAATCCTAAACTATTTTACAAAATACTTTCAATCCCATGTTAATAACTGATTCTCCCAACCAGCCATGAGGCAGGGCAAGCACCTTTGTAAACAAGAGGACCCTGAAGGTCAGAGGTCTAAGCAATTGGCCAAGGTCATCTGGGATGGGCTCCAGGTCTTCTACCTTTGGGCTAGTGCTGTCTTGGCCACACGAGGTGGCCTCCAGGATCCAGGCTGGCCAGACTGGTGTGGCTCAGTATATCACCAAACCTCTTGGAGCCCGTGGGGGAGCCCTGTGCAAGATCCGAGTACTCACAGGCCACTTGAAGGATGTGGGTGATCCTTTGGTCCTGGAGCAGGCCAGGGTGAGACACCACACAGGTAAGTGGCTGCCCATTCATGCTGCGGCTGGGCACCAGATGGAACTCTGAAGTGACAGCGGATGAGCGGGAATGCGTGAAGGAGCGGCTGGATGTCGTGCCCTTGACCTCTGTGTCCCAGGTCACGCTGGGGGCCGGGCTGCCCTCTGCTGTGCAGGAGGCTGCCAGTGTCAGGCCCTGGCCCTCTTCTAGCGCTGGACCAGGATTCAGCGAGGGCAGGGGAGGCACTGCAGATGGGGGGAGGTGAGGGGTCACAATCTTTATAACCCCTGTCAGGAGGCCCCGCCCTATTCCAGTTCAGTCTTGCACAGGTGCACAGTTTCAGGCCCCTTTTTCTTCTTGTATTTCACCAACAAAGATGCCAGATGCGTGGCAGAATTTCAGCTGACTTTGTACCTTTCTCTATTGTTTGAATTTTTTACAATGAGTATGGGTATTTTTTTAATAAAAATAATGAAGTAATTAAAAAACTAACCAGATAACATCTAGATGACAATAATAGCCACCATTTATTATGCACTTACTATGTGCCAAGTATTGTACTAAACACTTTACAAACATTATCTCTTTTAATCCTAAAAACAAACATGAAAGAGGTATTATTATCCCTATTTTAGAGCTAAAGAAACTGAAGCTCAGGGGGTTTCAATGATTTGTTCCAGATCATTAGCTATTAGGTGGTGAAGCCAAGATTCACACTTGGGTTTTTCTACCAAGACTGACTAACCTCCGTGTAGCTAAAAGGAAACTATTAAGGCCTTTACTTATTTTTCTCTTCATAACATTAACAGTCCAAGCACAGAATGGAAAAGATCTAACTTTTTTTTTTTTTCTTTTGGTCTTTTTAGGACCACACCCATGGCATGTGGAAATTCCTAGGCTAGGGGCTGAAATGGATCTGTGGCCACCGGCCTACACCACAACCACAGCAACGCCAGATCTGAGCCACATCTGCAACCTACCCCACAGCTCATGGCAATGCTGGATCCTTAACCCACCGAGCAAGGCCAGGGATAGAACCTGCCTCCTCGTGGATGCTAGTCAGATTCGTTTCTGCTGAGCTATGACAGAAACTCCCCAAAAGACCTAACTTGACCATAAGTCTAGGGCATCCGTTGACCACGAGTGTCCACAGTGCAAAAGGGTGGTTTAGGAGGTGACTGTGGTTTTCAACCACATTCACTGAAGAACCAGGTCAAGGAGGGTATTAGCCCCACTAGTCATGGCTGGGCCTGCATGTCCACCCTAGGCCCCCACCTTTTGTAACCCATGAAGCCCAGGGTGGCAAGGGAGGCTCTGAATGTCTTTGGTAGAGCTGTTGCAGAAAACATTAAGTTTAGCTTCAAGAAGAGGAAATTACGGCGGGGCCTGACAGAGGTCCTCAGCTTTGAAAGGCTGTTGTACAGAAGTCTGTACAACACCCAGAGAATAAGCCTAGGAGGTGGTGCTGGAGAGGGTGAAAGTAACAGAGAGAGAGATTTCAATTCTGCAGAAGGAAGAACTATGTAATAAATTGATTCTGCCCCCAGGCTGACCGAGTTGTATCCAGCTTTTGGAGACACCTGGAGAGAATTTCGGGATTGGGTGGGTGGATGGGCTGAAGGAGGCTCCCTCATCCTACACTACCCCATCTCTTCTCCCTGTTCTGCCTCCGCCCCATCGTCGCTGCAGTCCCCCATCTCTGCATCTCCCCCTGCCTCCGGCTTCTGCTCTCCAAAACCCAGGGCCTGAGGACCTGGTGCGTCTGCACACACAACACCCGCAACCAACCATGCCCAGCCGGCCCCACTTACCCAGCACTCGGAGCCGCAGGCGCGCCTGAAAGCTGCCGGCAGGAAAGGTGCTGACGCGACACTCGTACTCGCCTTCATCCGCCTGCACCGCGTTGCGCAGGAGCACGGCGCCGTCCAGGGGGTTTCGTGGGGGTGGTGGCTGTTCCACGCGGCCCTCATAGGCCGAGCTCACGTGCAGCCCGTATTTGGAGTTTAGCAGCGCCAGCTCCCGGGCACCCTCGCTCATGTCCACGCGAGCCCATGCCACCTGCTCCACCTGCTCGCCAGGGTCCCCTCGGTAGAAGCAGGGCAGCTTTGCGTCCTGGCCCAGCACCACTGTCACCAGGTCCGTGGTTTCCAGCTCCCCTGCCGAGTACAGGCCTGCAGGGAGCAGACAGAAGCAGCCGGGATCAGGGTCGATGCCAGAGCCAGGAACACTTATTCATAATGATAATGACAGCAAAGGCAGCCCGGAACTCCTGGAGCATTTTGTGCTTGCGAAGCGCGTTCAGTCCATTACCTCATTAGATCCACAAAACATTCCCAAGAGGTAGGCATGATTATTGCCATTTAGCAGATGAGGAAACTGAGACCCAGAGAAAGGAAGTGACTTGCCTAAGGCCACACAGATGGCATATGGAAGAGTCACACCCTCTCCCAGCCCAGGATTTTATCCTGAGCAGTTGTGCGGTGGGAGGCTTGTAACAGGAGGAGAGACCCAGTCTCTGCCCTCAGGGAGCTCAGGGAAATCGATTTTATGAGCACAAAGACAGGGAAAACTGTGGACAAACTTTCACAGAAGGCTCAACCTACCAAGGAGGGTAAAGTGAGTGCTTTCAGGAAGTGTGGCTGGGAGCCAAGGCGAGGGTCGAGGACAGTTGGTGTCTGGGAAGGGGCATGTAGAGTAGGAAAGGTCCATCCAGAACATTCTTTTCATGGCTTGAAGATGAGAGACCTAGATTCCCAGAGAGAAGAAGGTATTCCATGTGGGAGGAATGGCACGAACCGAGGCTCAGAGGCAGGAGTAAGCAAGTCACTAGAGACAGAAATGCCCTAGGTCAGAGGCCCAGAGAGATGAGGTCAGTACAGACAGTGACAGGGGGCAGAACCATGAAGCAATCAGAGGACCAGAGATGGGGACCAGCAACGAAGGACAAGTGTTACGTGCACTGACAGGGAACAGTATGAAGCACTCAGGGGGACCTATCATGTAGCCTTATCTGCAAAGAAGAATGCATTTCCTGCACTCAGAGCCCTCTTCCTGCACTCGTAGAGATCTCTTCTAGAGGAAGAGATGCATATGGAGACTGATATGGAAACACCTGTGATGGTTGCTGACTTAGTGCTTGCTGGTGTCTGACAAGTTAGTCGTGGAATGGGACAGTCACGGTGGTCCCAAGTCATGTGGGAGGGCCTCTTGCATGAATTGGGTAGAGTCAGGAAAGAGTGAAATGTGGAAAGGGGTCCCCGATAAGGGACCAGAGTAGGCAAACCCCAAGGAGGAGGAGAGGCTGGTTCAGGAAGCAGAGAGGAGAGGACACAACTAAGCCAGGGGAAGTGTGTTAAGCAGGAGTGGAACATATGGTTGGAGCGAAATCACCCACGACCTTCCATACCAGGTAAAAGAATTCAAATTTGGGAAGTTCCTGCTGTGGCTCCCACGATGTAACGAACCCAACTAGTATCCATGAGGACTTTGGTTTGATCCCTTCACGCAGTGGATTAAGGATCCTGCATTGCCATGAGCTGTGGTATAGGTCGCAGACACAGCTTGGATCCCGCGTTGCTACGGCTGTGGCATAGGCCGGCAGCTACAGCTCTGATTTGACCCCTAGCCTGGGAACTTCCATATGCCACAGGTGCGGCCCTAAAAATACCAAAACAAAAAAAAGAAAAAAAAAAAGAAAAAAGAAAAAGAAAGAAATTCAGATTTGGCCAAGAGAAAATAGGGAGTCCCTAGAGCATGAAGCCAGTGGGCATGTGCCCTCCAACTAGAAAGTGGTGACACTAGGGACAGGAGACTCAAGAGGAACATGCAGCTGTCATCCTGTGGTGCTGCTGGGCTGAGAGGAGGGGACAGTTCCTGCAGGAAACTAGGCAGGATTTGGACCTTGCCCAGAAAGAGAGAGGAAAGACCCAAGACAACTCTTAGGTTTCTAGGATGAGGGAAGCAGGGCCAGGGAAGTTCCTAGCTAGGAAGAAAGAAATTTGGAGTTGTGGGAAAAAAAGCCTGGGAAACATAGGGCTGACGGCGGGAGGCTGGGGACAGAGTGAAAGCTCTTTTGGATGGCGAGAGCTCCTTGCCTTGGAAGGCATATCCAGCAACTCGAAAGAGTTCAAAGCTCCTGCCTGAGACCAGCACTTCACACGCCCTGCTGGCCCTCCCCTCGCTCACACTGTGCTCCTGCCCGGAACGCCCTCCTCCCTATGTCTGGTAGCTCCTACTCATCACTGTCTGGATAACTCCTACTCATCTCTGAAGACTCCGCTTAGACATCAGTTCCTCCTGGAGTCCTCCCTCTCCCCACCCCCACCTAAGGCAAGGTTAGGTGCCCGTCCGCTGTTCTCTTCTAGCACCCTGCTTTGACCCATCACAGGATCTGTTCTCTTCTAGCACCCTGCTTTGACCCATCATAGGAATTTACAACCAAAGATTGTAGTTGCTGTTTTCTTGTCTGCCTCTTCCACCAGACTGAGAACCTTAGGTATAGAAACTGGGTCTCACATCACATAGCGAAACATGGTTTCTGGGGTTGTGCTCAGTGTGTGTCTTCCTGGCATATAATCGATGTTCAGTTAATGTTTATTGACTGACCGAATGTGTGAATGAGTGAGTGAATGAATGAATGAGACAGACGGAAGAAAGAAAGGGTAGATCGAGGAGGACTAAGCAATCGAGTTGGGCTGGGCAGGGAGGGGGTTGGCATAGCAACCAGAGGGGTGGAAACAGGATAGGCTGGCTACTAGGGTTCTCTGCCAATGTGTGTACCTCCAGACTGGACACAGGGAGAAGGAAGGGGATGAAGGGGGGCAGGCATGGAGGGAGAAAGCAAACCCCACTAGAGTGGACCAGGTAGTTCCAGTGAGGCAGAGCATGAGGCAGAGGAAGGGGGTCCCATGGCCCTGCTGGCAGGGGAGGAGGAAGGGAGGATGCTGTTGAGAGCTGGGAGGGCCCAAACAGGACGGGACAGACTTGCAGGGCCAGATACCAGGGCCCTGACCTGCCTAAGCTGATGTTGGTCCCACCCTGCCCAGCCTGGGAGTCCAGCTAACCACCCGCACCCCTCCCAGGCACCTCCTCCTGGCACTGAAGGGAGCAGGGCTGCCAAGGAAGGGCTGTAGGTGGGCTTGAGATAGGGGCTTCCTGGTTGATCCTCTGCTTCAAACACTAGCATCCATGCAGGCCAGAGGGAGCCCAAGCCCTGCTCCCCTGGGACATTCAAACCCTTCCAAAGACTATTTCTGGGACAATGTCAGATGGCATAGTTTCCATCCCCATCCCTACTCTGGCCAACCAGCGGGCCTCTCCCCACCACTGATTGCCTACATTGCCCCCCAAAAGGTATCTTCTCAGGGCACAACATGCATCCAGTCCTCCTCATCCCTACCTGTGGGTCCAAGATCCCTGTCATCCCAAATGATAAGGCCAAGCTTGCAGGATGAGGAACCCAAGTAAAACAGGAAAGTCCCTCCTGGGTCCCTCCCCCAGCCCCCCATTGTCCTAAATCCACTATTTAGTGGGAGCTTCTCAGCTTGAGCAATATCCTCCTTCAGTTACACACACACACACACACACACACACACACACACACACACTGCAAGAGAAGGAAAAGAGAACTTGGGCTCTAGAATCCCTGTCCTGGGCTCCCTGGACCCAGAAGCTCAGACTCCCAGGGTAGGGCAGGCCAGGACTGCCTCCTCCTTCTCTCCCCCACCCAGTGCCCGCCCGGCGTCAGCATGATGATGTCACCAGAGCCAAGGAGACACACCGCCTGCCTGGTGAGGTCACTCTGCGGGCATGTAGTGGCCAGGCCAGGCCCACAGACCCTTCTGCTGCAAATTGTTTGCTGAGGCTGGTGGACTCGGCTGGCTGGGTGCTCCTCCCTCTGACCCTCCCCAACCCTCCTCCTGGGAGCACCAGAATGCTGGTCAAGAGGCTTGGTGATTCAGCCTCTGCTGCACAGCAGGCCTAGCCACAGCCGCCACCAGCCACCACCTTGCGCAAGGGAGAGAACAGGCCTAACTGGCCGGACGGGATCCCTGCCCTCGGCCTCCCCCACCCCTGGCCAGGCCCCCATGGGCCTCTTTGGGGCCCTGCCCTCTGTGTACCCCGCCTGCTCCCAGACAGGCCCTCCGTTTCTGGCTTGGGCTGGCTGCCTGCTCCCCGCCCTGTGCCTGGGTCCCAACTTTCCTATTGCATGAGGCCCAGCCTCTGAGCTCAGGAGGGGAAACTGAGGCTGGCAGGTGCCGATAAAAGCCTCTCGGGGAGTTCCGGTTATGGCTCAGTGGTAACGAACCTGACTAGTAAACATGACGATGCAGGTTTGATCCCTGGCCTCGCTCAGTGGGTTAAGGATCTGGCATTGCTGTGGCTGTGGTGTAGGCTGGCAGCTGCAGCTCCGATTTGTCCCCTAGCCTGGGAACTTCCATGTCTTCCATATGCTGCACATGCAGCCCTAAAAAGCGCACACACACAAACCCCCCCCCCCACACACACACACACTCCAGGGAAGGAGGCTTTTCTTTCTGAGGGGTCTTTCTCCATCAGCATTAGTGCCTATAGGGGTACAGGATGGGGTTCTTAGAGACGGGCCTCTGAGGAGGAGGAAGGGAATAAGCATGAGCCTTTTGTGTCTGAATGTACATCTTTGGGTGAGGGGGAGCCTGGTGAGTCTCAGTGCTGGTTGCTATGCTTGAGAGGCTCTTTGCATGAACTTGCAGATGTTTTGCACACATATGTGTTCCTGTCTCATCTTCAGCAGTGTGCATGTCTCGTCTGCATCCAGAAGGAGCTATGGAATGGTGTGTGTGCGAATGTGCACACATAGTAAATATTTTGATGTCGGTTTCTCTTGGCTTCCGCATGGCTGTCTGCCTCAGCTGCCTTTGGTCAGCGGTGTGTGGCTCTGCGCCTTTGCCTCTGCGCCCGTCTGGAGTGTCGCCCAGGCATCCCTCCCCCCTTCCCTACCTCAGACTTAAGGGCAGATTCATCTCAGGTGGAGGTACCCAGAGATGAGTTCACTGTCCCTCCGGGTGATGGGAAATTGCCATCAAGGACTCCCCAGCAGAACAAAACAAAAGCTCTCTCTATCCTTGCTCCTCAGGTTCCTACTAGAAGGACCCCCGCTCCCACCCTTTTCACCCCCTAGCCACGCCCTAGGGCCCCCCAACTCCTCCGGCCCCCCAAGGAGGCCTCTCCCTGGGAATCTCTGTCAGACCTCTGCTGCTGCCACCACCAGAAAAACCAGCTCTAGCTCCAGGTCTGGGGTGAGGGTTGTCTGGTGTAGGTTTGGGGTGGGGGGGAAGTCTGCCTGGGGCTAGAGGGAGGGGTCCAAGCTGTCTAGGGTCTCATTCTCCTTTGTTTGTTAACTCTTGCCTCCCCTCACCCCACAGCTGCAGCTTCCATCAGAGAGAGCTGCAATACTCGGGCGAACTTGGGGTAAGAAAGGAGGGGAGGGGAGCCCTGAAGCACCCCCCCCCATTCAGGACAGGTGACATAAACAACCCAGCACATTTTTTTCTTCCATCCTTCCCCCCAGTAACCTTGGTCTTGGAGTGCTAAGGAACTTTGAAAACCGGCAGATTTTCCCTCTGTCTTCATCCACCTCCCTTGCTTACCCCCCATTGTCCTAAGCCCCCCAGCTTAGTGAGAGCTTCCCAACCCCGGGCAAAGCGCCCACCACAGATTAGTGGCTGGGGAGGGGGGCCACACCAATCACAAAAGGAGGTGAGAACAATGGGGGAGGACAGGCCTTGAGGCAGCCCCAGCTCTGGCCCAGACACAGCTCCCAGCACAGATAAGTCCCCTAAACCCCCCGGAGCCAGAGTCTGAGCCTGGCTGAGTCACCACAACAGCCACACTGTGGGTGGGAGACCCAGAATTCAGCTTCTCCCAAACTCCTGAGATCCTAACCCCCGCCTCCAGTCCTGACAACCAAGCCCCCACATCCACCCCCTCACAACCCTGCAAGTGTGGCCAGCTTTGCCCCACCCCAAATCACAGCCTCAACCCAGCTCTCAGGACTCGCCATTCAGTTTCAAAGGCAAGGGGGGAGGAGGGTGGCTTGAAAACCAAGGGGAAATCTTCTGAGGTCAGAGGCTCCCTGGTCCAGCGAGAGAGAGTGATCCCGACCACCCCCTGCACAGCCCTCCCCCAAGAGGCTTGGTGGCTGACCCTGGGTCTGAACTTGACCTTTGCATTTTTGATTCCGTTCCCAGATCCATCTCTAGGCTGCTCTCCTCCCTTCCCTCCTGACTCAGCTCCCCACCCCACCCCCATCCCTTTGCTCTGCCTAGATTTTGGTCAGCACTGGGGCAAGTTTGGAAGGCCAGAAAGTCCAGGCATTCTCTCCTCACTAGGCCTGTTCTCCATGGGGGCTAGGCCCTCTTCACTTTGTCTGGAGGACCCCTGGAGGATCCTAAGCTGGGGTCTAGAGGCTGGGACTTGGTCTCTACTATGAGCTTCTCACAGCCTTGTGGCTGGGGTCCGTTAGCCCAGCTCCCTGAAACACTGGGGTGGGACCGAGGTCACTGGGGCCACAGGGATCCCCTGAGAGTCTCCTATTCTCCCTCGCTTGGGAGGCCAAGCTAGCCTCCCTTTCTGGCTTCCCTGGCTTTGGGTAGGTCCTACAGGAAAGGGTTTGCCGCCTCTCTGTAAACAGGACTAGAAAAGTAGGGATGGGGCCTCTCCCGTTCTAGGAAACTAACTTCAGACAGAAAGCTGGTCCTAACCCTCAAGGGACAGACCTCAACATTCAAAGAACCCCACACTCTCTGATCCTGCACGGGCTCAGTTGCACCCAAGCAAAGATTTAGGAACTGGGGTCCTGTTGAAGGGGTGTCTGTAGATTTGGGGCCCTCAGCTCCAGGGCAGGAGATGGGAGGGAGAAGGGAAGGGACCTCACCCGGAAACTCATCCCATTAAGAAGAGACAAAGAGCTGTGGTGCCGAAGTGCCTCCCCAGCCTGGGCTCCTCTCCCTGTCACGGGTGGGGCAGGGCCCTGGGGCTCAGAGCTCTAATGGCCCAGGATTTGGTGGGGGCCCTAATTTGCAGCAATGCAGGGGCAGAAGGCAGCATTCAGGGTAAAGCTACCCTTGGCCCCGCTGAGAGATGTATGTGGTCAGGACATTTCCTCCTTCTGTCACTGCAGCCAGACGGACCACCTCTTCCAGCACCCAGCTCCCTCCTTCGGCCAGCCACAAGCTTTTGGAGATGGAAGGCCTCTAGAGATCATCTTGTGCTACCTCTTGGTCTACTGAGGTCTAGCTTCTTAGTTGCCTAAGGTCACATAGCAAATTAATTGTAGAAATGCAGCCAGAACCCGAGTCTCCTGACTTCCCAGCTCAAGGCTTTTTCAGAGACAAGCCAGCCAATGCCCCCAGCATTCCAGCTTCCTGGGGGCCATTGAGGAGATGCCTACACACAGAGGAGCCAGAAAGGGGGTGGCAGTGAGATGGGCCCTTCTGATCCTTGGTCCGGGAACCTGGGGTTTGAGTTCCAGCCCTCAGAGCACTCAGTGCAGGTTATAGCAGCAGATTGTGGCCCCCTGGGCACCTGCTTCTCGGGGCCATTCTGGAGCCAGGCTGCCTCCCCACAGCAGCTGTTCATCAGGCCCTGGGCAAGGTTGGGGGGGACGTCACACTTGAGCTAGTCTCCTCTCCCCTTCCCTGGGCTTCTTTGAAAAAGAACAGCTTTGTGTCATGGAAAAAGAAGGCGGGGACAGGGTCTTGTTCACCACTGCTTCTCCAACATCCAGTGCCCTGGCTCTACTCAAAAGTGCTATGCTTTCATGAACCAGGAGTTGGAAGACCAAGACACTAACCCCAGTTATACTTCTAATACTGACTAATCTTGAGATCTCCCTTACCTATCTGTTTCTTTCCGTTTTCCCATCTGTAAAATGAGGGAGTTGGAACGGTGATCTCTTTGGTCATTTCTGAGTCCCGAGACATCATGGCTCCATTCTTTAGGTGTGGGTAGTTCCTACAGGAAAGTGACTCCCAAGTTCCTTGGCCCCAGCAACCAGGCCCCACCCTCGTGGCCTAAGCAGGTGAGAAGGGCTGTCTGGAAGATGGGGATTAAGATGTAGGGGGAAGCGGAGATGGCTGGGGTTGGAGTTCAGTATCCTGGGATTGGAGGCTGTGCCAATGACTCTTCCATTATAAGATCAGAGAAGAGCAGCCCCCACAGGTCCATACATCTAAGCCTCACTCTCCTCCTCATGGCTTCAGCTGGGGATGGAGCTTGGGGGAAAGCTCTGCTGGGCCTGCTTGACCACTGAGGCTCTGGGACTGGGAATCAAACTGTCCTATGGAGATAAGGTCCTATCTTTCCGAGGAGAAAGATTTCTCAGTTGCCCATTACCCTGGGAACAGCCTATGGAATCGACCACGGTCTCATCATGTGCACTCAAACACGAGTGCGTGCACACACACACACACACACACACACATGCACACACACACACACACACACGTTCTCTCCCCCACTCTAAAAACTATAGATTCCTATAATTTATATCTGCTATTTATACATTAGACAGGAGTAATACAAGGCATCTAGTTGAGAAAATGGGGGGATAGGGTATAAACAAAAGGGGACCACACCCTATCTAAAAGACCCCCACTCATCTAAGTAGGCACATTATTTCCACCGTGGCACCGCACAGTGTGCCCAGGGAAAGAGGGGGCCAGGGTGAAAAGAGCTTCCAGCTCCCCTCTAGTCCCCTAACAGGTGCCCCAGTCCTGGTATTCTAGGACATCGTGGAGAGAAGAGAAGGAGATAGAAAGACCCCGTCCACTCTCGGGGCATCAGGCTTCCTACACCCTGATGACTATGGAAACCAGCTCAGCCCTGAGTCAGCCGCAGCCCCAGTCAGCAATTCTGGAGCCCAGGGGCTAGGTGAGGGAACCTCCAGGAAACCCTGGGTCCCCACCAGTTCCACCTCCCTGCCTACCTACACTGGGTCACCATACCTCTTCCCCAAGAGGCTGCTCCAGCCCAGGCAAGGCTTTGGCTGAGGTAGTTGGGGACCCCAGACCTAGCAACCTGGCCAAGAGCTGGAAGGGGCAATGAAACAGAAGAGCTACAGTGGCTGTTCTGGGGACAGTGCTGGCAGCTGGAAGTGGGAGAGAGATTCATTCCTCTGTTTCAAGGAAAGGGAATGTAAATGCATGTGTGTGTGTGTGTGTGTGTGTGTGTGTCTGTGTGTGTGTCTGTGTGTCCCCGCTTGGGCTCAGAAGCAAAGCTCATGAAGCAAGTCCTACCTGTAAATGATGCCAGAAGCAGTAGCAGCAGCCAGGCTTCAGGCCCCCACATCTCGGCTCCCAGGGACAGAGGCATTGGTCGAAAGGCAGAGCTACCCGTGTTTCTGAAGTTCCGCTGAGTTCTCCCTGGGAGCCGGCTTTAGAGCTGGATAGGGCAACTGACCCAGAAGGCAGGAAGTCACAGAGTCCTCAGGCACTGACACACCTGCCTATCCCACTGGGGTCTCCACGGGGGGACCAGGCCCCGTTCCACCCACCCAGCTGTGGCTACTACCCCCAAGAAGCCGTGCTCGGGAGCTCCGAGCTCCCCCAGAGCTGCTTCCCACGCCGTGGCCAACAACGACGGCAGAAACTTGGGAACCTGCTCAGCAGGTCAGAACAGGTGCGTCTCTGGGGGCTGGGCCTGGCACGGAGACTTGGCAGCCGCCGCCCCCACGGCCTGGGCTGGCTAATAGGCGCCAGGGAGGGAGGGAAGGAGGGAAAGACCTGGGGGGGTGGGGGGGGAATCCCATCGTCAGTTCCAGGCTTTACCTGGCAGTGTGTAGAAGGGGCTGTGACGCTATGGAGAGAGGCAAGAGCAGGGTGGGGGCTGGGTAGAAGAAGGCCCCCAGGGGCTCAAAGAGGGAGGCTTCAGGCCAGGAGGAACAGGGGCAAGGCCCTTGTGGGTGAAAAGGAACCCAAACATCTCACACCCCAGCCCAGCCTTGCTGCCTTCCCCCCTCCCCTGGGGCCTTGCTGAGCTCCTCGATCTCCTGGAGGGGCTCAGCTTCAGGGCCACGAATCAGAGAAGGCCAACACTGAAGTCAGTACTGGTCCAAACACCTCATGCATCAGGTGACAAAACAGAGGCCCAGAGTGGGAAGGGGCTTGCTGGAGGACACACAGCTTAGGTAGTGTCCTGGTTTGCTCAGACCTCTCTAACCCTGAGGCAGGGAGTTAGCTCTAAGACTGGGAAGGAGCTTAAAACAACCCACTCCCCAACCACCCCCCCTCCTCTATAGAGAAGCCACCAAGGGACTGACCAAGGAATTAACCCCACTGATTCCTGGCCTCAATAGCAGGGCCCTCCCTCTGGGTCAACGACATTCTCATTACTGACCGGGAGTCTCAACAGTGCATCAGCACTACTTGAGAAGAAAGGGGTTCCTTTCCACTATCTCATGGTCATTGGACAAGGCCACATATCTGGACTTTGCAAGGACAAACTTGATTTCAAATAGCCTGTCCCTGTATTCCTATAGGTATACCCAAACCTGAAGACTTTGTGTTGGATGCATATAATGTAACGACCAAGTTACACAAAACCTTACCAGCCTATCTGAGAGAGCCAGGGGAGGCAGGCAGACTCTGAACTCCCTGAGAACCGAGGGAAGGAGAGGGACAGGATCACTGAGACACTGGAGCTTAAAAAAAATACACAGGTAGGAGTTCCTGATGTGGCACAGCAGAAACGAATCCGACTAGGAACCATGAGGTTGCGGGTTCGATCCCTGGACTTGCTCAGTGGGTTAAGGGTCTGGCGTTGCCATGAGCTATGGTGTAGGTCTCAGATGTGGCTCAGATCCAGTGTTGCTGTAGCTGTGGTGTGGGTCAGCAGCTGTAGCTCCAATTCGAGGAATCCCCTAGGTCGAATCCCCTAGCTTGGGAACTTCTATATGCCACCGGTTGAGCCCTAAAAAGCAATAAATAAATAAATACACAGGTCGACACGAGAGAAGAAAAAATACATACGGGTTAAAATATTGCAGCAAGATCCTCTTGTCTGGAGAGGGTCAGGAAGGAAGGGTTAAGAACTGTATGTAAGAGGGGGTCGTTTCACATGGAATATTTTCCACGCACCGCCCCCCCACCCCCACCCCTACTCTGCTTGTCAAAATCTTACTCATCTTTCAAAGCTGACCTCACATGCCACATCTTCTATGAAGCCTTCCCAACTCCTCCCACCTAAAATTAATCTTTCTCCCTTCTGTTCTTCCTCAGCCTCTGCTAGTCCCTTTATTATAGCTTGTGTCCTCATAATTTGTGCACATCTTATCTCCTTAACTAAATTGTTAGCTTCAGTTCAAGAGACATCGATTGAATCCTGCTGTGTGCCAAGGATTCAGTTAATGCGTTCAGCTGAGGGACAGAACAAGAGCTGGAGTCTGTGAACTTCTGGAAAGTGGGGTTTGTTTTACAATCTTTTTTTTTTTTTTGTCTTTTTGCCATTTCTTGGGCCGCTCCCGCGGCATATGGAGGTTCTCAGGCTAGGGGTTGAATCAGAGCTGTAGCCGCCGGCCTACGCCAGAGCCACAGCAGCGGGATCCTAGCCGAGTCTGCAACCTACACCACAGCTCATGGCAACGCCGGATCCTTAACCTATTGAGCAAGGCCAGGGATCGAACCCGCAACCTCATGGTTCCTAGTCGGATTTGTTAACCACTGCGCAACGACAGGAACTCCTTGTTTTACAATCTTGTCTCTGTCATCTGGGCTAGGACAGTCCACAGAGCTTAATGGAGAGGGAATACATTTTCGCTGAAGGCACGAGGTTATGAATGGAAAACGTGGTCAGGGAGTTCCTGTTGTGGTGCAGCAGAAACGAATCCAACTAGGAATCATGAGGTCTCAGGTTCGATCCCTGGCCTCCCTCAGTGGGTTAAGAATCGGGCATTGCCATGAGCTGTGATGTAGGTCACAGACTCAGCTCAGATCTGATATTGCTATGGCTGTGGCATAGGCTGGCAGCGGTAGCTCCCATTCGACCCCTAGCCTGGGAACCTCATATGCCAAGAGTGAGGCCCTAAAAAGCAAAAAAAAAAAAAAAAAGAAAGAAAAGAAAAGAAAAGAAAGAAAGAAAGAAAAGATGGCCAGGGAGGGTCAGCAAAGTGGAGATCCTGACTCCCCCGGACCTGGTTAGTCCCCCAGACTTTAACTCTTCCTCTGGACAATGACCCCAGTTCTGGCTCTAGATCCCCAAATCTCAGCCATGCCCATGGTATCAACCTCCTTTTTGAGAGCTATTTCCCACAGGTCAGGAGTAGCCTCGAGGGTCAGGCGGAATGCCAGAACTCCCATTTCTCTCTGCCTCCGCCTTGGGGAACCCCTTCCCCTCTTAGGGACTCACATCCCCACCTGTGCCAGGGGAACAGCCCCACCCCGATGCTGCTTTGAGATCCACTGCGGCAGGGGTGGGGTAGAGCCAGGGGGAATGGGAGGTGGGGAGCATCCTGTGTTATAATTATAATTATTACACCTTGGATCCTATCGCATGATTTCAGAGGAACTCCTTTCCTTCCCACGGATTTACCCCTCCTGGTCCAAGAAACCATAGGAGAAACTGAGGCACAGTAGTGGGAGCACAGTTCAGTCACAGGTGGGTATCCAGTTCTTATTTTTCTTTGAGTCTTTCTCTTTTTTGGGGGGTTGCACCCTCGGCATTCAAAAATTCCCAGGGCCAGAGAGCAAACCCAAGCCACAGCAGTGACCCAAGCCACAGCAGTGATGCTGCTGGATCCTTAACTGCTAGGCCACCAGGGAACTCCTCCTTCAGTCTCTCTATTCCCAATACATCCACAGTGCTGCCAACTGGGAAACCTTCGAGCCCCTGGTTGGGACCATCACTCACCTATCTGCATATGGAGCACTGAAGGGAGGCTGGATTTTCCAGAGGTGTTAAGGCTGGGCTGTGCCAAATACTTTTTCACGAGTATGTTCATGTCCTAGTAAACACTAGAGGTGGCCTTGAAGGGAGAGCTAAGGGTACCCCTGGGCCTGGAAGGGAGCACTTGGGCCAGGCAACCCCTCCAGACCTCTGACCAAGGTAGGGATCTTTCTAGCCCGCATTTAGCAAATATCTCTCTCTGGCCCCTTGTGCCCTCAATCCTGTATCTCTCACATGGGCCATGCCTTTGAGGAACACGGCCTCATTCTCAGGCTTTTCCTTTGCTCTTCTGAGATGAAGCCTACAGAAGGCAAATTCCAGGGTTGAAGCTAGAAGGAAATTTTGGTTGGGGAAGATTTTTCAGACCTGTGTCTGGTCTTCCGGGTTCTGCTCTTTGTTCTCCATGGAAACCCCACCCCCCACCCTGATTCCCCTCATGCCTCACTACCTACCCTCCTCCCACCCGCATTCTGGGCCCTAAGAATAGAAACAATTCAAGTCAAGGTGGCATCTTTAGCACGTATGTTGTCTGAGTGACATCCCTACATGCACACCTTCATGCCTGAGTTCATGCGACAGACACTGAGTGAGCAGGACTTTGTGCCAGGCTCCAGGGAGAGGGCAGAGACATGTAACACCAGGTCTCTGCCCTCCAGGAGCCCTCAGTTAGAAGAGACAGACACATAAACAAGTGTGACATGCTATATCCCTCCACCATGTGTTCCCTACGTGTCTCTGCACGCGTACCTGCCATGTCCATACCCGGGCCTGTCAATGTGCATAGCTGCGGATGTTCATTAGCCACATGGGTCCAAGCATCCGCTTGTAACCTGTGTCTGTCCCCATGGCAGGCTGCACACCTAAGCCAAACCGGTTGGAGTGGGTTGTGCTGAAATTTTTGTTTGTGTCAATGGGACTTGGAGGTGAGTCAGGGAGGGACCAGGATGGGTGGGGTGGTGTGGGGGAGAAGAAGAGTGAGAGTGAGGGTCAGGATGAGTGGGGTGCGGGGAGGAGGGAGTGGGTCAAGGGGAGTAGGGGTGGGAATTGGGAAGGGGTGGGGGTGGGGCATCAGGAGGACGGCTTGGGGGAAGGAGTAGATGGGAGAGCTTCTTGGTGAGTAATATCCTGTTTGTCTGCAGTGAGATCCCAGGTCAAAGAGTCAGAGGCTGACAGGGGGACCCTTGGGCTCGGGAGAGACAAGAATGTATAATAAATCAGAGTGGAGAAGTTCCCGTCATGGCGCAGTGGTTAACAAATCCGACTAGGAACCATGAGGTTGCGGGTTCGGTCCCTGGCCTTGCTCAGTGGTTTAATGATCCGGCATTGCCGTGAGCTGTGGTGTAGTTTGCAGACGTGGCTCGGATCCAGAGTTGCTGTGGCTCTGGCGTAGGCCAGTGGCTACAGCTCCGACTGGACCCCTAGCCTGGGAATCTCCATATGCCGTGGGAGCAGCCCAAAGAAATAGCAAAAAGACAAAATAAATAAATAAATAAATAAATCAGAGTGGAACTAGTTGGAAGCATGGGTGTGGACAACATGTCTGCAGTCCAGTTCTGTACAGCTTTTTCTCTGCATGACATTAAACTATTCCTGATCTGCTCATTGGTTTCTACTGTTTGTCCAAAGAGGGATTGGGGGGCTGATTGACACTGTAGTGGAAGATTATTGACATAGGACTGGATTCCATGCTCCACGACCAAGGCTTTTCAGATAGAAGCGTCTAGGTCCCTCTTCCTGCTCTTCCCTAGGCTGCTCCTCACCCATGGAGGGGTGGGAAGGGGCCCCAGTACAGAAGGCAGGGACTCCAGCAGCTTTTCCTCTACTGCAAAACACCTTTGCTCTCCCCTCCATCTGGAGCTTACCTGTGCCCAGGATGGGGGCATCCTGCTTTCCAAGAACCGTTCATCTAAACATTGCCATGTCCTGGGCTCTTCCTACCTTCCTGTTCTGCAGGCCCACTGATTCCCAGTACCCAGCCCCATCCCTTAATGACAACCACACTTCCTGGTTGCCTAACAACGTCCCTTAGACCTCAGGGGGTTGGATTTTATTCATTCCTGAAGAGCCCTAGAGCTGGAGTGAGGAAGTAGCTGCTCACATGACATATTTGGGTCCTGTTTCTCAGAGCCTCCTCCTCACTCTCACCCCATGAACTCCCCAAGCATCTGTAAATACAAAATCAGGAGTTTCTGTCATGGCTCAGCAGAAACGAATATGACTAGCATCCATGAGGATGCAGGTTTGATTCCTGGCCTCGCTCAGTGGGTTAAGGATCTGGTGTTGCCATGAGCTGTGGTGTAGGTTGAAGATTCGGCTCGGATCCTGAGTTGCTGTGGCTCTGGTGTAGGCTGGTGGCTACAGCTCTGATTAGACCCCTAGCCTGGGAACCTCCATATGCCGTGGGAGCAGTCCTAGAAAAGGCAAAAAGACAAAAAATAAAAATGAAAATATAAAATAAAGAAATAAATGAAAATAAAAGTGGCAGCCAATCCAGAGACATGGGGTCAAAGAATAAAGGCATCTGTCTTTCTCTCTCTCTCTTTCTCTTTTTAGGGCTATGCCCATGGCATATGGAGGTTCCCAGGCTAGGGTTCCAGTCAGAGCTGTAGCTGTAGCCACAGCAATGCCAGATCCTAGCCGAGTCTGTGACCTACACCACAGCTCACGGCAATGCTAATCCTTAACCCACTGAACAAGCCCAGGGATCAAACCCACAATCTCATGGTTACTAGTCGGATTTGTTTCTGCTGTGCCACAACAGGAACTCCTTGGGCTAACACTTTTAGAAGGCTCTGGAAATAGGTGCTAGCTGGCCCAGGACAAGAGTAGGAGACTTCGTGGAAATCAGAGTCTTTCAAGTGTTGACAACAGCAGTGAGAGTTGCAGTGGTGAGGAGCGGGTAAGAGCAAAGGTTAGGGGGGTTCCTAAGAATTTGGTGAGGGAATAGATTTTAGTGAGGACTCCAAGCTCCATTCTCCCTGTCACTGTCCCCATGGTAGACCACAGAAAGAGCTAGGCTCTTCTCAGGGAGCCCGTCTGTTGGGGAACATATAGGCAGCACCCAAGGGGCAGCCCAGCCTGCAGATCCTGCACCATCAGGGCATCTTCAGGTAACACCAGGCCTGTGTCATTTCTAACACTCATCTCCGAGAATCCAGCTTAGATGATGAGGGTGTGATTCCTCTCCGAACCAAAGACTGTCACTTCCTGGCCATCAGTCTAGGCTCTTGCCACCACGCAACTTGGCTTCCCCAAGGGAAACTTCCTGAGGCTCTGCAGTCAAGTATCACCCTTGGACCAGCCACTGGCAGAGGTAGGGACAGCTGCAGAGAAGAAAAGGGGACTGTGGATCAAGAAAGACACCATGAGACCCTGGGGCTGAGAAGCCTGGAAGGGGCAAGAGCTTGGGGGAAAGAGTGCAGAGGACTCTCAGGAGAGAGGGCAAGTGTTGAAAGGACCCTGAGGGAAGACATTAGAGGAGGAGGCAGAAGTTGAGAGGACAGGAGTGGGAGGTGGGAATCAGGGGAACTAGTAGGATCTAGAGAGTCCTGTAATTGGAGGGTGTATTTTCATATGAAATTTGTTAGCATAATCTTCCTTCTGTATGGTCCAGGAATATTCACCTCTCCATCATGTCAGCTCTAATCCCCTCCTTTTTTTCCACCCCGGGACCCAAAGATACTTCAGACCTGCTGCTCCACTTGTTTCCATCATCCCTGCTCAGCACTCAGCAGGCAGGTGTAGCTGCCCTGGGCAGAGGTCAGGATGTGATGCAGCTGTTGTGGAGCCCTAGTCTCAGTGCCCCAGGCTCTCTCACTGTCTGGTCCTGGAAAGCAAGGGCCAGACGTTCATGTTCCAAGATACCCCCAAGGCCCTGCTGCAGCAGAACTAGTTTTTTGGCCTTGCTCTCACTGAACTCAGAGACTTGGACCCTGTCCTGTATCTGTTTTCAGTCTCAGAGATAGCAAGGTTGGGAGCCTTGGAGCTGAGGATGGAGGAAGTCCCAGTCTGCAGGAGAAGCAGTAGAGCATGCCCCTCACGCCCTTCTGAGCATCTTCCACCACACATCCAAAGATATACTTCACGCTTCCCTTGCAGGAACCCCTAATAACTGCCCTCCGGCCACACCTTGAAGCCTTCCTACATCTCAATTTTCCCCTCAGTTCTAGAAGTGGCATGAAAGAAGAAGGGCTAGGGATCAAGAAACGGAGCAAGAGTCCCTTGCCTGTGATAACTAGCAATGATCAGGAACCATTGGTCCATGGGCTATAAGGAAAGAGTAGAGGAACAAAGATTGGAGTCTCAACTCTCTTTGCCAACTGGCTTCTCTCCCTGGGCCCAGGCCTCCATGCTCTAAGGTCCTTTGTGGGGAAGACCATTCCCTCAAAAGACACCATATGTTAAAGCTCACTCAGATTTTCATCAATAATAATACCCTGTGACTGGTCCCAGGGACCCCAAACTGGTTCTAAAGTTCTAGAATACAGCCAAAGGGGAGAAGCCTGGCCACTCCAAGAAGGTTCCAAAGCTCCTTGCAGAAAAGTCAGATGGGGAGATCCCCGCTATGGTGCAGTGGGTTAAGAATCCACCTGCAGTGGCTCAGGTGGCTGCAGAGGCATGCGTTCGATCCCCCGCCCAGCACAGTGGGTTAAAGGATCTGGTGTTGCCACAGCTGTGGCTCTGATTCAATCACTGGCCAGGGAATTTCCATATGCCAAGGGTGTGGCCGAAAAAAAAAAAAACAACAAAAGATCAGATGGTTGGCTTGGTTTAACAGGAGAGAGAGGACAGTGGGGGCAGAAGGACAGAGACCTAGAGAGAAAAACACAAAGTAGAAGTGGTGAGAGTGATCTCAGGGCACAGGGAGACAGGTTGAAACCTAGAGATAGAAACCTACAGAAAGAGAGGGAGATGGAGTTCCCACTGTGGCTCAGAGTTAATGAACCCAACACGGATCCATGAAGATGCGGGGGTTTTTTGTTTGTTTTTGCTTTTTTTTAGGGCTGCACTCACAGCATATGGAGATTCCCAGGCTAGGGGTCCAATCAGAGCTACAGCTGCCAGCCTACACCACAGCTCACGGCAACTCCAGATCCTTAACCCACTGAGTGAGGCCAGGGACTGAACCCGCAACCTCATGGTTTCTAGTGGGATTCGTTTCCACTGCACCACGATGGGAACCCCCGGAGGATGTGGGTTTGATCCCTGGCTTTGCTCAGTGGGTTAGGGATCCAGAATTGCGGTGAGCTATGGTGTAGGTCATAGACGCAGCTCAAATCCTGCTGAGTGGCTGTGGCTGTGGCTGTGGCTGTAGCTGGCAGCTGCAGCTTTGATTCGAACCTTAGCCTGGGAAATTCCGCATGCTCCAGGTGTGGCCCTAAAAAGAAAAAAAAAAAAGGAGAGGGAGACACACACATACACACACACAGGAGTTATTGAAGGGGGTGGTAATTCAAAGAGACTGAGACAAAACATGAAACAGAGACAGAAAGATTTCTGAGATTTCTAAGATAAAGAGAGATTTCTGGATGCCTACTGTTAGGATCACTCAGGTACTTCTTCCATTCTCAATTTCCACCACTCAGTAATGACCCATTGATACTTTCCTACACGACATCATCAAGTCCCTCGAAAACTCAACTTCTTCCCTATCCTTATCCCACCTCTCCATCATTCTCTAACTCACCTGATTCCCACTCCTCTCCACTTCAGGTCTGCTTTCAGTTCCACCTTTCTCTTAAACTCCTTTCAGCCCTCTTCTCAATCACGTCTCAAGATTTGGCTTCTTGAAGTCTCTTTTCCCAGTCATTTGTCTGTCCTTCTGTTTGCCTGTGTCCTCCTTCTGGCTCAGCTGAGAAGGCTTGAAGCCAGGAAGTCAATTGGCCGAAATGAAAAATGCAGAAAGGTCAGAGGATAATAAAGAAGGAGCCAGAGAGACAGGCCTGAAGGATAGGACAGCCTCAGAGATACAGGCAGAGGGAACTGAGAGAATCTTGAGAGTCTGACCAAGACCCTTAGGGTCCAATTGTTGGCTTTCTGTGCGTAATGAACAATGCTGAGAACCAGAGATGATTCCAGGGTCAGAAGATGGGATTAAGGGAAGGAGAAAATTGATTAAGAGTTTTGTGAAGGTTTGAAACAAGGGGGTGTAGATTTGGGGCTGGGGCAGACATCTAAGACTAGGAAGCTGATGGATTTCCTATTGTGGCTCAGTAGGTTAAGAACCTGACCAGTATCCATGAGGATTCATGTCTGATCCCTGGCCTCACTCGGTGGTTAAGAATCTGGCGTTGCCATAAGTTGCAGTGTAGGTCACAGATGCAGCTCATATCCTACATTGTTGTGGCTGTGATGTAGGCCAGCATGCCCCTGTGCTGCAGCTCTGGTTCAACTCCTAGCCCCGGAACTTCCCTATGCCGCAGGTGCAGACCTAAAAAAAAAAAGACAAGGAAGCTGAGCTGTAGGGATCCTTGCTCACCAAAAACAGCTAACCAAGGACACCAAATTCGTAGGATCACGTCAAGATTCTGAGACTTTCAGGATTGTCTGCCCCACCCCCACTCCTGGACAGAGGCTGTCCCTGGACATTATTACTAAGTGAACGCAGGTCCAGAGAAGGAGGAGCCCTTGTTGCTCTATCTCCCTATCTCCCACAATTCTTCTTCACTTTATCTTAACATCCTTTCAGTTTTCTGTCATTTACAGGGTCGTCATAGACCACTTTAGATGCCTCCCTGGGGTGTCAAGTCAAGTATGTGTCAGACAAGTGCAAATTGGCTTTTCTTTCTTTCTCTCTCTCTTTTCTCTTTCCCCTTTTCCTCTTCCCTCCCTTCCCCCAGTTTCTGCCTCTTTCCAAATACAGCTTGATTCAGACTAACCAGGGGAGGTAGGCATCCTCCCTTTAGGTGTCTGGGGCAGCAATGGATAGACACCTCTAGTTACTACATGGAACTAGAGGAGGTGCAGAACTAAGGAGGCAGGGAGGGGATATAGCCAAGGAGTATGTGACATTCAGGCTCCATGTCCAAGTGAGATGCTAACTGCTAAGGACTCAGAGTCAGAGTTGAAGCTCGGAGGAGAAGGAAAACAAAGCTGGAAGAGAAGAGCTGGAAAGGCCCCTGGGGTGGGGAGTTTCCTGTTCTCTCCCAGAGAGGCAGAAAATGAGTCTGGCAGAACAGCCAAAGACTTAAGCAAAAGCAAGAGCCTAAAATGGGCATATAGGCCAATACAATTTAAGCAAAATGACACTACCCCTCCAGGCAGCTCCTTGCCTAAATGGTAGGAGTGTGACAGATCTGAATCCAGCTGTTGGGAGGTCAGCCAGTCAGGAGCCCTAGGGAAAAGACTGGCTTTCAGATTTCAGCCAAGGATATTAGAAGTTAGGGATTTGTGGGAGTTCCCGGTCGTGGCTCAGTGGTTAATGAATCCAACTACTATCCATGAGGACTCAGCTTCCATCCCTGGCCTTGCTCAGTGGGTTAAGGATCCTGCATTGCCCTGAACTGTGGTGTAGGTTGCAGATGTGGTTCGGATCCCCAGTTGCTGTGGCTCTGGTGCAGGCCAGAGGCTGCAGCTCCAACTGGACCCCTAGCCTGGGAACCTCCATATGCCATGGGAGTGGCCCTAAAAAGACAAAAAAAAAAAAAGTTAGTGATTTGTTACCATGATCTGGAAAATTGAAGATGCTCTTTGTCAGGCCCAGGAAATTGAAGATGCTATAGTTGGGTGGGCAGAGACTTTGAAAGCTACTATTGAGTCACAGCTTTAAGGTATAGGTGAGGGGGGAGTTCCCGTGGTGGTGCAGTGGTTAACAAATCCGACTAGGAACCATGAGGTTGCAGGTTCGGTCCCTGCCCTTGCTCAGTGGGTTAACGATCCGGCGTTGCCGTGCGCTGTGGTGTAGGTTGCAGACGCAGCTCGGATCCCACGTTGCTGTGGCTCTGGCGTAGGCTGGCAGCTACAGCTCCGATTTGACCCGTAGCCTGGGAACCTCCATATGCCACGGGAGCGGCCCAAGAAATAGCAAAAAGACCAAAAAAAAAAAAATAAAAGGTATAGGTGAGGAACAGGTCCTGGTACCTTCCAGTCTCTCTAACTGGGCCTTACTATCCACACCCTCCTCAGGCTGTTTTCTCTAAGGACCAGGAGTTAAGATCAGGAGCAGAAAGAGCCCAGCTGTGCTGTCAGATCCCTGAGTTACATGTCCATCTCCACAGCAGCCCTAGCCACTCTCCATGGCCTCAGTTTCTTAGGCATGCTGAGGATCAGGTTGCTGTATAGAAACCCAAGGCAAAATTAAGTAGTCACAGGAAACTATAAACAAAACAAAAACACCTACAGATTGGGAGAAAATATTTGCAAATGATGTGACCGACAAGGGCTTAATTTCCAAAATATACAAACAGCTCATACAACTCAACAACAACAACAACAAAGTCAGCAGTCATCACTCCCATTAACAGCCCAGCCCTGGGGAACACCGTCCTGTTTCTGTTGGGAGCAGAAATCTGTCTGCATTTTCATCTATAGCTAATATTAGCCAGCTTGGATCTGGGCCTCTTCATTCTTCACAGGGTCTTGGAAGGACAGAGTTAAGAAGCAGTTCAGGAACCTGGCTGAAAAAAAAGGAAGATGCTAGGGAGGGGCAGGAGTATGGTTTTCTCACTCCTCCCCCACATCATCCACAACCAGCTTTTAAGGCTGGGCAGCTTCTGCCCTGGATCTTATCAGGAGAAACTCCCTGTCCTTAATTCTGAGTTCCAGATGCTACAGTACCTGTATCCTTGTGCTGTGTGAACCTATGAGACAAGATGAAATAAGGAATTACTTTTCCTTTGACTCAATACTGAAAAGTTCTCCAAGGCTCAAGTATGCCTGAGGTATTTCCCCCCAATCCAATCTCCCTCCCCAACACACACAAACACAATGTGCCCTGAGAGACTGAGTTCTACTACCCCCTAGTGGCCAGAGAGGAAAGGACTGTCCCACCCAGTCAATCAGGACCTTCAAGCCTTTACCGCGCAGTGGAAGACTCCTAAGGAAAAACCCAATAGCATATTTGGGGCCGACGGCTGGGAGGAATTCCTGGGCCAGGGACCCAACCCGCGCCACAGCAGCAATCTGAGCCACAGCAGTGACAACGCCGGCTCCTTAACCCGCTGAGCCACTAGAGAACTCCCCGACAGCACATTTTATAAATGAGAAAAAGAGGCCTGGAGAAAAACAATTACTTGAGGAATAAGGATATAGTTGGAACCAGAACCCAAGTTTCCTGACTCTCAGGTCAGTGCTTAGTCCACTTCTTACTCTGACTTTAGTTTCCTGTTCCTACCTCACCCCCCGGGGACGTCAATATGAATTAGAAAAACGTCAAAAGGACGTTCACCCCCTGCGGAACAACACCTGCACCTCAAACATCATAATCACAAGTGAATTCGCAGTTTAGATAATAGGAGTCCTTCTGAGGAACAGATTGCCCTCTGATTTTCTGAGTTTAACAATTTTTCAAGATTTTATTGACCTCACACAGCTCCCGTAGCCATGGTGACAACAGAATCTGATTCCTGTGGCTACCTAGGTCTCCTGTTTCCACGGTAACCGGTGCTTTCCGACCTTCAGTTTGCAGCGGTCGCGCTGCAGCCACCGCCGTGGTTGCTGGGCGACGGTGGAAAAAAGCTGGTGGCTTGAGGTGGGGATCCGGGCTTCCGGTAGGAGCGGTTTCAGGGAAGCTTGGACTCCCATGTAGGGGCGTGGGACAGCGGGCCCAGCAGCCCAACCTCCCCGGGCCCATGGCGGGGGTAGGGGGTGGGGCAGGGGGCTCGGGCTGGACTTGGCGGCCAGTGGCGCGGGACCCGCTGCTGGCGCGGGCCTTCCATTCATGCACCGAACTGCGGGGACGGTTCTATCTGGTGGGGGGTCTCCTAGCCGGGGGAGCAAGAGAGCCGAGCAGTGATACGGTGGTCTTCGACCCTGCTAGGGGTCAGGCGGTGCAGGTGCGAGCCCCGGGCGGACCGAGGCGCAGCCATCATGACGCTGCACCGGTGGGCGGGCGCTGGCTTTGTGTGGTGGGCGGCTGGGACGGGTCGCGCCGCCTGGCCACAGTGGCCGCTCTGGACACAGAGCAGGGTGTGTGGGAGGTGTGGAATGCCGCCCCCGGCAACCGCCCCCCTGCCGGCCTCAGTAGTCACACCTGTACCAGCCTCTCCGACCGAGAGCTGAGGGTGGCAGGCAGGGAGGGAGGGACCCGCACTCAGCGCCGCTATGGAAGCATCTACACGCTAAGGCTGGATCCTGGCGCCCGCACCTATTGGTATGACACCCCTTGCCCCAAACCTTCCATCCTCCCTTCATCTATACTCTGGAAAAACAAATTTGCAGGCAGTTTATCTACATCCTCACCCTAGCCCCTCCTTCCCCGGGAATTCTCCAAGTCTAAGACCCTGAACTTTTATCACTATTACCACCCCCCCCCCCCCCCCCCGCCTCTCAACCGAACTACCGCACTGTCGCGTGTCTCCTTTCTATTCTCGGCAAGGGAGGTGGGAAGAAGGCAGTACAGCATTTACATTTTTCAGAAGACCCAGCTCAGGCTTGAATTTCTGCATATCCACAGCTATAAGGAAGAAGGCTGCCACACAGTCTCACGCTCTGGTCACTGTGCTGCCCTCCTGCGAAGTCCTGGGCCCCACCCAGGTCACCAGCTATTGCTCTTTGGGGGTTGCAACTCAGCTGAACCAGAAGTAGTAGGGCGTTGGAGCCATGGAAAGATTAAGGTATTTATCTACTCACATCTTGCTACCGGTGGAAGGAGACAAAAATTGTGACGCTCAAATTCCTCCAAACTGTCCCTTCTCTCTCCAAGGAGGAACCACCCGTTGCACCCTGTTTGATGGAACAGCTTGCAAGGCTCGTGAGCAGGGGGCAGGGGTCCAGGCAGGGGCCTCGAGGACTACGGCATCACTCATGTTCTGTGGTTGGGCCCTTTGCTGTGCTGTTTGGTGGAGAAACTCTGACCAGAGCCAGAGACACCATCTGCAATGACCTCTACATCTATGATACCCGTGAGAGCTAGCTTAATGGTTGAGAAGGGGGAAAGGTGGGAAGACAGGAGAACCTGAAGGCTACAAAAAGAAAGAGGAAAGAGTGACGGGGTAGGAAGGCGGAAGAATTAGTCGACAAGTTAAAGGAACACACAGAATTTAAAAAAAATTTTTTTTTTTTTTGGTCTTTTCTAGGGCTACACTCGCGGCATATGGAGGTTCCCAGGCTAGGGGTCTCATCGGAGCAGGAGCTGCCAGCCTACGTCAGAGCCACAGCAACACAGGATCTGAGCTGCGTCTGCCACCTACACCACAGCTCACGGCAATGCTGGATCCTTAACCCCCTGAGCAAGGCTAGGGATCGAACCCTCAACCTCATGGTTCCTAGTCGGATTTGTTAACCACTGAGCCACAAGGGAACTCCCAGAATATCAAATTTTGAAGAGGCTTGCAAATCAAGTAAGGAGAAAAATAACCAAGGCTTTGGTCTTGTCAAAAGCCCCATGAGGGCTAAAGCGCTATTGCCTTAATAACTACCCTCTGCCCTTATCCAACAGGCACGTCTCCTTCTCTATGGTTCCACTTCCCCTGTGCAGACCATGGGCTAAAACGCGTGGGCCATCGGACCTGCCTTTGGAACGATCAGCTCTACCTGGTTGGGGGTTTTGGTGAGGATGGCCAGACAGCTAGTGCACAGGTTTGCATTCTGGACCTTTTTGTCTAAAGAATAGTACCAAGACACACTGCCAACCCTCTGTTTTGTTGCAAACTCATAAAGCATTATCACCAGAGCTATCTGCCTCATTCGAAATGCTTATTAAATTTCAACCTGAGAGTCAACATTTGTCTCTGAATCTTTTTTGGGAGGAGGGCAGTAAATAAGGAGATGCATTTTATTTGCAAGGGAAAGGATAAAATATGGGACCTAATCTGATACTGTGAGCCATTAACCTGCTAGAACCAAAACCACAAGTCATATGCTTATCTGTCCCATGCAAATTCTGCCCCTAATATTGGGAGAAAGCTTCAGGTGAGAGGTAAGCATTCTGACCAAAACATTTAATTAACAAAAAAATATTACAATAGCAGAGAAAATAATAATAATAATAAAGAGAAATTAGAAGAAGTGGGAATCAGGGTAGAAAAACTGCAAAGGCCTTGGTCCCTAGGAGACCAACACTCCAGCTGAGCTGGCCTTAGCTCCAGCCCCTTCTGAGTTTTCCTTGGATGTTGGCTTCTCATCTTCCCCCATGAGACGAATGTTGTGCTTTTCCCGGAATTCATTTAGTTCTTTTCCCTTTGCCTGAAGCTGCTGTGTCAGTGTCTCGATGATCTTCTGTATCTAGAGGGTAAACAACAGGGATTATATAAGGATTTCAGGACTCCATTCCCTCTTCTGTTATGGACTATGGTTGGGGGAAGTGAAGGAGAGGTGACACCTCTAATCTCACCTTTAACCAAGTATTACTAGTAGAGCCCAGACACTAAAAGTATTCCTTTCTTAAAAACAATGGTTTATAAACTTTAATGTACGTAAGAATCACCTGGGCTGCTATTTCCCCCCCGCCATGGCCTCACCCACAGCATATGGAAGTTGCCAGGCTAGGGGTCAAACCAGAGTTGCGAGCTGCAGCTGCCGGCCCATACCACAGCCACAGCAACGCCAGATCCAAGCCACATCTGCCGCCTATGCCACAGCTTGCAGCAACACCGGTCCTTAATCCCCTGAGCAAGGCCAGGGATCAAACCCGCATCCTCACAGATACTAACTGGGTTCTTAACCTACTGAACCACAACAGAAACCCCAAACTCGGAAGCTGCATTTTACATTAGTCCTGTAGGTGATTTGGATGCAGGAATCCATGGACTAAACTGTGAGAAACACCACTCTGACTACATCCCCTCCCCCTACTCAGCAACTCCTTTGTCTAAGGAGTTAAGACTTGGCATAGCATAATGAGCACAGGCTAACAGCCTATTGTTTTTTCTTTTTTTATTATTATTACTCAATGAATTTATTACATTTATAGTTGTACAATGATCATCACAATCCAGTTTTATAGGATTTCCATCCCACACCCCCAGAGCATCCCTCCACCCCCCCAAACTGTAATAGCCTATTTATACTCTCTTCATTATGAGTTCCTACCCAGACTTTCCTCCCCCATGTTCCCTAAATCCCTGGCATCCCCTTCCTTACCCCTTTGTTGCCCAGGGTGTCTATTCAGGGATTCTTGCTCACCTGCTCCTTGTTGTTCTCCAAGGCAGGCAGCACTTCTTTGACAGTCCGCTCTACCAGCACCCCTCCAACCATGCGGTAGCATTTTCGGGTTTCATCTACCTCCTTCAGAGTATCGATCACTAGGCTGAGGTAGGAGGACAAGGCAAGATCTGAGGATTCAGTCTCACTCTGCCACAACCCTCTCTTACAAAATGGCCCATCCAACTCTCCGGTTGTTTGCTTCTCCCAGCTTCCTCACCTGTGCTCATTCAACTCCATCTCCAGCTCAGCTGCTTTGGATGCCAGGCCCCGCTGTTCCTGCCGAAGGCGGTTGAAGCCAGCAATTACCTAAAAAGGTGAGAAAGAGATAAAGGCGAGAGAGGGGACAGTGGAAAGGGCAATAGGTCAGTATGTAACATGTGATGGCAAGCTTTACAAAAAAACATGTACTAAGCACCTACCTTGTCAAACGAGTAGAACACAGTTTGCAATTTTTAACTTAAATCTGTCTGGAATTCCATTCACCCAACACTTCAAGCCTACTCGGGTGAGATATTTGCTATGCCATCTTGCAGTTTACAGTTTGGTGAGAAACAGGCATTTGCTATATCGAAATGGATTGAAGAGATACTGGAGAACCTACAGATAAGCCAAGACTTGCAGGTAAAGACGGCTGTCAGAAAAGGATTGTATGGAGTTCCCACTGTGGCACAATGGGATCTGCAGCATCTTTGCAGCACCAGGACACAGGTTCAATCCCTGGCCCTGCACAGTGGGTCAGAGGATTAAGCATTGCCACAGCTACAGAGCTTCAGGTAGGTGAAACTGGGACTTGGATTTGATCCCTGGCCCAGGAACTCCATGTGCCTTGGAGCAGCAAAAAAAAGAAAGCCATACGCCACAGGTACAGCCCATAAAATTAAAAAAGGCTTCGTTTAATAAAAAAAAAAAAGAGTAGCACAGCAGGTTAAAGATCCAGCACTTGTCACTGCAGCT
Organism: Phacochoerus africanus; assembly: GCF_016906955.1. Classification (NCBI taxonomy): domain Eukaryota; kingdom Metazoa; phylum Chordata; class Mammalia; order Artiodactyla; family Suidae; genus Phacochoerus; species Phacochoerus africanus. The sequence continues at coordinate 89,595,287 of NC_062549.1, read as the reverse complement.
TGGACTGCTGCTGTGGCTTAAGTGCAATCCCTGACCCAGAAACTCCACATACCTTGGGCGGGGACCCCCCAAAAAGAAAAGGCTTTGTAATGAGTTAATTCTTCTTTGGGTCTGCCCAGCATCCCTGTCACTGGGGAACTGCCTGCCCCTCCTTAATTCAGGATCCTTGCTCCCTGACCACAGGAGAAGTGACCTATTCTATACTGAAGTCTCTCTACAGGAACTGAATTTTGGTTAGGGACAAACAGGTACAGAAGACAGCTGGGGCTAAGACACCTGATACCTATAGTTGTCTTATAGAGATGATCCTCCATTCCTATTTCTGAAATCCGCAAAGCTGCCCTAGTTCTTCTATTTACTTATTTAGTCTTTTGTCTTTTTAGGGCCCCACCTGCGGCATTATGGAGGTTCCCAGGCTAGGAGTCTATAGCCACAGGCCTACACCACAGCCACAGCAATGTCAGATCCGAGCCGCATCTGAGACCTACACCACAGCTCATGGCAACAACAGATCCTTAACCCACTGAGCAAAGCCAGGGATCAAACCTGTATCATCATGGATGCTAGTCAGATTCATTTCCGCTGAGTCATAACAGAAACTCCAATTGCCTTAGAGCTTGAACTTTGTGTGGCTTAGTTTTTAACCTTTCTTTTCATTGCGTTCAATCCTGTGACCTACCACCATCCTTCTAAAACACTCCTTTAAAAAAAAAAAAAAAAGTTGCCTAGAGTCCATTTCTTTTTCTTTTCTTTTTGCTTTTTAGGGCCACACCTGCAACATATGGAAGTTCCCAGGCTAGGGGACTAATCAGAGCTGCAGCTGCCAGCCTATGCCACAGCCACAGAAATGCCTCCAAATCCAAGCTGAGTCTGCAACCTACACTGCAACGCCAGATCCTTAACCCACTGAGCAAGGCCAGGGATCAAACACGCATCCTCATGGATACTAGTCAGATTCGTTACCCATGAGCCACAACTGGAACTCCTACAGTCCATTTCTGTAGCCTCTAAACCCTACCTGATACAGGTTCTCTGAAGCCTGGCAGATGAGAAACTGGTTTGGGGGGGGGGGAGTGGTACAAAAGAGGCACAAAAACAAGGTATATAAAGGCCCAGAGAAATAATTACCACCATTTGTTGTTCCTCAGAAACTTGGCAGAAAATTAAAACAGTATGAAAATCGGAGTTCCTGTTGTGGTTCAGTGGTAGTGAATCCAACTAGTATCCCTGAGGACTCAGGTTCGATCCCTGGCCTCCCATAGTGAGTTAAGGCTCTGGCATTGTTGTGGCTGTGGCTGTGGCATAGGCTGGCAGCTGCAGTTCCAATTCAACCCCTAGCCTGGGAACTTCCATATGCTGCACTGCACATGTGCCCCCCCCCAAAAAAAAATTCTGTGTGAAAATGAAACTTCGCACTAATACCATCACCACCATCACTTCCAGCACAAGGCTCTGATGACTGCATTTGGAAAGAAATATTAGATGAAAGACAAAAGATCAGATTTCACATTTTGTCTCTGCCACATACTGGCTTTATGGACACTGATAGGCATTTATTCATTCAACCCTGGCTACATGTTAGAATAATCAGGGGAGCATTTTTAAAACATGAATAGTGGAGCCTCAAAACAATCTGCACAATCACTGTGGGTGAGGACCAGGCCTCAGTATTTCAAAAAAGATCTCCCACAGGAGTTCCCGTTGTGGCTCAGTGGTAACAAATCCAACTCGTATCCAGGAGGACGAGGGTTCGAACCCTGGCCTCACTCAGTGGGTTAAAGATCCAGAGTTGCTGTGAGCTGTGGTGTAGGTTGCAAACCAGACTTGGATCTAGCATTGCTGTGGCTATGGCACAGGCCAGCAGCTGCAGCTCCAATTCAACCCCTAGTCTGGGAGCTTCCATACGCCACAGGTGTGGCCCTAAAGAGACAAAAAGATCTCCCACAAAATTCTGATGTGTAGCCAGAACTGAGAACCACGGGGTTAATCTCTCTGAGCCTTAGTTTTCTCACCAGTGAAATACAGATGATAACCACTCCATAGGGTTGTTCTATCAAGTGAATGAATTAGTGTAAAATGGCTTTGTAAGCAGCAAAGTGCATTAGTTACCATCATGGCCTTCTTTCCAAACACAGAAGTGCCCCCTTAGACCCTCCTGGTCAGCTAAGAGCAGTGGATCCATTCATTCAAACCGCTGTCAAATCTCACTCCCATTTGCATCATTTCCAGTCCCATTGCCATTGCTAACTGACCACCTCATCTTTACTAGGATTTCTTAGCTCTAGCTCTCTCTCTGCAAGGTTCATATACGGCTAATATAATATAATGGCTGTCTTGTACTACCCCTACATCCCTTCTACTGCCCAATAAATGAAGGAATAAATTTGACTAGGAAGCTGTCATTCCAGCAATTTGCTTTCTTCTTCCATCTATCAACCTTTCATCTCAATCACTTCATCCACTCATTTCAGCAAATGCTTTGGAATCTCACTCATCTGCAAGCTGTTTTTTCGTCACCTCCACTGCCTACATTAAAACTATACCATTATAATTAGCATTTCTGGAGTTCCTGCTGTAGCGAAGTGGGTTAAGGATCTGGCGCTGCCACAGCTGTGGTGTAGGTTGCAGCTGTGGCTCAGATTCAGTCCCTGGCCCAGGAACTTTCATATCCCACAGGTAGGGCCAAAAAAGGAAAAGAAAAAAAAATCAGCATTTTCTCCATTGCCAATGTTACAGATACAAAATACTCTTACCTAAGAAAATTCCACAACTAGATTCCAGATGTTCTCCTAGCACCCAAATGACCCACTCTTCTCTGTATGTTGTATATAACATTCATCAATAAGATCAGCTTAATGTTTAAAAATTTTTAGACCTAGGAGTTCCCATCGAGTTGTAGTGGTTGACGAATCCGACTAGGAACCATGAGGTTGCAGGTTCGATCCCTGGCCTTGCTCAGTGGGTTAAAGATCCAGCATTGCCGTGAGCTGTGGTGTAGGTTGCAGACTCGGCTCAGATCCTGTGTTGCTGTGGCTGTGGCTGTGGCTGTGGCTGGCAGCAACAGCTCCAATTCGACCCCTAGCCTGGAAACCTCCAGATGCCATGGGAAGCGGCCCTAGAAAAGGCAAAAAGACAAAAAAAAAAATTTTAGACCTAAACTTATTTTCCTTAGTAAATAGTAAGAATCTACTTTTCAACAACCAATTCTATTTTTTTATTTTTTAAGACTTTTATTTTTTTCTATTATAGTTGATTTACAATGTTCTGTCAGTTTCTGCTGTACAGCAAAATGACCCAGTCATATATGTGTGTGTGTATATATATAAATATATATATACACACACACATACACACACACCATATACACACACCATATATATATATATATACACCATCATTTGTGATGGAATATGATGGAGGATAATGTGAGAAATATATACACACTCTTTTTCTCACATTATCCTCTATCATGTTCCATCACAAGTGACTATATATAGTTTCCTGTGCTATACAGCAGGATCTCATTGCTTATCCACTCCAAATGCAATAGTTTGCATTACTAAACCCAAACTCCCCGTCCATCTCACTCCGTCCCCCCCACAACAACCAATTTTAAACAAATATTGGTTTGTTTATATAAATATTTATATAAAGGTAAAGTGAATTTTTTAAATTCCAACTTTTCTTCACTCTTGCAAATTAAGAACCCCTATTTCCACTGGTCTAGTTTATAGTTTTAATCAAATACCAAACTTATCCTATTTAAGTGCATTAGTTATCCAACAGTTACAATGGAAAATTTCAGCCACTGATGCACTTGAAAGAAATGAAATCTCTTAGCAGCTTACTGAAAACTGTTAGCTAAATGCAAAATAAGCTGATATTAACTTGCCATCTCTGGGGTCTGCCAGGTAATGAAGACAGAGATGCTATGTTTTATTCCCATATTCTTCCTCCTAAAATACAACTTTCCAAATGGTCTTCTCCCCTATGGCTTGACCTAAATTTCCTTTCCATTATTCCTTATTCTTCTAAAGCTGACTGGCATGAGCAGGAATGGCCAGGTCACTGGTCACTCTCTCAACCCTATTGAATCATCTTATGGATAAACATCCCTACTGAAAAATAATTCAATAAAATGCCAACTATTTGGACTTCTCTGTGGCGCAGCGGTTCAAAGATCCGGTGTTGTCACTGCAGCAGCTTCTGTGGCGCAGGTTTGATCCCTGGCTGGGGAAATTTCACATGGCGTGGGCATGGCCAAAAACCAAACCAAAACAAAAAAATATCCTAAAGTAACTGTAAGTCCTACAACTATACAGAGATCTTTACATTCTCATAATTAGCAATAATTTTACACAGGACAGGGTCTTCTTCTTTTGGGTCCCAGTTTTATTAAAATATAACTGACATAAAGTATTGTGTAAGTTTAAGGTACACATCATGACATATATATATAAATATATATAGTGAAAGGATTACCATAACAACATTATTTAACACATCCATCATCCTGTAGTTACTCTTTGTGATGAGAACTTCTAAGATCCATTCTCTTAGCAACTTTCAAGTATACCATACAATATTGTTAACACAGTCACCATGCTGTACATTAGATCCCCAGAACTTATTCAACTTATAAATCCAAGTTTGTACCCTCCGACCACCTTCACTCATTCCCCACTTCCCCCTCCAAGCAACCACCAATCTACTCTGTTTCTATGAGTTCAGGTTTTGGGGGGGGTTTTGATTCCACACAAAAGTGAAATCATACACTATTGATCTTTCTCTGACTTATTTTTACTTAATATAATGCCCTCAGAGATCATTCATTTCATCACAAAATGCAGGATTTTCCTTCTTTTTTATGGGTGAATAATAGTCTTATGTGTGTGAGACATTTTATCTATTCAGCCGCAGACCACAGTTTTATTTTCAAAGGCAATACAGCATTTACACACTATTAAAATATTTTTAAAAACTATTCTGTTGTTGGGACATTTAGGTTGTTTCCAATTTTTCTGTAATACATAGCACTGATTTTAAATATCTGGACAGGGAATTCCCTGGTGGTCTAGTGGTTAGGTCTTAGCACTTTCACTGCTGTAGCGTAGGTTCAATCCCTGGTTTGGAAACTGAGATCCCACATCAAGCCACTGCATGCTGCCGTCAAAAAAAATTAAAAAGAAAATCTGGACAAACAGTACAAAAAATTTATAGACATCTTTCTTGAATTATATTGAATTATATTCCCCAAAGTGACATTAATGAGTCAAAAAGGTATTAACATTTTTATAGCTTCTATTGCATGTTGCTATAAAGCTCTCCAGGATGACCAGATGACTTTACAGTGCTTGACTGTCCCTATTTCTCTAGAGCCTAACGGCAGCTTATATTATCTTTGTTAATAATTCTTGATCTCAGTTCCCAGATGAGGGACTGAACTTGGGCCACTAAAGTAGGAAGAGAGATCTTAATTCTAGAAAACTTGGAATCATCCTTGACTCAGTATCCACATCCAATTTATCTCTAAATCATATCTATCTACTAAATATCTCAAATCCATCTACTATCCTCTCTCACCAGTACTACTAGAGCTTTCTAGCTGAGTTCCACACTTGCCTCCAGATTTGCCTCCTTCATTCGCCACACTTCAGCACAAGTTACCTAAAATTTAAATCTAACCATATTGTTCTTATGCCTAAACCTTCAGTGTTCCCACTGCTCATGAGATAAAATCCAAACTCCCGAAGACAGCAGAAAAATGTCCTATAAAGACCTAGTCCTGGAGCCCCCATTGTGACACAGTGGAAATGAACCCAACTAGTAACCATGAGGATGTGGGTTCGATCCCTGGCCTCATTCCGTGGTTTAGTGACCTGGCATTGCCATGAGCTGTGGTATAGGTTGCAGACACAGCTCTGATCCTTCATTGCTATGGCTGTGGCGTAGGCCAGCAGCTACAGCTCCAATTCCAGCCCTGGCCTAGGAACTTCCAAAAGCCATGGGTGTGGTCCTAAAAAGCAAAAAAAAAAAAAAAAAAAAAGACCTAGTCCCTGCTGACTCCTCCCAGTCAGTCCTTCTCCCACATTTTACACTTAGCACTTTTGCTGAGTAGAACCACTTACACTTACCCAAACCTCTCTCGTTCTATTTTTCTCTGCCTAACTCTAATTTCAACTCAGATTCTTCTAGGAAGCAGTTCTTGCCATCCCCTACTCCCATGTTAACTCCTTCTATGTGCTCACATACCAATTCCTTACATTTTTTGATAGAAAACCTTTTCTATTTTCACATATCATGTTCCTTTTTTTTTTTTTTGGTCTTTTTGCCATTTCTTGGGCCGCTCCCAAGGCATATGGAGGTTCCCAGGCTAGGGGTCCAATCGGAGCTGTAGCCACCGGCCTACGTCAGAGCCTCAGCAACGCGGGATCTGAGCCACGTCTGCAACCTACACCACGCTCACGGCAACGCCGGATCCTTAACCCACTGAGCAAGGGCAGGGACCGAACCTGCAACCTCATGGTTCCTAGTCGGATTCATTAACCGCTGCGCCCGGGGAACTCCTCATGTTCCTTTTTTGACTGCACACATGGCAAGTAGAAGTTCCAGGCCAGGGATCAAACCCTAGCACACTAACGACCTGAGCCATTGCAGTGACAATGCAGATCCTTAAGCAGCTGCACCACGAGAGAACTCCCATATTGTGTTCTTTATTTTCCACCACGCAGCCTAACTTCTAATCTTTATCATCTTCTTTAAAAATGTTAAATATGCAGGAGTTCCCGTCGTGGCTCAGTGGTTAACAAATCCAACTAGGAACCATGAGGTTGTGGGTTCGTTCCCTGGCCTTGCTCAGCAGCTTAAGGATCCGTTTTTGCCGTGAGCTGTGGTGTAGGTCGCAGACATGGCTCGGATCCCACGTTGCTGTGGCTCTGGCGTAGGCCGGTGGCTACAGCTCTGATTTGATCCCTAGCCTGGGAACCTCCATATGCCGAAGGAGCAGCCCAAGAAATGGCAAAAGGAAAAAAAAAAAAGTTAAATATGCAAATGCAACATCTTTTAAAATACCTATTTCCTGGAGTTCCCGTCGTGACGCAGTGGTTAACAAATCTGACTAGGAACCATGAGGTTGCAGGTTCGATCCCTGGCCTTGCTCAGTGGGTTAAGGATCCAGCGTTGCTGTGAGTTGTGGTGTAGGTCGCAGACACGGCTCAGATCCCGAGTTGCTGCGGCTGTGGTGTAGGTCAGCGGCTACAGCGCCAATTCGACCCCTAGCCTGCGAACCCCCATATGCCGAAGGAGTGAACCTAAAAAAAAGACAAAAAAGAAAAAAAAAACCCTATTTCTTTCACAGCCCTACAATGGCCTGCTTTCCTTCACAGTTTGCACAGTAAAGGAACACTACTATGTGCCAGGTACTGTGCCAGACTCTCTACTTCATTTAATTCTAAAATAAACAACAACAAAAAAAAAAAATTTTTTTTTCCTTTTCACAGCAGCACCTGTGGCATATAGAAGTTCCCAGGCTAGGGGTGGAACTGGAGCTGCAGCTGCCAGCCACAGCCACAGCCACAGCCACAGCCACAGCCACAGCAACACACAGGATCCAAGCTGTGTCTTCAACCTACACCATAGCTCACGGCAACGCCAGATCCTTAACCCACTAAGCAAGGCCAGGGATCAAACTTGCATCCTCATGGATACTAGTCAGGTTCATTATTGAGCCGCAACAGGAGTTCCCAAAAAACATTTTAAGACATGCACCTTCAATTTATAGATCAGGAAACCAGGACTGGTGGAATAAATAAAATACCATTTTATTTTATTATTAGGGCTGGGGAGGTGAATAAAATAACACATGAATGGTAGAACTGCTACTTTCACTTGAGTTTGTCTAAGAATCTGTTTTCTTTTTTTTTTTTTTTTGTCTTTTTGCTATTTTGGGGGGCCACTCCTGTGGCATATGGAGGTTCCCAGGCTAGGGGTCCAATCGGAGCTGTAGCCACTGGCCTATGCCAGAGCCACAGCAACGCAGGATCCGAGCCGCGTCTGCAACCTACACCACAGCTCACAGCAACGCCGGATCCTTAACCCACTGAGCAGGGGCAGGGATCGAACCCGCAACTTCATGGTTCCTAGTCGGATTCGTTAACCGCTGCGCCACGACGGGAACTCCAGAATCTGTTTTCTATTTGTGTTTATTCCTGGCTTGTCACATAATAGTCTCTTATAAAAGTAAAATTATTTCTATTTGATTTATTTTTATGTTTTCTTTCTTTTTTAACTGATACCATATAGTTTTGATAACTTTGGGGAAAATCTACAATCATTACATTTATACCCCAAATGTCCTTTGGTCTTCTTATCCACGTGATAATCACTCTTATTCGGTTCAATGGAAGAATAGACGAGGTAGAGAATTATGACTGGAGGCATCTGGAAAAGTATTTCCTGGGCTATCATAACTGCACTAAATATCTTCTTTTCAGTTCAGTGCTCCCTTTTCTGACAAATATACTCAATTCTAGAAACTTCTTTGATCTTACTTCTCCATCAAATGATGGTTTTCACCCTTTTCTTCACCTTTTTTTAGGACTAGTCTATACTCACTGCCTCTATTTCCTCACCCCCCATTCACTCTCAATCCACTTTAAATTGCCTTCTGTATATACTAAGTTATTCAACTGTTATTACGGGGTTTTGTTTTGTTTTGTTTTGTCTTTTTAGGGCCACACCCAAGGTATATGGAGGTTCCCAGGCTAGGGGTCGAATCAGAGCTGTAGCTGCCTGCCTATGCCACCACCACAACCACAGCAACACAGGATACAGCCATGTCTTTGACCTACACAACAGCTCATGGCAACGCCCAATCCTTAACCCACTGAGCGAGGTCGGGGTGGAACCTGTGTCCTCATGGATGCTATTCAGATTCATTTCCACTGAGCCATGACAGGAACTCCAACTATTATTACTTATTAAACTATCCTCTCAGAGATCATGAACGGCCTCCTACCTAACTGCATAACCAAAGACCTTTTCTTAATCTTCAATCTGCTTCTTAAAACTCTCTTCCTTTAACTAAGTAACATGGTAAGAGCCCAAAACTTTTGAGTATGACCTGGATTAGAATCCTAGTTTTGCCATTTACTTTTACATGACAAAGTCATCTTTTTTCCTCATTTTCCTCATAAAATGGAACTAATATACCATAAGGCAGGGTTTCCCAACATCAGTATGATATTTGGGGCCAGATAATTCTTTGTTAATGGGGGCTGTCCTGTGCACTGTAGGATGTTTAGCAACATCCCACCAGGCTTCTACCCTTCTAGCAGCTCCCTCTACTTGTCAGAAGTACAAATGGCTAAAAGCATTGCCAAATGTCTCCTAGGGTCAAAATCAAAGCAGGTTGGGAACCACGCCATAAGGTAACAATGAGAACTTAACCAGGATGATATGTCAAATGCTCATTACAATGCAGGCCCTCTACTCTCCTTTAGTATCCAGCACCCTTCAGTTCTCTGATTCTACCTCTCTCAACCCCCTTTCTCCTTCCTAAAAGGATTCCTCTCATCCCTACAATAGAGACTGGATCTAAGATTATAATCATAGGACTTCTCCCTTTATTACCTATACAGTTTCAACTGGTATTCATAGCTACTTCTGTGGTTTCAATTGCCTTTATTGTACCTGTCTATAAATCCAGGCCTCCTCAGGATTCTAGATCCACATTTCCAAGTTAGAAGAAGGAGGAGTTCCCATCTTGTGATGCAGGAGAAACAACTCCAGCTAGGAACCATGAGGTTGTGGGTTCAATCCCTGGCTTTGCTCAGTGGGTTAAGGATCCAGCATTGCTGTGAGCTGTAGTGAAGGTTGCAGACTCGGCTCATATCTTGTCTGAAATATGGCAATAATCTAAATGATCTCCCATTTTTGGACTCTCCAAATCCATCTTTCACACCACTGCTAATTTAATTCTTCTAGCACTTGGATGACACAAAAATATTCATGATATACTTTTTTGGTTTTTCTTGTTTTTGGCATGGCCAAAGGGGGGAAAAAGCATATAACAACACAGCACATACTGTATAATACTAATTTTATAAAATTAAATATGTAAATTTGTAATACACACATGCCATCTCCTTCCATCTATTCACACATACACAAAAACATAAGGAGGGGTGTTCCCTGGTGGTGCAGTGGGTTAAGGATCCAGCACTGCCACAGCTTCAGCTGAGGTCTAGACTGGGGCTCAGATCTGATCCCTGGCCCGGGAGTTCCATGTGCTTCAGGGCAGCCAAAAATGGGAAGAAAAAAAAAAAAAAAAGATACATTCAAAAATGGTAAGGATAGGAATTCCCGTTGTGGCGCAGTGGTTAACGAATCCGACTAGGAACCATGAGGTTGCAGGTTCAGTCCCTGCCCTTGCTCAGTGGGTTAAGGATCCTGCGTTGCTGTGAGCTGTGGTGTAGGTTGCAGACATGGCTCGGATCCTGCGTTGCTGTGGCTCTGGCGTAGGCCGGTGGCTACAGCTCCGATTCAACCCCTAGCCTGGGAACCTCCATATGCTGCGGGAGCGGCCCAAGAAATAGCTAAAAAGACAAAAAATAAAAAAAAAATAAAATTAAAAAAAATAAAAAAGGGATTAAAAAAAATGGTAAGGATAGTTATTTCTGGATAGTAGGATCATGGATAATTTATTTCTTATTTTGTAATTTTTCTTGTGTTTTCTACATTAATGTGTATTATTTTACATAATAAGAAAAAAATCAGTAGTTCCTGCTGTGGTGCAGTGGAAACAAATCTGACTAATATACATGAGGATATGGGTTCCATCCCTGCCCTTGTTCAGCAGGTTGGGGACCAAGCATTGACATGGCTGTGGCTGTGGTGTAGGACCAACAGCTTTAACTCCAATTTGACCCCTAGCCTGGGAACTTCCATATGCCAAGGGTGCAGCCCTAAAAGGCAAACAAACAGACAAAAAAAAAAAAAATTCAACAGTATAACATGTATCATTCTATGACACCCTCACTGCTTATGTTAAAAAGTCCTAAATTCTTTGTCATGCAATGACTCAGCTTGTTTTAAGGACATCTTTCTGACTCATGATTTAGCAAAACAAATCAGTCACTGCACTCTATCTCAATCTATGCTTTCCCAGATCTCCCCTCCTTACTTGATTCTCTATATTCTATTTCTACTGCCACCTGTTCAAATCTATCCAATCCTTCAGGCTCAGCTCAAACATCTCTAATATGATCATGGTACAAATAGAAAAAATAGGCCTGTCTAATTCACAAGTTCTGCATTTAAAAGCCCTGCTCTCCCAGTTACTGACTCTGAGTAAGTTAACTAAGTCTGAAACTCATCCTGACAATAATACAGCTACTTCAAATAGCAGTAATTAAATAACAGAAGACAAAACAAGTGCCTAGTTTGATGTGTTATTTGCTTCCATCTTGCCTATGTGGCTCAAATTTGCAGCAGTGATAATTATAATATTTTTTTTACCCAGTGTTCTCTCTGGAACACAAAGGTCAGAGAATGTTAAGCAAGGAATGGCCTCAGAACTCAATTATCAAAATTCTTCAGTCTCTTTTGAGAGTTTCTTTTTCTCTACCATCACTTAACTATTGATTTCACTCTTATTCTACTTCTTTGTTCACTTTCTGTGCAAACTCTAGAGGATTTCCTCCACAACCATGGCTTTGTCCACTATCCATAAACTCATAATTCTCTAATCTGAAAGTAACAGTGAAAGGTAGAAATGTAATTCAAACACAGATCTGTCTGAACCCATTGCACTCCTTACACTCTTAGCCACCCCACTTTTCCACACTTCCCTTTACCACCCAATCCCCAATCTCAACCTCCTGCTTAGTTAGTTAGGGGTCCCTCCTCTAGCAGAAGGCCCCGTGAGGACACAGAGAACAGACCTGTGGTTGCCAAGGGGGAGAGGGGAGGGAGTGGGATAGACTGGCAGCTTGGGGTTAGTATATGCAAACTGTTACATTTAGAATGGATATATGCAATCTCCTGGGATAGACCATGATGGAAAATAATATTTTTAAAAAGAATGTACCTATAGGTACCACTGAGTCACTTTGCTGTGCAGCAGAAACTGGCAAAACATTGTAAATCGACTGTAATTTAAAAAAAGAAGAAAAAGCCCTGTGAAGCACACTGTAAAGCTTAATGTTTGGTTTCTTTTCGCAAATGAGTCTGTGAGCTAACCTGAAAACAAGGTTATAAGGCCGTATTTCATTTATGTTTCCCCATACCCAGCAGAATGTCTAATACACGGCAGACCCTCAAAAAGTATTAGGTTCCTTCTCCCTTGCCTTTTTCCCCCTAAGAGAAATTTTCTCTTCCCCCTTCCCCCAAATCCCATAGGGCTGTATATGTCTCTTCTACCTCATACTAGCATTTTCCCCTCCAGACTATGAACTCTGATTGCACGGGTCAATTTTTAAAATCTTTATGCAGATACCTCTGCTACAGTAACTGTTTAACAAATAACTGATAAATGAACCTATAACCAAAAGAGCTGTTGTTTTAACTACGTTTTCCTTTCTGTTACGCAGATTTCTTCCCACTCCAAGTAAACACTAGATCCACTATTAGCAAATCATGATTCCCAAGCAACAAAGGGCTTTCTGATTATTTTTCAATCGTTTCCGGATGCTAGGCACTGGGGAAATGTAAGCTCGGATTAGTAAAGGATTTCTGGTCTCTAAAAAAATTCAGTCCAATAATGACTCCCGAATCAAAATAGTATGGAACACTAGACTATTCGCGTATGTGAGTCACGTGGCTCTGCGGAGTGACGACGGTTTTAAACGTGGTTTCAGGGTCACGTAACAGACTACACAATCAACCCGTTGACTAATTCCCTGGGATTCCTTATGAACTGGCCTTGCTCACCCATAGCCTGTTTGAGAGTGCGGAGGCCAAGTGGGGAAAGTGACCACCCTTCTTCCCTCAGACCTGTGCAACCTCCCAGATCCTGCTTCCCCAGAGCTTCCTCCCTCCCACCCCTCGGCTCACCCAACACCCCCAAGGGGGCGTGGCTTTCACCTACCAATCCGCCTATCTCTCCCCAAGGGCTCGGCTACCTTCTACAAGGACCTTCCCCTCTCTGGGTGGCCACGCAAATGTGCGACTATAGTAAAGGCGTACACCAACCATAGGCTTCTCCCCTCTTCTCGCATCGACTCCGGACCCGGCCGGGTTGCCCTCCTTCGCGTTCCCAGCTCCTCACCTGCTCGGCTGACACCGCCCCCTTCCCCGCGCCGCTCCCGCTGCTCTTGCCGGCGCGACTGCTGCTCTCCGCCATCTTCACCGCCTGCTGAGCTTCCGGCCTGCGCAGCTCGGCCCCCGCCTTGCGTCACGTCCGGTCTCGGAGTTACCGCCCACTCGCCCCCGGGGCCAGGCGCCTCTTTTTCCAGGCCCCTGTTCGGTTCGGATCCTGTTAATAGTTTTGGCCGTGCCTTCATGTAGGACCTGCTACCTAGCCCGCCCGCCGCGGTGAATTACACCTGTGGTGCTTTATCTTGTGCAACAGAGACGCTGCCCCTGAGAGAGTCTCCAGATGGGTTAACTGGAGAGCGGGGCGCGGGTTGGGATCTGGGTGCCAGTGCCCCCTGCCCACACAGCGGGTGGTGAGGCAAGGGCGGCGGGGTGGGGTAGGGTGAACTTCTCAGAGATTCTGGTGGAAGGGGGGAAATATGCTTTGAGTCAGTAAAACTGTGCAGGTTCACAGTCAATAAGAGAGGCTGGAAAAATCAAGGAAATATCTCGAGGATGACTTTTGAACTGCGGAAACGTTTGGCTGAGGAAAAGGGCTTCAGTTTAATGTGAGATCACTGGAAGTCGAGATATTCGAATGCTGCGCAGAGCCCTTTCCTCGATTTTCCCACTTTGTGCTCTCTTCCGGTAGCCGTGATTAACCATAGTTAACGAGTGTCTTGAAGACTTAGGGGTTTTTACCGGTGGTGCCCAGATTCAGCCTCACAGTATGAAGAGAGAAACCAAAGGATCTTAGAAATGTATTGCTTGAGGGTGGGGTTGGTGTCCTGATTTCTCACCTTCTTCAGGCTGGGCTTCATCATCAGGCCTCCTCACCAGCTCCTGTCCCTTCTTTTGGGTCCTCGGCTCCGGATACTTCGACTCTCAATACTTTGTGCTCAGCCCAGGTAACATGTTTTGTTGTGTCCTCAGTGCCTGGCACATAGTAGATGCTCGATAAATGAATAGATGTTGGGAAACATTGGAGTGCCAGCCACTCACAGAACATTTGATCAGTGGGTCCTTATTGCATGGATCATTGTGCCTTGTAAGAGCAGGTTTAAAGGGAAGTCTAGCTTTCCTGCCTCCCCCTTTAAGACCCTTATCATTAAACTCGGGCTTCCTCACTCTAGGAAATCTGAGTCTTGCCTGTGCCATTCACAGACCCAGATCCATGGCTATTTCCTCTTCTTCCTGGGAATTGCCCCTCGTGGCTGTGTGCCAGGTAACATCCACACCGGACAAGCAGCAGAACTTTAAAACATGTGCTGAGCTGGTTCGAGAGGCTGCCAGACTGGGCGCTTGCCTGGCTTTCCTGCCTGAGGCATTTGACTTCATTGGAAGGGACCCTGAAGAGACGCTACGCCTGTCTGAGCCACTGGGTGGGAAACTTTTGGGAGAATATACCCAGCTTGCCAGGTATCAGGGAAAGGGGGAGGGAGAGGTAGTTTCCTTTCGGGTAATGTTGGGATTGCCAGATATGATGGTAGAGACTTGAGAAGAGTTGTCAGTGTCCCCTCCCCCTCAGGGAATGTGGACTCTGGCTGTCCTTGGGTGGTTTCCATGAGCGTGGCCAAGACTGGGAGCAGACTCAGAAAATCTACAATTGTCATGTGATTCTGAACAACAAGGGTGAGACCTCGTAACTCTTTAGCCTGCCTCTTCTCAGGCTCTTCTACCTAAGCTAAGATTCTCCAGAATTTTGTTTCTCAACTGTTCCCTTGGGCAAGGGTTTTAAGGGCATTTGTACCTCTGTTCCTAGCCTATAAGCTCTCTTCTCCTTAGGAGGAGAGGAACCAAGCTGGTCTTCTAGAGCACCAGCACTGAGTACTCTTACTTCTTCTTACTCTAGGGTCAGTAGTGGCCACTTACAGGAAGACGCATCTGTGTGATGTTGAGATTCCAGGGCAGGGGCCTATGCGTGAAAGCAACTCTACCATACCTGGGCCCAGTCTTGAGCCTCCAGTCAGCACACCAGCAGGCAAGGTGGGATTTGTGAAAGGGTGAGGGTGGGAGAGAAACAAGAGGGAGGGGAATAGGAATACTTTGAAGTAGTAATAGAGGATTGAGAGACAGGGAGTGGGGAAGAGGGGGGAATGACCAGATGCTGTGACAAACAGGGCAGGGGAGCTAAATAGGCTGTTTTTCATTCCAGATTGGTCTAGCTATCTGCTATGACATGCGGTTCCCTGAACTCTCTCTGGCATTGGTTCAGGCTGGAGCAGAAATACTTACCTACCCTTCAGCTTTTGGATCTGTTACAGGCCCAGCCCACTGGGAGGTAAGAGGACACCTCTTCAGAACATTAAGAGCTGCACCCAAAGCATATGGAGGTTCCCAGGCAAGGGGTCTTATCAGAGCTGTAGCCACCAGCCTACACCACATCAACTCAGGATCCAAGCGACCTACACCACAGCTCATGCCAACGCCAGATCCTTAACCCACTGAGGGAGGCCAGGGATCCAACCTGCATCCTCATGGATGCTAGTCAGATTCATTTCCACTGAACCACAACAGGAACTCCCAAGGGCCTCCTCTTAACCTCATTCTTCTTTGGCTCTACCAGTTAAAAGATCTCCTCCTCCCCAGATTGCTGCCTCTCAGAATAGTTAACATAGTAAATCATTCACAGGCAATAATCGGAATGGTCACAGCGGGTAGACTGGCCTGTAATATCCATGGTCTATCACTTCTCCACGAGCTGCTACAAGTACTTAAGTGAACGCCTGTCTCCTCATCCCCCCAGGTGTTGCTGCGGGCCCGAGCCATTGAAACTCAGTGCTATGTAGTGGCGGCAGCACAGTGTGGACGCCACCATGAGAAGAGAGCAAGTTATGGCCATAGCATGGTGGTAGATCCCTGGGGAACGGTGGTGGCCCGCTGCTCTGAAGGACCAGGCCTCTGCCTTGCCCGAATTGACCTCAATTATCTGCGACAGTTGCGCCAACACCTGCCTGTGTTCCAGCACCGCAGGCCTGATCTCTATGGCAGTCTGGGTCACCCACTGTCTTAAGACTTCTGACTTCTGTCAGTTGAGACCCCTATTGTGAGCTGGTGTTGCTGTGACTTGTAGGCAGGACCCAGGCGCAGCTCCCCTCACTTGGAGAACCTGTCTCTCTTGATGAAACACAGGCTCAGCTCCTTGGGAAAGAAGAAACTTTCACCTAAGCTCAGATTTCAGTTTCAGAAAGGTAGAATTTTATATAGTCACTGTTTATTTCATGAAAACTGAAGTTACGCTGAGGGCTGAGCAGCACTGGCATTGAAAAAAATATAATAATCACAAAGTCTGTGTCTGGACATCCCTTTTTGAAGCTGAAAGGGGAGGGGGTGTTGTACCAGTTGCACTGGGCTCCAGTTCTAGGCCTCCTGGCTCATTCAGCATGCCTTCCTACCTAAATAAAAGTGCGACACTCAGTGCATCTCCCAGCCCCATGCTCCCAAGCTTGGGAGTGGGTGTGGGGGTAAAGGATGGGGAAGGAAAAAGAAGAAAGGAATTGATACTGAATCACTTCACTTTCACCTGTGATGCCCTTTGCCCAAGCCAGAAGAAAGCAAAGGGGAAAAGGGCTGCAGGGTACATTATTTATTTTCACTTGAACATGGAAAGAAAATGTCACACTCCCCCTTCCCCTTTTCAGGGGGAGTGTATTTTAACCCAGCAACCTCTTCATCCATCCTATGTATGTGTGTACACACACACACCACAGTTGGGAGGGTGACTGTAGGGCTGACCTAGTCCTCTTACCTATTACTCCTTTGAAGAGGGTTTGACAAAGAGGGAAAAGGAAGGAGCCATACCAGGCAAAGGTTTTAAGCCATGGAATGGAGGAAACAAGGCAGAAAGGAGCAGCACCAGAGGCCAGGAGAGAGTGGAAAGGGCCACAGCTTGTTTTTTAAAAATTCTATAATTTGGGAGAGGGTGGTGATTAATTTCCAAAATACACTCCAGAGTCCCACCTTCCACACAGCTCCCTACTCACAGCCCTTTGGTTTTTTCAGACAAAATTTAAGAGCCCTCATAAAGCCAGGAGTACTGATAACCCCTCAGTGCACCCAAAAGCAGAGATCACTTCAATCCCTTACAAAGACTATGTGCTATAGACTTTGCTTCTCCCTATACATTTGTCTTACGGCTCAGTGGCAAGGTGGCTGTAGAGACACACATGAGGGGGTAAGTGGAAAAGGGAAACAAAGGGGAAGCCCAGGCACATGGGTGCAGGGAGGGGTGGGGAACACCACTTCCATTTTTCGTCTTTTCCTTTAAAAAAAAAAAAAAAAAAAGGCAGGGGTGTGATTGGTTGAAAGGGTAGAGAACAAACCCCAGAACAGTATGTAAGCTCCAGAGGTGGGTGGTGAGAAGTCCCCAAAGAAGTGAGAGGGGGGAAAAGGTCAGGGCAATGCTTGCAGCATCAAGTTCCTCAGGAGTTTTTGTCGGCCCAGCTCATAGTCCTCCTCATCCACATTCACCAGCAGCTTGATGGCTTCATGGCCCACAGCCTGCTTGAGGGAGTCTGTGATGAAGACACCTTTAAGTGCCTCTAGTAACGAGCCATTGATGTAGTCGCGCCAGAATGCGTCGAGGTAGGTGAGCTCAGAGAACTTGATGTCACAGATGATGGAGCCCAGGTCCCGGGACTTGAGGATGGTGTTGGCCTGGTTAAAGCGCTCAAACTGGCGCTCAAGTGGGTCCTGCTTGTTAGAGAAGACATTCCCCTGTAGAGCAGTCTCATGCTGGCAGTATTCAGCCCGAACTCGCAGCCTGATGTCTGTGGGGAAGAGAAGAGAGAGAGAAGAGGTTGCAGTGAAGGGCTGAGTTTACACCCAAGTTTGAAAGGTGGAAAAGAACAGCAGAGTAGCAAAGTTGGGAACACCAACTGACAGCTTCTCTACCTCTCCCCAGGACTAGTTCTTTTTTTTTTAGTATAGCTGACTCACAATGAGGACTAGTTCTTTTTTATGTACCTCTGAAATCCTTGCCTTAACTCAGAGAGGTTCCCTTAAATGGGCCATGCCCAGATTATTTCCATCACTCACAAGTAGCACCTGATTCTAGAAGATATTTTCCTAATTAACAAACACAGAAGTTCACTTTAATACCCTATCATGATTTGGGTCATCCTACAATAAGGATGTCATAATGGCATCCCTTTCATCTAGTATTACCTAGAAAAAATTGAAATATACTCTGCCACAAAGATAGAGGAATTCTCCTCCCAGAGACTATACCACTCAACCTCACTTTGCAACTGCAAGCAAAGCAAGCCTTGCACTGAATAGCATAAACACTGCCCAGCATCCTGGCAGTTCTCTGTATTTCCCCTCAAGTTCACTCCACCTCTGGAATCCTTGAACTTCCTTACCACATGTCTGCTTTTCCTTGGGATCTGGTGTCACTGACTTCCGGCGTTTTCGCTGGCTCCCAAGTGTGGCTCTCCCTCGAGCTGGCCGCTTGCTACACATCTGAGGGCCCGAAGTGGGGCAGCACACCACAGGATAGTGGGGAGGCACTGACCAGAGGGTAAAAAGGGAGAAGACTTAGTAGGGTAAAAGCAGAAATTCAAACACTTCACTTGGAATGAAGAAAGAATCGTTTCAACTTAGCACTTAAAGGAGTATCAATAATATTACCTGAAAGGTAGACATGTGGGAATAATTAAAGGACTAGTGAAGCATTAACACCCCCATCTGATTTTTATGGGGCCAGATGTGGGGGGAGGGGACAGTGTCCTTTCATTTAGGCTGGCAAAGCTGAAAAAATGATGGGTCCAGTGTCTTCCTTGTTGATGATGGAAATTAGGGGGAATTACTATCTGCTCACCTGTTTTAGGGGGGTGGGGAGGCCTCGGTTCTGGATCACTGAGGGTTCTGGGTGTCACATAGCGAACTGATGTCTCCTCCAGATACTTGTCTACGAGATCAGGACACACTATAGGGAGAGAGAGGCTCACTCAGAAAAAGATACACCCTTCCTTTCTCCTAGTCCAACTCTCCAGTGGGCCTCATAACTTATTCTCCTTGGTAATCCCCAGGGTCAGTACCTCCTCCTGCTTGGACTATGCTGTTCACTCCTGGCCTCCCACAACTCTTCCCTGATTCGAGTGTCCCCAGCCCCCAGTGCACCCTCACCAGCCCGTCTCCTCTTGAGGGTGACGTAGGGCAGCAGGTCATGGCGAGTGATGATGCGCAGCAGCTGCAGCACCTGGCGAAAGTTACTCTCATCACAGCGGCCCTGGCGCTCCAGCGCCAATAAGAAGTCACGTCCATTTCGGATGAGGCCACGTTCGTGGTCATCAATGACATCAACAAAGAGGAAGGAAAGAACTCGCACATCTCTGTGTGTCAGATGGGTGCCCACGATGTCAAACATGCGGTGCAGGCTGTACAGCCCATGCTCCTGCTCACCGTGCTCTTCTGGCCACACCTGGCTTGCCCGCCGCTTTAGGCCCGCCATGCTGGGGGCTCAGGTGCACAAAGCTTTCCAGAATCCCTGCTCAGCAGCCACAATCCCCACTATACTGTAAGGACAAGGAGAGAACCTGTGAGCCATTTAATATCGGGAACTAGTCTTATCCATTCCTGTTGTTCCCAGAGCCTAACCCATGCCTGGCACAATGTAATGCTTTAGTGTTTATTAACTTCTACAAAGTGTTTATTAAAAAATAAAGCCTAGGAGTTCCCTTCATGGCTCAGTGGCTAACGAATCCAACTAGGAACCATGAGGTTGCAGGTTGAATCCCTGCCCTTGCTCAGTGGGTTAAGCATCCAGCATTGCCGTGAGCTGTGGTGTAGGTCACAGACACGGCTCGGATCTGGCATTGCTGTGGTTCTGGCGTAGGCTGGCAGCTACAGCTCTGATTAGACCCCTAGCCCGGGAACCTCCATATGCCGAAGGAACGGCCCTAGAAAAGGCAAAAAGACAAAAAAGTAAATAAAAAATAAAGCCTAGAACTCAACATATCCAACAGATGCTGCCCTAAGTCCAGATCCTACTAGAGAAAGAGTCACTTCCACTAAGTGAGACTGTTCATTGCAATCTTAGTGCTCCGTATTCAGCAGAAGTTGCTTTTAAATGTTACCCTGATTGTTCCTCTGGCCTCCAAAATACTGCTTTTGGTCCCTATGTGCTCCCTGACAGCACCCAATCAAAGCCATCTCTCTCTCCTTTTTTTTTTTTTTTGTCTTTTTGGGGCCTCACCCATGGCATATGGAGCTAGGGGCTGACAAAGCTGCAGCTGCCAGCCTACACCACAGCCACAACAACGTGGAATCCAAGCCACGTCTGTGACCGACACCACAGCTCACAGCAACACCAGATCCTTAACCCACTGAGTGAGGCCAGGGATCAAATCCCTATCCTCATGGATACTAGTTGAGTTTGTTACCTCTGAGCCACAAGGGAAACCCCAAGCCATCTCTTTTAATTTTATTTTTTCCCTTCTTTGTGGCCGTACCCATGGTGTAAGGAAGTTCCCAAGCTAGGGGTCAAATCGGAGCTGCAGTTTCGGGCCTACACCACAGCCACAGCAATGCCAGATCCCAGTCGCATCTGCCGCCTATGCTGCAGCTTGCAGCAATGCCAGATCCTTAACCTAATGAGCAGGCCAGGGATCAAACCTGCACCCTCACAGAGACAACATAAGGTCCTTAACCCACTGAGCCACAAAGAGAACTCCCCATCTCTTAAATATAGGCGAAATTGGAAAGTAGAGAATTCACCCTTTTTTTTTTTTTTTAGCTATTTCTTGGGCCGCTCCCGCAGCATATGGAGGTTCCCGGGCTAGGGGCCGAATCAGAGCTGTAGCCACCGGCCTATGCCAGAGCCACAGCAACGCGGGATCTGAGCTGCGTCTGCAACCTACACCACAGCTCACAGCAACGCCGGATCCTTAACCCACTGAGCAAGGGCAGGGATCGAACCCGCAACCTCATGGTTCCTAGTCGGATTCGTTAACCACTGCGCCACGACGGGAACTCCCCAAGAATTCACTCTTAATTCTAATATAGAAGCTCCATCAGATGAACTTGGGGACTGAAAGCAGGAAAACTGAAAGTCTTTGGGGTTAGAACAAGCTTCAATTCTGCCTTCAACTAACAAACTGTGTAGCTGTGTAACCTTAGGCAAGTCAGCTCAAAAGTCTCATTGCCTCCATCTGCGAAACAGGGATTGAAAGAAATTACTCAGAATTGTTAAGAATCCTACGAGAAAATGCATGTGAAATCACTCTAAACCTCCTCTAAATGATTAGGCAATTTCAATGAGATAAGCGTCCTTTGGCCTCTGCAGCACAGATTCATCCCACCAAAAACATACCCTCATTTTTCCTACAATCAAGTCCAGAGGAATAACTGCTCAGAAAGTTCATCAAATATCCACCAAAGCTCATGGATTTAAATCAACAAACATTACTAAGCTCCTATGTTGAACATTCTTGTAATTCTCCTATGCCATCTCTACTCCCCTGATATTCACACACCATTTGGATATGCCATCTTCTAACCTTTCCTCACGATTGTCATTTACCAATCCCCTGTCAATGATCAATCATAATCTTATATTATATTATTTTGGCATTTGAGTCACAATTTCCCCCATCACCTTAAGCAATGTCAGTGACCCAGCCAATAACCAATCCTGAAGTCCAAAAACCTTCACCTCCACTCCAGCCACTCCATATTTACTGCCCCACCAGAGAGTACCTCCCAATACTGCTCCACCTTCTGACCACAAGCTCCAATCACCCAATCAATTATAAATTCCTGGGCTTTTTTTTTTTCTTTTTACGGCCACACCTGCGGCACATGAAAGCTCCTGGGGTAGGAGCTGAATTGGAGCTGCAGCAGCTGGCCTACAGCACAGCCACAGCAATGCTGGATCCGAATCACACCTGTGGCCTATGCCACAGCTTGTGGCAACACTAGATCCTTAACCCACTGAGCGAGACCAGGGATTGAACCAACATCCTCACAGATACTATGTCAGGTTCTTAACCCACTGAGCCACAATGAGAACTCCCAATTAAAATTCCTGTTGATGCTACTCCTACATATTTCTTAAATCTACCTCACCTTTCCACTTCTACTACCACCAGCCTGGTTCAAGTCCCAATAATCTCTCACCAGGATTACTTTTTTTTTTTTTTTGCTTTTTAGGGCCACAGTCATGGCATATGCAGGTTCCCAGGCTAGGGGTCTAATTGAAGTTGTTGCTGCCGACCTACACCACAGCCACATCAGATCCAAGCCTCATCTGTAACCTACACCACAGTTCATGGCAATGCCAGATCCTTAACCCACTGAGCGAGGCTAGGGATCAAACCTGCAACCTCATGGTTCCTAGTCGGATTTGCTTCCTCTGTGCCATGAAGGGAACTCCTTCTTACCAGGATTACTCTTTAAGGGTTCTCCCTACCACCAATCTTAACCTGCTTAAATCCATCCCCCACATCCAGCTGAATTAACTACCTAAAATGCATAAGTGGAGTTCACTGGTGGCTCAGCAGGTTAAGAATCCAGCATTTACACTGCCATGGCTCTGGCTACTGCTGAGGCACAGGTTCAATCCCTGGCCTCGAAATGACTACACCATTTTTCAGCTTAAGACCTACCTAGAGTTCCCTCCTTACCTATGAGAACACTCCAAACTCCTTACACAACACACCAGCCTTCCAAGAACAGGTTTTGCCTGCTTTGCCCACCTCATAACTTTTTATTCTCTAACATTATCGGTTTGTTTGTAGTTCACATACATCATGCAGTTCATTTCTCTGCAACTTTCTTCAGACTATTCCCTCTGCCTTAATGCCCCTCTCCCTTCTCTTCCACATCCCCCATCACCACCCTTTTTCAGATGGCTAACTCCTACTCATCCTTTAAGAATCAGCTCAGATGCCATCTTCAAATTCATTCTCTACACCCCCATGCTGGGATAAGTCCTCTTCTGTACGCCTATGGAACACTGTCTATATTTCCCTTAAAACATTTAAAAAGCGTACTAAAATTATTTGTGTATTATCCTATTAGATTTTAAGTGGCTCATGTAAAGAGATTAGGTCATATTCATCTTTATATCTCTAGTGCCTAGCACTGGATGGAGGCTGGCATGTAGTAGGAGCAACCTGTTGTTGAACTGTACTGAATCTCCATGAGATCACCACAAGCAATACCAGTTAAAAAAAAACACATAAGGGAGTTCCCGTTGTGGCGCAGTGGAAACGAATCTGACTAGGAACCAGAGGTTGCAGGTTGGATCCCTGGCCTTGCTCAGTGGGTTAAGGATCTGGCGTTGCCATGAGCTGTGGTGGAGGTCGCAGACGTGGCTCGGATCTGGCGTTGCTGTAGCTCTGGCGTAGGCCACCAGCTACACCTGCGATTAGACCCCTAGCCTGGGAACCTCCATATGCCGCAGGTGTGGCCCTAAAAGGACAAAAGACAAAACAAAACAAACAAACAAGATTGGTGTTGACTATATATATATATATATATATATATATATATATATATATATATATATAAGAGTGAGAGGACCCATTAAAAGTACAAGCGACTCAGGTACCATTCATACACTCTAACTAGCCACTCTAGGTAGTATGGCTACTGTGAAACTATCCATACACAAAGCACCCTACTCAACTCTCCTTGTTTATGTGCCACGCAGTTCTGTCAATTTTCTACTCCAAGAAATTGAGGCTAGTTTAAGAATAAAATGATGCTGTTGGGGACTCAGAAAACTGAAGAGCAAGTAGGACTTGGTCCTCTCTTTTAATCCTAAACGGAGGCACAGAGAGACTCATACCTTTAAGAAAACTGTATGGGAGGTCCATCCTAGAATCACCTAGCCCCATAACATGGTTTCAGATATGTGCACAGGAAATATAGCCCATATCTGGTTATGAGAGCCCAGATACCCCACCCAAAGCATGGGACACAACTGGGAAAACAGCTATTCAACTATTGACTGGTTTTCCTTCTCTGTTCTCTTGTTTCACCTGCTACAGTCATTGGGTACAAATAGAAGGGACTGAGGGAAAATAACCTCTTGCTCATAGCAGCAACATGAGAAAACTGAGCCCTCTTAGAGCCCCTCCAACTTATCCATGTTCCCTATCCCACCTGTTCCCCTTGGCCAGCTGTTTATTATGAGGATCCCCCCCCCCAAAAAAAACAAAAAAAACCAGATGGGCAGGTTTCACATTCAGCCAATCAGAACAGGTTGCTCCAGAGCACCCTAATTTAAAGTGTCCTGACTAAAAACCCCATGAATTTAGGAAATACTGTCCCCATATACCTGGTCACTGGAAAATGAAGCAGAATACAGGAAAGTACTATAGTCCTAATTATGTACCAATGGATGCAATTCCGTAATAGGCCTCAAACCTAAGGGTTAACTCCCAAGACTTGAGGTAAAAACAGCCACCTTTAAGTTGTAGATCCTAGGCTGGATCAAAGTGACAGAATTATCAGAGCTTCTAGGTCAGTGGTTCTCAGCAAGTGATGATTTTTCCCTCCAGGGGGCATTTAGCAATATCTGGAGTCGTTTTAGACTGTCATGCCTTGTGGTGGGGAGGGAAGGGGTGGTAAGGGAGGGTGCCACTGGTGGGCAGTGAGTAAATGCAACCAATGCTGCTAAATATCCTATGATACACAAGACAGCCTCCCACAACAAAGAATTAGCTGGCCCAAAATGTCAATAATGCTAAGGATAAGAAATCCTAGTCTAGATGGAGCACAATGAAGGGGCAAAAGAAGAAACATTTCATTTTCCACCCTCTATCTGGAGAAGTCATGTGGTCCCTCCACCCCAAACCAATCAAACAATATTTCTGAAGAAAAGCCAGACAAAGACTCATTTAACTTAACTAAGTTAAACCATCCCACACTTGGCTTCTCTATCACCTGCTGTTGCCATTTAGGTGAACAGCAGGTGATAGGGCTACATTCCCTTCTGTCCCATCCCAGGAGGTCTGATTTGACCTAGTTCAGTCTAGATTTCTATGAAGATTTGAGAAATGCCACCCTCTGCAAGACAGACAGAAAGGATCCTGCACTTAACCCTTGCGGTCACCTTTAAAGTCCCAAAACCAGACCAATAGCAGACCCTTCCTTGTTAGGCTGCTGATCAGACTTTAACTGCTTATGCAATGAGGCAAAATGTAGAAGTAGTTGTTTCCCAAGGCCATGTTTGTCCTTAGGAGAAATGTCAAGAGGCTGGCATGCAGGCTAATAGGCAGCCCTCCCCACTTAATTATCATCTAGGATGATGAGTTCACTCACTCAGCAATCCAGACAGGGGTTCCAAGAATCTATCCAACTCTGCACTAAAAGAACATAGCCACCTTCCCCTTAAACCAAATACACTTAGCTTTCTGTTGATTAATCGTTATCTATTAAGTTTCTACTTCAAAGCAAACTCTAGTCATCCCAACCAGGGATGAGGTCTTTATTTTTTGGGAACTTGATTCTCTCAGAAGCCTTTAGAAGTCACGGAAGAAATTAAAAAGAGTGATGTCTTGAAATGAAAATAACAGCCTAGGAGTTCTCTTGTGGCACAGTGGGTTAAGGATCCAGCACTGTCACTGCAGTGGCTGGGATCACTGTTGTGGCACGGGTTTGATCCCTGGCCCAGGAACTTCTGCATGCTGTGGATGCAGCCCAAAAAAAGGGAGAATAGTCTAGTCTAGTTTCATCCCAACAGAACTAGAGGTATGTGACTCTCTCAGGAGCCCTTAGAGCAGGAAAGTCATGTGGAAGAACTAAAAAAGAGTGATGTCTTAAAACCTGAAATGTAAAGGACATGGAAAACCTTAAAGATGGCCAAGACTACATAAAAAGCTTTCTGGCTAGTAGGACCAAGAAAATGTAACCACATACCTAAAGGTCATAATTATACAGTATTTTTCCAAAATGAAGATTCCAGAACAAGTAGAAAAAAAAATAAGCCAGAGGAAAAGCCTTCCCATGGCAGATGCCTTAGCAACCCTCCAAGGGCAACATTTAGTAGACATTGTACTAGAGTACAATGTTCTATATGTTTAAAAAAGTTTCTCTGAGAGCTGACCAAGACAACTAGATAATAATAAAACAAAGCTGGAGGCTTGCTCCAAAACACATAATTTCTGCTCTCCTTTCCTTACTATAAATCTCCAGTTACCCAAAGGGACAATGACTGCAACAGATCTCATGCACTAGGCTGGGTGGGTGAAAACCCATTTTCCCTGGCATCGACCCCATTTCTAGGCTCAATTCCCAAAATGCCATTTCCATTTCCTTCCTTTTTTGAAACAATAAAACTTCCAGACTTACCTCTGCAAGAAACTTAATTTCCCAGGTCTCTTCCTAGCACAAGGTTCAAAGCCAGCAGCAAAACAAAACAAATGGGGGGGGGGGGCAAGAGTCAATTTTCAAGCTTTATTTTGAAACTCAAAGGCCCAAAGAGTAAACCTCAGTTGCAAATATTGAAAGACAAGCCTAAAGCCATTTGATTGAAATGATCCACTTCAAGCTTAATGAGAGAATTCACTCCCAACAAAGTCCCCAGGCTTCCCTAACCTTCCACTACCCAATTCACAAAACAATACCAACTCTGGAGAATTTCCAACCTCAGTGGCTTAGAGCAAGAAAGGTCCCAAATTCAACAACTTGTGGGAAAACAAATTATCCTCTGATACATCGCCTGACTCCTCAATTCCTTATGAGACCCACCTATTAACACTGACTCTCATCTTTAGGAAGAACAAGGAGGAAAGTGGTTACAGCCAAAGGAGGCACTTTGTTTCCATCACTTCCTTTATGAGTCCGGAATTATCCTCCAAAGTCTAACTTCACTCTTCCCTTTACCTAGCACACAGTGAAAACAAAATATCCACTGGGATGGCATCCACTCAAACATTTACATTTCTTCAGGGACTATTTTTTATATATGGATATCGACCCTCCCTCCTAGAACTTTAAACAGCAAAAGAAGGGTCTGTAAACTATAGCACTCATTTAATTAGCATGGCTGTCTAAATGCAGTCCTGTGTTTTCTGTTCCCTTCTCAGACTTGCAGAACCTCTACTTTAGCATAGAGAGCTCCAACATAGTGTGGCTGTTTCCCTATTCTGGCATTGCTTATTAAAACTAGAAAAATCCTTTACTCCTTCCACGCTCAAATGGTACCAGCCTCCCCATTTTCCCTTTTTTTTGTAACCAGGAAAAACAAGGCAGCAGTAAGCTAGGGAGCTTTTGGAAAGCAAATCCAGTTGAACCCTCATCCAACCCCAAATCTCCAAACTCACATGACCATTCCCTTCTGCCCTTCCCACTCTAGTAAAAAGCCAAAGGCCTGGCAATTAGAATTGGCTTCAACTGATGCTGCTTAACTCTGCTCTCTTCTTTCCACAAGGGAAAGGGAAACCCCGAACCTCTATCGCCCGTGCAGCTCCACTGTCCTATCTCCCATCCTAGTCCCCTTCCTCCTAAACTTTCCTCGTCTCTCACTTTCTCCATTCCCTCGTCACACCGACACACTCTCCATTGCCCTAACCTCCGTTCTCTCCTCTTCCACCCAAATTCTCCCCTAGGCCCTTCCCCCTCCCACCTCCAATTTAACACTTTCAGAACCTCCCCCCAGACGTCTTAAATCCAATCCTCACCTTTTCCTAGCTCTCCACAACGCCCCTCGCAAGAGTCCAGTCCTTTTTCCAACCACATGCCACAAGCCCCCTTCCCCTTCACACCCTCAGCCTCTCCCTCCCACTCCCACCCCCTCAGCTCGGCGGGATCACTGCCCCACTCCCCACCTCGGCCTCCCTAATACCCCTAGCCTGGCCCAGTCTCGGCCCTTGTTTACGCCCCTCCCCTGCCCAACTCCTCCGCCTCGACCCTGCCCTCTCCCACAGTTGCCACCTCCCCCGCACGCCCCCCTCGGCCGCTCCCCTCCCCCACCTTGCAGCGTCCCGTCACCTCCCTCTCCTGAGGTTCTCAGGCTGGACGTCGCCACCGCCTCCCCCTCCACTTTCCTTCCCCAAGCCCTTTGCGGCCCCGCCCGGCCCCGCCCCGTCCCGCTCGACTCCCCCTCCCCACCCCGGCCGCCCCGCCGCCTCACTCTCGGCTCAGGCTCGGCGCCGCCATGTTGGATCCATCCGCGCCGCTCTCCCGGGCCTGTCTCACGGCGCCGCATCCGGGCTCCAGCCGCCGCCGCCGCCGCCCGCGGGCGTGGGGGAGGGGAGAGGCGGGCGGGGGTGGCTGCATCCTGAACAGCGCCTCCCGGAACCTGGCCGGTTAGTGACGGCTTCGAGACCATAGCGAGGCATGAGCCGAAGTAGCCATGCTAGGTGAGGGCAGCCTGGCAGCGGCATTAAACGGGGAGTGGACAGCTTCACTTTGGTAGCGGAGAATAGAGATTGGCAGCCATCTTGCTTTGGGGCAACCTGGCAACGCAAGTTTTTCTTCGAGGCAGCTTCGGGGGCCGTAGTAACGCGTGAGAGAGGGTTGCATTCTTGAGTGTGGAAACGTTGGTGGGGCCAGAGCTGGCTGGTGTCGACTTCAAGACCAACTGAAAGACTGCGACTGGCAGCCATGACGCAAAAGGGCGGAATATTACGGGGGTCGGACTGCCCTGCGAACTTGGGGGAAGGTTCCCTTGATCTGGATTTGACCTTTGCTCTGAGCTTCCTGGTAACCCGGACGTTCCGTAAACTTGAGTCCGGAACCGAAAGCGCTGCTCAAATGCCTTCTCGGATTTCACTTTTTGAGCCTTTGCCTTCTGAGCACTCAGAAGGAAGTGCTGCCTGAGCTCAGTCCTGACTGTTCAATTGAGGGTGGGGTGCCAGGTACCTTCTGGAGCTGCCAGCAGCCTGACACGGTCAAAAGAGAGGTAATAGACTGTGAGGTTGGGAGGGGCCACTTTATTCGAGGTCTTGTCAATTAGTTTATTTTACCCTATGGGAAATGGATAGATTTCGAAGAATCTTAGCAGAGGTGTGAACAAATATATTTGCGTTTTGGAAAGATCATTGCTTGCAGCGGGGAGAATGGATAAGAGGGGATGAAATTGGAGCAAGAATAATTGGAAAGATTTTATCCAACTAAGAGACTGTAGTGGTCTGTCCTAGCAAGGGGGCGTGTAGATGGGAAAAAAATTTATCGGAAATGGGTGTGAAGCTGAGGGAGGAATCCAAGATATTTCCCAGTGTTCCGACTTTAATAACTGGAGAATAATGGTGCCATTTGAAATAGAATTTGGGGGGGGGGGGTCATGAGTTTTAGGTGCCTGTGGGAAATCCATTGGACAATGGAACACTAGATAATGTGGGTGGGAACCCGAAAGGAACGTGGGGAGTGGGGGGTGCGCCCCAGCATGTGAATATAGAAGGTTGTTGAAGTCATGGAAGTGGATAAGATGGCCTAGAAAGAAGAATAGCTGCATTTAAGAGATGAGATGAGGGAAAGGAGCCGAAAAGACTGAGAAGGAACAAATAGAAGAGAAAGAAGAAACCAGGAGCAAAGTATCAAGGAAACTGGTCAGTGTTAAACATAACAGATCAGGTAAGATGTGGACTAAAATGTGTCCATTGGATTTTGCAACAACTAAGTCACTTAGTAATTTTGGAGAAAGCTGTTTCAGAAATGCGGTGGGGTAAAAACAAGATTGAAGTAAACTGAGTAACTGGAAAGGCACAATGTATAACACATTTTTCCAGGTGTTGACTGTAAAAAGAGGCTAGCAGTAGGATATAGCATGAGAGGGAATTCCAAAGAAAGGGAGTTTTAGTTACCTGTGGGATAGCCAGATGGAGATGTCTAAATGGAATATACAAATCTAAAACAGGAGAAAATTAAGTGGAAAAAGGCAAGTGTAGAAGAATGCAAATGGCATATTTACACAAACATTAAAAAATTAATCTTGAAGAGTGGGCCTGGGAGGGATGAAACATACTTTTTACTTTAAATCCATCTTTACTGTTTGAATTTGTTTTATTGGGTACATAAGTTATTTTTTTCCAGCTTTATTGAGATGTAATTGACATATAACATTGTGTGAGCTTAAGGTGTACAATGTGTTTTGATATACATATGTATCACAAAATAACTATTACAATAAGCTAACACATCAGTTACCTCACGTGTTTACCGTTGTGTGTGTGTACATTTATTACTTTTATAGAATACTATCTTTTTTTTTTTTCTCCTTTTTAGGGCCACACCTTTGGCTTATGGAAGTTCCCAGGCTAGAAGTTGAATCAGCGCTACCAGCCACAGCCACAGTCACGCCAGATCTGAGGCGAATCTGTGACCTACACCACAGCTCACGGCAATGCCAGATCCTTAACCCTCTGATCGAGGCCAGGGATCAGACCCGCATCCTCATGAATACTAGTATGGTTCATAACCCACTGAGCCACAACGGGAACTCCCAGAAAACTACTTTTTGATAGAGAACAAGGCCCTGGTGTATAGCACATGGAGCTATAGCCAGTCTCCTGGGATAGACCATGATGGAAAATAATATAAAAAAAGGAGAAAGTGGAGTTCCCGTTGTGGCTCAGTGATTAACGAATCCGGCTAGGAACCATGAGGTTGCGGGTTCAATCCCTGGCCTTGCTCAGGGGGTTAAGGATCTGGCATTGCCGTGAGCTGTGATGTAGGTCGCAGATGCGGCTCGGATCCCATGTTGCTGTGGCCCTGGTGTAGGCCAGCAGCTACAGCTCCAATTAGATCCCTAGCCTGGGACCCTCCATATGCCAAGGGAGGCAGCCCTAGAAAAGGCAAAAAGACAAAAAAAAAAAGAGAGAAAGTATGACTGAGTCACTGCTGTACAGCAGAAATTGGCACAACATTGTAAATCAACTATACTTTAGTAAAAGGAAAACGAAAACTACTTTTTAAAACTCCAGTTATATATGGGCCAGAAATTCTGAATAATGACCATTTCAGTGGTAGTTGAAGCTGTAGATTTGGATAAGTTCCCAGAGAACAGAGGGCTAAGAGTGCCTTGGTGAATTCTAACATTTAAGTCGCAAGTAGAAGAGCCATTGGGAATCCTTGAAAAGGAACAGCCATTGAGGAGGAAAAAAACACTAAAGAGGAGTTCCCGTCATGGCTCAGTGGTTAACAAATCCAATGAGGAACCATGAGGTTGCGGGTTTGATCCCTGGCCTCGCTCAGTGGATTAAGGATCCGGCATTGCCATGAGCTGTGATGTAGGTTACAGACAAAGCTCGGCTCCTGCATTGCTGTGGCTTTGGTGTAGGCCGGGGGCTGCAGCTCTGATTTGACCCTTAGCCTGGAAACCTCCATATGCCGCAGGAGCGGACCAAGAAATGGCAAAAAGACTAAAAACAAAAACAAACAAAAAAAACCCACTAAGGAGTTCCCACTGTGGTGCAATTGGATTAGCAGGGTGTCTGCAGCACCACGATGCAGGTTTGATCCTCGGCCTGGCACAGCGGGTTAAGGGATACTCTGTGGCATAAGTTGCAACCGTGGCTTGGATCTGATCCCTGGCCCAGGAACTCCATATGCCATGGGGCAGCCAAAAAATAGAGGAAAGAAAAACAATGTGGTGTTTCCATTGTGGCTCATTGAGCTAAGAATCAGACATAGTGTCCATGAGGATGTGGGTTCAATCCCTAGCTTCACTCAGTGGGTTAAGGATCTGGCATTGCTGCAAAGTTCCAGTGCAGGTCGAAGATCCTGTGTTGCTATGGCTGCGATGTAGCCGTGCAGCTGCAGCTCCAGTTCAACCCCTAGCCTGGGAACTTCCGTATGCCACAGGTGCAGCCATTAAAAACAAAAAAACAAAACAACAATGAAAAAAAACCCAAACACCTGGATGATAATTGTCATGGAATCAAAGGGAAGAGAGTATTTCAAGAGGATAGACATTATTAAAACTGTCAGATGTCCCCAGAGAGGCAGTTAAGGAAAGGTTAAAAGCTCCAGACCCAGGTTTCCTGGAAACTTGGCATAAAGGTCAAATCCAGGTCTTGAACCATCCCACAGGTATCATATGGAATTCAGCCCCCCATGCCATTCCATCCTTACATGTCATGACTACCAGTCCCCGACTTTCAGTGGGTCTTGCAGTCAACACCAGCCAGTTTTGGCACCACTTAGTTTCCACACTCAAGAATGCTATCTCTTCCATTCATTGTTATGGCCCTTAAGCTGCCATCAAGAAAAACTTGTTTTGGAGTTCTCATCATGTCTGGCTCAGTGGTTAGCAAACCCGATGAGCATCCATGAGGACTTGGGTTCAATCCCTGGCCTTGCTCAGTGGGTTAAGGATCCTGCATTGCTGTGAGCTGTGGTGTAGGTCACAGATGTGGCTCTGACCCTGTGTTGCTGTGGCTATGGTGTAGGCCGGCGGCTACAGCTCATATTGGACTCCTAGCCTAGGATCCTCCATATGCTGAGGGTGGGCCCCTAAAAAGCCAAAAAAAAAAAAAAAAATCTGGCATCATCTCTGCTGTGGTTCTGGTCATTGCTGAGATGCAGGTTTGATCCCCAGCACAGTGGGCTAACTATCCTACATTGCCACAGCTGCAGCATAGGTCATGGCTCAGATTCAGTTCCTGGGTCGGGAACTTCCATATGCCTCAAATGCAGCCAGAAAATGAAAAAGCCAAAAATACGTTGTTGGAGTCCCCACTGCGGTAAAACAGGTTCTGCGGAATCTCTGGAGGACCAGGACAGTAAGTTAAGGAACTGGTGTTGCTGCAGCTGGAACTGCAGCTCAGATCTGATCCCTGGCCCAGGAACTCCAGATGCCATGGGGCAACCAAAAAAGAAAAAACAAAACATTGTCACTGCTGTGGCTCAGGTTCAGTTTCTGTGGAACTTACACATGTCATGGGAATAACCAAAAAAAGAAAGAAAGAAAAAGCCAAAAATGTCTACCCCCCCGCCATCCTTCCCCATTCTGGAACTTCAGTTCCTTTTTAAAAACCTCCCTATATCTTCATTTGCTTTACAGATTTCTCTAAGTTTCCTTTGAGGAAGTGTCATCAAGACAGTAGCTAGCTGTGATGTATGGAAAGGGGTTGTTCTCCACCCACATAAGCCCACAAAGAGGCAGGCATAGGCACTACTTTTTTTTTAAGCCAAGGCCATGGCATGTGGAAGTTCCTTGGGTCAGGGATCAAACCCATGCCACAGCACTGACCTGAGCTGCTGCTGTGACAATACTGGATCCTTACCCACTGTGCTACAGTAGAAGTTCCAGGCACTGCTTAAAATAGAATCATGGTCTCTCCTTACCCATATCCAGAAGTGGTTTGACACCTAGCAATCTTGGTGTCATGGTAGTAATTCCTTTCCATCTCTCTTCCAAACTTAACCCCATCTAAAGGATTAAAAAGGAAAGTCCATGTTGAGGACTGCCTTCTCTAATGGATAGTATGATGTCCTATCTGCTCATTGCAGCCTAGGGAAAAAAGATTGTCCTCTTTGCTCAGAATGGAAAGCTGTTAAAGGAAGGGTGAAGGGCTGGGATTTTTCTTCATTAAACCTTCAAAGTAATCCCTCTTTCTCTATAAGTCTTAATCCTTTTCCTTGTGTCCAAACCTTAACTAAACACTACAAATTTCGGACTTTGGGACAATTACCTGGCTAGCTGTTCCTAAGTTAGTCCATTCACGACTGCATTTGCAGGAGTGTTTTCTGTTTGGGGGCCCTGGAAATTCACTCTACAGCATGAAGCCTTGAGGTATAATAGGTGCCGAAGAGATCATAATGACAATAAAGAATGCTAAGTGGGAGTTAACGTTGTGGCTCATCAGGTCCAATGAGGATGTGGGTTCCACCCCTGGCCTAGCTCAGCAGGGTAAGGATCCGGTGCTGCTGCAAGTTTCAGCATAGGTCACAGATGTAGCTCAGATCTGGTGTTGCTGTGGTTGTGTAGGCTGGCAGGAACTTCCATATGCTGCAAATGCAGCCCTAAAAAAGAAAATTAAAAAAAAAAAATTTCCTGAGGTGAAATGGAGTAAATACTCACTAAATCAAGGAAGTATGTAGAGGAGGGTACTTTCATGTCCAACACTGGGAAAAAATATTTCAAGCACTTAAGATTTTTTGTTAGTTGTAGCTTAAACATCTGTTCCCCTTTAGCTTAAACTATATACATCATCTCTGTTGTTAAAGCAAAAACTTCATTTCTTGCTTGATGTTATTTTTCACCTTCTCCTTGCTTTACCCAGAAACTTGAGAACTGATATTCTTCAGCTACCTTTCACATACTCCTTCACCTAATTCTTGGTGCACTGTAAATTTCAGTGATTAGAAAAGCCTTTTTTTCTATACTTAGAAAAACCTCTTTGTAACCCCCATTTATTCATCCTTTTTTTCCCCTCTCTGGATCAAAACATCGTAGCTAAATGTCAGCTCTTCACGTACCTACTACATTCCTACTAAACAATTTTTTTTCCAAGTCAGTGGTACTAGCAATTCAAGTTATAGTAGATCTCTTATCTTTCTTGATCTGTATACTCTATTAAGACTGCTTGTCCCAGACCAAGTTGTTCCCCAGCTCTGCCAGAAATAAAGTCTTTTTTTTTTTTTTTTCCTTTTTCAGCTGCACACCCCAGCATATGGAAGTTTCCTGGCTAGGGATCAAATCCAAGCTACATCTGTGACAGCTGTGGCAATGCCAATCCTTAACCCACTGCACTGGGCTGGGGATCAAACCAGTAACGCCACATTGACAAACTGTATCGTTAACCTACCACACCACAGCAGGAACTCCAAAATCTTATTTATACCAGGCATTCCCTTAAAGAATTTCATACCCAAATCAACTATACTTCAATAAAACTTTGAAAAATGAAATAGTAAAAAAAAAGAATTCTATACCCCATTAGCAGTCCATTGTTACAAGTATTCTTTTGACTCTTCCAGGCCCACACTTATCCCTGTGTCCCTGACCGGGCTTTACTTTTGAACTTTATCCTACAGTGACTTGCTGACCTGACAGTCCTCTCTAGTTCCTGGTTCCCATTAACTCCAAGCTACTCCAGTTACTTATTTTCACCCAGGCATCATTCTAGCTCCTAATTTCAGTTGTACTTCAAACCTAGCTATAAGCCCTTAGCTAGAATTCTGGTGTCTCCTGGCTTCTGAAAAGCAGAGTAAGGATTATAATTAGTCACTGAATCCTAATGATCTACTGTCCAAAATTCTCCTTAACCTGTTCCTTTGCCAGCTGTCACTTTCACTAATATGACTTTGGGCAAGTTCTTTAACTTCACTGAACTTCTCTTCTCATGTGTAAAAGGGGCAAATATGAAATAACATCCACCTCCTAGGTCATTTTTTTAAAAGGGTCACATTAAATAATATATGTGAAGTGTCAACACAGGGCCTAGCTCATTGTATAAGTATCAGATAAATACTTATATATAGCAATTTTTACTAGGTTTTAAGGAATTCAGGTGGTTCTTTGTTAATGTTCTCTGCTGCCCCCATGGGGATGACTTTTTTCAAGTTGGTTATCCTACAGGCAGACCATAACCAAAAACAGCCCTGTCTTACCCACTACCTCCCAGCTAATTAGAGAACTAATTCTCTTTAGTTGGTTGTTCAATCAAATAAAGATGTTCTGTATTCTAGCCAATTTACTATCTCTCGCTCGCTCTTTTTTTTTTTTTTTTTTTTTTTTGGCCACACCTTTGGCCTATGGAAATTCCCTGGGCTAGGGATTGAATCTGAGTTGCAGCTGCAACCTGAGTGGCAGCTGTGGCCATGTCAGATCCTTAACCCACTACACCAGGCTGGGGATGAGATCCACATCACCACAGAGACAATGCCAGATCCTTAACTCGCTGTGCCACAGCAGGAACTCTGCCAATTCACTATCTTTTTCAAAGAACATATCAGGAAACTTGTTGGTT
This sequence comes from Phacochoerus africanus, assembly GCF_016906955.1. Taxonomy (NCBI): domain Eukaryota; kingdom Metazoa; phylum Chordata; class Mammalia; order Artiodactyla; family Suidae; genus Phacochoerus; species Phacochoerus africanus. The sequence goes on along the minus strand of NC_062549.1, from coordinate 89,559,126 downwards.
TTTTTTAAATTTATTTATTACCCAAATGAATTTAATACATCTATAATTGTATAATAGGAAACTTGTTTTACTGAAAACAAGATATACTATCTCTGATGTTCTCCTAGTATGTTAATCTAGTAACACTGGCAAGGAAAGTCATTCTGTCATTTATTTAATAAATACATGTTAAGCATTTATTAATGTCAGGTATTGTGATAGGCATATAGGATAGGATACACAGAGGTGAACAAAACAGACATAGTCCATGTCTTCATGGAGTTCACTGTTTACCTAGGTAGAGACACAGTAAGGAAAGAAAAAGCAAGTATGTCTTTTTTTTTTTTTTTTTTTTAGGGGCCACAACTGCAGCAGATGGAAGTTCCCAGTCTAGGGGTTGAATCAGAGCTACCACTGCCGGCCTATGCCACAGCCACAGCAATGCCAGATCCCAGCGTGTCTGCAACCTACACCACAGGTCATAGCAACACCAGATCCTTAACCCACTGAGCAAGGCCAAGGATCAAACTTGCATCCCCATGGTTACTAGTCGGGTTTGTTACCACTGAGCCACAATGGGAACTCCACAAAAACATCTTTTTTTTTTTTGTCTTTTTGTCTTCTTAGGGCCACACCCTCAGTATATGGAGGTTCCCAGGTCTAATCGGGGCTGTAGCCACCAGCCTATGCCACAGCCACAGCAACACCAGATCTGAGCTGCGTCTGTGACCTACACCATAGCTCATGGCAGCACCAGATCCTTAACCCTCTGAGCGGGGCCAGGGATGGAACCTGAAACCTCACGGTTCCTATTTGGATTCCGCTGTGCCACGATGGGAACTCTGCATGAATACATCATTTTAAATTGAGATAGGAGTTATGAAGGAAAAGGACAATTCTGTGACAGAAAAATGAATGAAAGCCTCTCTTTGAGGAGGTGATAAGGAAGCTGAGACCCAAAGGACCTGAAGGAGCTACCCTTCTTCCAGAGAAAGGGAGGAATATCCTAGACTGCGAGGATACCTGCTAAAGGCCCAGAGGCAAGGAAGAGCCTTGAGAGACTGAATCACATCTTGGTGAACCACTGTAGGTATATGGGGATCACTGCTTTTTCATTTGTAAAATACTCTTTTTTATTTTTTCTTTTTTAAAAAGCAGTTTATGAACTTTACAATGACAGTTTCTAACATCAGCAATTCTGGTTTTGGCCTCACCCATGGCATGTGGAAGTTCCTGAGCTAGGGATCGAATCCACACCACAGCAGTAACCAGAGCCACAGAGGTGATAATGCCATATTTTTGACCCCTTGAGTCACCAGGGAACTCCCATAAAATACTCTTTAATAACTGTTCTATAATTTTACTAAGAATCAGTAATCTTATTTTTTTTTTTTTCCACACCCACAGCATGCAGTTCTCAGGCCAGGGAGTTCCCTTCGTGGCTCGGCAGTTAAGGAACCTGACTAGGATGCATGAGGATGAGCATTCGACCCCTGGCATCGCTCAGTGGGTTAAGGATCTGGCGTTGCTGTGAGCTGTGGTGTAGGTCGCAGAAACTGCTGGGATCCAGCGCTGCTATGGCTGTAGCTTAGGCCGGCAGCCACAGCTCCGATTCAACGCCTAGCCTAGGAACCTCCACATGCCACGGGTGCAGCCTTTAAAAAAAAAGACAAAGAAATCTCTAATTCGATTGTGTTAACTCTTCAGGGCCAGGACTGATTCTCTGTGGTTTCCAATAATTCTCAGGAGTTTAATAATACCCTCCTAATGTCTGACTGCATTAGTCCCCTGCTACCTCAGTCGGACTCCGTGGAAGTTGAGACTGTTTATTCCAAGCCCAAACATATAAACCGCGCATTTTAGGACGACAGCACACGGAATAGTGCCTAGAACGCCTGAAATTCTAACAACTCTTCAAGTTTGGGAATTGTCCGGAAAGGTTTTCTGAGATTACGTCTCTGAGCATGAGCAGAAGTCACCCTTTCTGGCAATCTGCGATTTAATAATAGGTGCCATATTCAGGACGGAACAACTCGTTTCCGTTCTTTGCTTCTTGTTGCACTCACAAGCAGGTAACTAGGTGACAAATTTGTCTTCGTTACTAGAAAATAAATATCACATTAGCAGCTTTAAGGCAGCCCAACGCCCCATCTTCCCATAGTAAAGATGGAGTCGCCCGGAATGTAAACTACAGGTTAATGTCACTTCCGTTTCTTTTGCGCCCTGGCTCAAGATGGCGGACGAGGCCACCCGGCGTGTGGTCTCTGAGATCCCGGTGCTGAAGACCAACGCCGGACCTCGAGATCGGGAGTTGTGGGTGCAGAGACTCAAGGAGGAATATCAGTCTCTAATCCGGGTCAGTTGTGCTTCTGCTGCCTATTGCAAAAGGGTTACGGGTAACCAGGGGTCCCTAGAAATAGGTTCCGTGTGGAAGCCACTTCCGGTTTTAAAGTTTAATTCTGAATTTATAGATATTGGGCGACTTTGGGGCTGCGTGACGTGGGGAGGCGCGATGAGGAGAAAGCAGAAGAGACTCAAGTTAGGAGCCAGGGTGGGGGCCAGGCTGTCTGGCTGAAAGCAGCAGTTATTTTAGGGATAAGCCGCCCTGGAAGATGACGTGTCCTCCTGGCTCCAGGTGGTTCTCCTGGATGTAGGGGAGGTGGTCAAAAGGCATTACTGGAGCCCTAAATCCCGTTTTGCGTCTCTCTGCTCCCACTTGTCCTGAGGGAGAAATACACGTTAGAACTAAAAATTCAAGTAGGTATTAATTGTAGGGAGTTGAGGAGCTGAGCTCACAGTTAGGGAGGGGCTATCTTCCCAACTAACCTCCCTTCTGTGGAAGAGGAAAGTTTGACTTCCTTTAGACAGCTTTCCTGCTGCATGTATTCACTCACTAAAAAGACATTTATTGTACATCTCTTACCTAGGAAGGGCATCCAAAGCCAAATAAAGTGGAACCTACCGAGGTAGACAGAAACATGTCGTTATAACACATTATAATACATTGTGGAGAAAGGGAGGAGTCTGAGAAATTGCTAGGATTTTTTTTTTTTTTTTTTTTGTCTTTTAGGGCTGCACCTGTGGCATATGGAAGTTCCCAGGCTAGGGGTCTAATGGGAGCTATAGCTGCTGGCCACAGGAATGCAGCCACAGCAATGCAGAATCCAAGCCACATGCGCAACCTACACCACAGTTCATGGCAATGCAGATCCTTAACCCACTGAGCAGGGCCAGGGATCGAACCATCGTCCTCATGGATCTTAGTGGGGTTCATTACTGCTGAGCCGTGATGGGAACGCCACTAGGATATTTTGACTGTGGGTTTTTTTGTGTTTTTGGTTTGTTTGTGTTTCTGCTCCCATGGTCTGTGGAAGTTCCCAGGCCAGGGTTCGAACCTGTGCTACAGCAGTAATTCAGGCCGCTGCAGTGACAACAACGGATCAATAACTTGCTGTGCCAGACCAAACTCCTGCTAGGATATTTTGAAGCAGGAAGTGAGATACCTAGTCCCTAATCAGGAAAGGCTTCATTGAAGAGGCACTGCTTTAGCTGAGACTTAAGGGGTAAATATAAATTAGCCTAATAAAACATGAAGGTAAGAGAAGAACATTCAAGGCAAAAGGAACAAAGGCATGAGCAAAGGCATAGAAGCTAGAAACACTGTGGTATGTATGAAGAAACACAAGTAGTTCAGAGTTGCTAGAGTATCAAACATGGTAGGGAGTGGTAGATGAGGCTTGACAAATAGGTTTAAGCACTTGAATTTTATCTTGGAGGCACTGGGATACTTTTAAAGGATATTAAGCAGAGGATTAAAATGGTGATATTGAGGAAAATACAATCGACTGGGATAAGATTGAAGACAGGACGCTGTCATTAATCCAGGCAAAAGAAAGATGATCTAGGAGTTCCCATCGAGTTGCAGTGGTTAACGAATCCGACTAGGAACCATGAGGTTGCAGGTTTGATCCCTGGCCTTGCTCAGTGGGTTAAGGATCCAGCGTTGCCATGAGCTGTGGTGTAGGTTGCAGACATGGCTCTGATCCCTTGTTGCTGTGGCTGTGGCGTAAACCAGCAGCTACAGCTCAGATTAGACCCCTAGCCTGGGAACTCCCATATGCTGTGGGAATGGCCCTAGAAAAGGCAAAAAGACAAAAAAAAACACAAAAAAACATAATCTAAACTTGGCAGTTAAGGTGAAGATAGAGAGGAGAGGTAGACTGAAGAATATTGAGAAGGTAAAATCAGGAGTTCCTGTCATGGCTCAGTGGTTAAGGAACCCAACTAGCATCCATGAGGATGAGGGTTTGATCTCTGGCCTTGCTCAGCAGGTTCAGGATCTGGCATTGCCATGAGCTGTGGTGTAAGTTGCAGATGTGGCTCAGGTCCCGTGTTGCAGTGGCTCTGGTGTAGGCCAGCAGTGACAGCTCTGATTAAACTCCTAGTCTGGGAACCTCCATATGCCTTGGGTGAGGCCCTAAAAAAAAAAAAAAAAAAGACTAAAAAAAAAAAGGTAAAATCAGCAGGACATTATAAAGGATTGGTTTATAGAGTAAAGGAGAGGGAGGGTCAAGGATGATTCCCAGGTTTTTGGCTTGGGTGACTGGCTGCTAATACTGCCACCTGAGATGGATGCAGGAGAAATGAATCTGAAGAACTGGGGGAGATGCCAAGTTTGAGGTACTTGTGAAATGAAAGTAGAAATTTCAATATACAGTTAGATGATGAAGTATGAAGCCCTGAGAAAAGGTCTGGATTAAGGATAAAGATTTAGAAGTCATCAGCATGTGTGCGCTGGTCAAAACCAGGATTATGTGAGGTCCTCCAGGGAATGAAGGTACCATAAAATGACATGTGGGCTGAGGGCAGACACTGTTAGAAGTGAGAAAAGAGGAGTTCCCTTCATGGCACAGCAGAAACAATCTGACTAGGAACCATGAAGTTGAGGGTTAAATCCCTGGCCTCGCTCAGTGGGTTAAGGATCTGGCATTGCTGTGAGCTGTGGTGTAGATCACAGACGTGGCTCAGATCTGGCATTGCTGTGGCTGTGGCATAGGCCACAGCCAATTAGACCCCTAGTCTGGGAACTTCATATGCCATGGCCTTAAATAGCAAAAAAAAAAAAAGAAAAAGAAAAAGAAGAAGAAGTGAGAAGAGTACCTGGGCAATATCATAGAGTGTTTATCATAAATTTGGAGTTCCTGTCGTGGCGCAGCAGAAACAATCCGTCTAGAAACCATGAGATTGCAGGTTCAATCCCTGTCCTTGCTCAGTGAGTTAAGGATCTGGCATTGCTGTGGCTCTGGTGTAGGCCTGCAGCTGCAGCTCCAATTCAACCCCTAGCCTGGGAACCTCCATATGCTGCGGGTGAGGCCCTAAAAAGACCAAAAAAAAAAGTGTTTATCATAAATTTAATGGAACCCAAGAATTCTATTCTCTGCTCTGGGAAAGTCCTTTACTAACCAGTATAGCTTTATCTTCAGCTTTATGTCAGAAAAATTGGGTAAATGTCTTGAGAGGAATTAATCACACACTTTTCTTTTGAGGGAAGGGGATCTGCTCTTGGCTCTAACTCCCCCATCAAAGACCTCATTCTCTGCTTTTAGTATGTGGAGAACAACAAGAACGCGGACAATGATTGGTTCCGACTGGAGTCCAACAAGGAAGGGACTCGGTAGGCGGACCCTCTTGGGAGGTGTGGAGGTGGGGATCTCACATAGCTTGAGCATTTTGGTGTCCCAAAGCCCACCACCAGGCCTTTCCTGCCCCTTTCCATTCAATCTCTACTCTCACAACCTCAGAGTTCCCCAAATCTCATCCCACGAGTCTCCCAGTCTGGTCACCTAAGACAGGAAGATGTCATTTGAGTGTTAGAGAAATGGGGAAGTTGGACTGAGAAGGTTTGTTCTTTGTTACAGGTGGTTTGGAAAATGCTGGTATATCCATGACCTCCTCAAATATGAGTTTGACATCGAGTTTGACGTGAGTATGATGGAGTGGGAATAAAGGAGGTTGGTAAAACGGGAGGGATTAAGTGATTGTTAACATGCTAACCTTTCTTGGAGGGAACAAAGAAAACTTTTAAAATAGGAGGGAAAATCTGAAGTTTGAAGCAAGCATGGGTTATAGCAACTCAACTCCATGTCCAGAATCCTGGTGTGTTCCTGCTGCTTGAGGAGTTAGCTCAACCATGAAATATGTATACCTGATTAGAGTAGTTCCTTTCTATTCTGATTCTGTTTTACTAAAGCTTTATAATTCTTCCAGATTCCCATTACATACCCCACTACTGCTCCAGAAATTGCAGTCCCTGAACTAGATGGAAAAACAGCAAAGATGTACAGGTAGGACTGAATAGGAGATCAAAAAAGGTCTAAGAAGGCCTTGGGGAAGACCCTGGGAGGCAGGATTTTCCCAGGGACTTCTGGCCTAGAGGAGCTCCAGGTCTCTATCTGCCAAGCCTGGGGAAAGCACGTAGCTGACCATGTTCTCAATTCTGATCACCAGTAGTCTTCCTGTGCTTCCAAGAGTCTGCTGTGCTTTATGGTACAACTTGCATGTCAATACCTTCTTCATCTTGTCCCTCTCATAGGGGTGGCAAAATATGCCTAACGGATCACTTTAAGCCTTTGTGGGCCAGGAACGTGCCTAAGTTTGGACTGGCTCATCTCATGGCTCTGGGGGTAAGTGTGAAGTATTTGGTATTTGGTATACAGTGAGGGAAGGGGTTTGGTCCTGAGCGGTATAAAAGTAACTGAGAATAAGCAACAAATAAACAGTGTTTTCCTTTGGGCATGTTCTCATAGAATATCTCTAGGAAGTAGCTTCTGAGGGAATAAGAGGCATTGCCTGGTTGGTAGTTATCTAACAGCTATCTTTTTTATTGCAGCTGGGCCCATGGCTGGCAGTGGAAATCCCTGATCTGATTCAGAAGGGAGTGATACAGCATAAAGAGAAATGCAACCAATGAAGTACCGAGCCACTGAGGCAGGACAGAGGGACCTTTGATAGGTTATATTCCTGTTTTCCTGTGCATCATTCTTTTACTCATGTAACTGCTTCCCCCATACCCCTTCACCTATAATTGTTATTGAGAAGCTGCAGCAGACACTGCTGAAAAAAAAAGTACAGTATTGTTACCGAATTTCTGAATTGGGTTACACAGGAAGAGGAAAAACTAGGGCCTTGAAAAACCAAAGGGCAACTAATATCCCTTTCCCAGGTGGAAAAATTTAAAATCCTGGAGGGATAGGTGGTGACTGAAAGTGGGTACATAGTCTTTTTGGTTTGGGGTGGTAATTCATCAATAAAAGCTGCTTCCTTCAGTGGCTGTGGTTCTCTAACTGGTGGCTGTTAATAGAGGGTCAGCAGGCTAAGGGTCAGCAGGCACATGTACAACTATACTTGTTTCAGAGGGAAGGGAAAATGGAGGATGCTCTGGTCTGAAGCTAGGGAATAAAAGTAAATCCTGACTGCTCTCCCTGCTGCTGAGATCTGCTCTTGTCCTTTAGCAGGAAGCCTACAGGATGGCTGAGGACTGCGTTTGCCAAGGCAGCATTCCCCAACTTCCAGGGATCTTCTCATCCCTGTGTGGATACTTCTCCACTGGTCAGTGGACAGACTTGTATTAGGGCCACATGATGGGGAATAGGATTCTGTACTTTTTTTTTTTTTTTTGTCTTTTTGCCTTTCCTAGGGCCGCTCCAGCAGCATATGGAGGTTCCCAGGCTAGGGGTCTAATCGGAGCTGTAGCCTCCGGCCTACACCACAGCCATAGCAACTCAGGATCCGAGACGCGTCTGTGACCTACATCACAGCTCACTGCAACGCCAGATCCTTAACCCACTGAGCAAGGCCAGGGATTGAACCCACAACCTCATGGTTCCTAGTCGGATTCGTTTCTGATGCACCACGATGGGAACTCCTGGACTCTAGAGAGCTGCTTTGGAGCAATTGTTTAAAGACAACTTGGGGACTTCCCTCCTGGCTCAGCAGAAACAAATCTTACTAGCATCCATGAGGATGCAAGTTGATCCCTGCCTTCCCTCAGTGGGTTAAGTATCCCGCGTTGCTGTGAGCTGAGGTGTAGGTCGAAGACACGGCTGAGATCTGATGTGGCTGTGGCATAGGCCAGCAGCTACAGCTCTGATTCAGCCCTTAGCCTGGGAACCTCCATATGCCCCAGTGCCGCCCTAAAAAAGCAAAAATAAATAAATAAATACATAAATAAATACATAAATAAATGCAATTTGGGGCTGAGCTGGGAACCCAGGAGTCCTAAAGTTGGCTGTGTTTCCATGGTGTCGGTGGCGGAGCCGAGGGGGCGGGTTCACGCAAGCGCCGAGGAAGGAGGTGGGTGGGTTCTGAGTGTGGGTGCGCAAGCGCTCTGAGAGACAGTGAAGCCGGCGGCCGGTGCCCGGGCGGGACCAAGAAAGATGGCGGCGGCCCCTGCGGCGGGAGAGACCTGGGCAACAGCTGCGGCTAAAGCTGCAGCCAGGCCCGTGGGGGTGCTGCACGCGGGTAGTAGGGGGTGGCCCTGAGCTGGGGCCTGGCCCCGGCTGGCCTCCCCCGCCGTCTTACCCGGGGACAGGTACGGTCCGGGACATTATGGCGTGGGGGTTGCCGAGGGAAGACTGCTCCCAGACCTGGGAGATCGCCCTCTACAAAGGCAGAGCCGCAGAGGGCCCTGCAGGCCTGGGAGAACTGGGCTGGCGGGACCAGCATCCGTGGATCTTGGAGAATACGCCGTTGGACCCCGTAGCCAATCAGCAGCCTTGGCCTTTCTGCCCTCGAGGGGGGCGGACCCGGTTGATGCTGGCTGTGGTGGGAGAGGTGCAGAGATTAGAGGTCAGGGAGTTGTTCGTCCTCCCTCCTCGCCGCTACCCCTGAGCCCCAATACCACTTTGGAGCTCAGAGGTGGGGGAGGGAGTGATTGACAAGTCACTCTTTTAGTCTGCTTCGTTTGCAGCCTGGAGGGGCTGGAATCTGAGGATGGAATGCAGTCCTTTGGGCTCTTATACTTGCATCCACACCCCTCTTTGACCAGAGGTCCCAAGTGACCCAGGGCGCATCCCACTTGACTAGCTAGGAATGCGGGACCCTCATGAGTATTTAGATTATGAAGACAGCAGAGATAGGAACTATCTGTTGTTGGCTCTCTCATATCCTGCAGGAAGAGAGTGAGGAATGTGGAAAGAGTCAAAGCCCTGGCTTGCTATATTCATTCATTCGTTCATTTACTCAGTGCATGTTAAGTATTTACTTTATGCCAAACACTATGCTAGGTATTGGGGATACAATGCTTGATATGATGGACATGGTTCCTGACCTCCATGTATGTAGAAGCTGGTATGGTAGACTAGGTTCCCTCCTTCCTCCCTTTTCAAATGCTGACCCTCTCTTCTCCTCCCAGGTCCAGCCTGTGGTGTCCACAATGCCCCAGGCTTCTGAGCACCGCCTGGGACGGACCCGAGAGCCACCTCTTAATGTCCAGCCCCGAGTGGGATCCAAGCTACCATTTGCTCCCAGGGCCCGAAGCAAGGAGCGCCGAAACCCAGCCCCTGGGCCGAATCCCATGTTAAGACCTCTGCCTCCCAGGCCAGGTCCCCCTGAGGAACGTCTCAAGAAACTGGAGCTGGGACGGGGACGAACCTCAGGCCCTCGTCCCAGAGGCCCACTTCGGGCAGATCATGGAGTTCCCTTGCCTGGCTCACCACCCCCAACTGTGGCTCTGCCTCTCCCATCCAGGACCAACCTAGCCCGTTCCAAGTCTGTGAGCAGTGGGGACTTGCGTCCAATGGGGATTGCCTTGGGAGGGCACCGTGGCACCGGAGAGCTAGGGGCTGCACTGAGCCGCTTGGCTCTCCGGCCTGAGCCACCCACTTTGAGACGCAGCACCTCTCTCCGCCGCCTCGGGGGCTTTCCTGGGCCACCCACCTTGCTCAGCATACGGACAGAGCCCCCTACTTCCCATGGTTCCTTCCACGTGATATCTGCCCGGCCCTCTGAGCCATTCTACTCCGATGACAAGATGGTGAGGACTTGCCAGCACACATGGCCTTCCATGCTCATGTTCCTTCATGCTTCCAGCTTTCTTGCCATCATGTGGCTTTTCTTTCCCCCTTTTTCCCCAGGTTCATTTTTTTAACCCTTTGTTACAGCAGTTTGGACTCTCCCTTACTTAAGTGCCCTCGAGCCTCATAGACCCTTTTCAGGGTTGTCTGTGACTCTCCAGCAGGGTGTGCCATTTCATTCCCCAAGGAATTAACTCAACCATTTGGAATTCTTTGGGTCCCCAGGCCCTTACTTCCCCTTTCTGTACCTTCTCTCCTAGGATGCTACCTAAGTCTAATTAATCTCTGGAGCTGAAGAGGGGCGGGTTCAGAACATCTTAGCTAATGTGGTTGCCCATTTCCCGAGCTGAGTGAGCTAGGCTGAGTGCAGTTGGAGCCTTCAGGAGAGGGTGCAGGAAGGGGCCACGGGTGCAGGAGGGGGCCTTGGGGGTAGCAAGGTGGGGGTGGGGAGCAGCTGGGCAACCATGCCAGTGCTTGGGGAGTTGCCCCAGGAGCTGCATCGCCGGCTAGCTGGGCAGAGGAGTAAGTGGGCAACAGGTGGGACAGCCATGGCTGAGTCTGTGGTACACTCAGCTGTGATGGGCTTACTGCTCATGGCCAGTGAGGTAGGGAGACCCCAATACCCAGTGAGGGAAAGAGTGTAGCGTTTGGGGGTGAAGGATGGGGTGGGGGAGGCAGTGGACAGCATGCTGTCAAAAGGATTAAAGTGCCAGGTGGGATGTATGGGAACCTGCTGACTGATCTCTGACCTTCCAGGCTCATCACACGTTGCTTCTGGGCTCTGGTCATGTTGGTCTCCGAAATCTGGGGAACACGGTGAGAGCCATTCTCCTGTCCTTCCTAATAGGAATGTGAACTGGTACTGGGGACAGGCATGGGGAAGGAGGGCACTGAAGTTCTCCCAGGGTTTCCTAGGCACTGGTTTGGAGAGATAATGGCAATGTCTCTGCTGCTCTCCAGTGCTTCCTGAATGCTGTGCTACAGTGTTTGAGCAGCACTCGGCCTCTTCGGGACTTCTGTCTGCGAAGGGACTTCCGGCAAGAGGTTCCTGGAGGGGGCCGAGCCCAAGAGCTTACTGAAGGTGGGGCAACAACTCCTGCTTCCTCCTTTCAAATCCTTTTTTTCCCAACCCATTGTAGGTCCATCTGCCAGTGTTGGTGGCCCCAACCCTGAAAGCCAGCAGTTTTGTCTTTTTCACAGTGCCTGCTTTCCTAGAGTTGTTTTCCACCCTCTTGCTACCCTCTTCCAGTCGTTAACCTTTGTTTCCCTTCCCCACTCCCACCCTAATAGCCTTTGCAGATGTGATTGGTGCCCTGTGGCACCCTGACTCCTGTGAAGCTGTGAATCCTACTCGATTCCGAGCTGTCTTCCAGAAATACGTTCCCTCCTTCTCTGGATACAGGTGGGAGAACTGGAGGGTATGGGATTTCTCTCAGCCCATGTCTGGGGGTAGGGCCAAGCAGGGGCCCTGGCAGCATCATTCTGAGCCTTGAGCTCTATCTAGGAAGTGGGGTCAGATGTCTGGGCACGGGTTAGTGACTGTGGACTGGGCAGGGGTCAGTTGCCCATGCTCTTTGTCTGGCTGCAGCCAGCAGGATGCCCAAGAGTTTCTGAAGCTCCTCATGGAGCGGCTACACCTAGAAATCAACCGACGAGGCCGCCGGGCTCCACCAATCCTGGCCAGTAGTCCAGCTCCCTCCCCACCCCGCCGAGGAGGGGCGCTGCTGGAAGAACCTGAGTTAAGGTAAGGTCGTGCCCCCTTTCTCTTGCCCGTAGTTTATTAACAGCATTCATCCTTCGCGGAAGCGAGCTAGTCAGGATTGAGGATGTAGAGTCCAAGGAAATGCTTAGCGTAGAATTTGATTTGAGAAGCAGTGCAGAAGTAGGAAGAAGGCAGGAGGAGGAGGGAGACTGAGGAGCACAGATGGAGGCAGAAGATAGTGCTGTGGCTGTTACCAGATTGACGGAGGAGGGGATAATTAATTTACAAGGTACATAGGGGTTTGAAGCCAGGTGGAGGAAGACGGCATGTTCTTCCCTTGTCTGTGTTCCTTTCTTTTCCTCTCACGTGGATTTCCCCGAAAAGTTCTCTGAAACGTTACTCGTTTGACTCTTCCTTGAAATTTTGAGAAGGAGCTGGGGTATGGGTGGGGTACAGGGCTCCGTGGATCATTTCAGTGGTGTTGGGGGTGCCCAGTGTTCCTGCTGTCTCATGGGTGCTCCCCACTTCCCTTGATCTGTGGTAGTGATGATGACCGAGCCAACCTAATGTGGAAGCGTTACCTGGAGCGAGAGGACAGCAAGATTGTGGGTATGGAACAAGACAAAGTGACGGGGGAAAATTCATGTGTGGGGGTGAAGACTTGGCAGAAAAAAATCAAGACCGTCGAGGGGTCTGGGAATAAGATGATGAAAATGTGGAAAAGTTAAGAGGGGGTTTGTGAGGAGAGTTGGCGGTGGGAAAGAAGGGTCAGGCAAAGGGGTGGGAAGCGATGGGAATGCCAGGAAGCATCTCGGGCATCCCACAGTGACTTTTTCTCCTGCCCCTTTGCTTCTATCTAGACCTGTTTGTGGGCCAGTTGAAAAGTTGTCTCAAGTGCCAGGCCTGTGGGTATCGCTCCACGACCTTCGAGGTTTTTTGTGACCTGTCCCTGCCCATCCCCAAGGTGGGATTCCAGAGGATTCCGGGGGTGGATGGGACATGGGTTCTGTGACCCAACCCTACCCACCCCCAGTGTGGGAGGGAACCATGTGTCTCTGGAGAAGAATCGAAGCTTGGGTTAATTGAGAAGAGTTGGAAAAGGAAATTCAGAACATGCTGACCCTTCACTCCCCTTTCCCCCCAGAAAGGATTTGCTGGGGGCAAGGTGTCTCTGCGGGATTGTTTCAGCCTTTTCACCAAGGAAGAAGAGCTAGAATCGGAGAATGCCCCAGTATGTGGAGGTTCACAAGGGATATAGTAAGGGTGGGATACCGGAGGCGGGGGAGGCTCCATGTGGGTAAAAGGGGTTGCATGATGCCTTAGTATGAGGAGTAACACTTATATGTAAAGATTTGCATAGGAGTGTTTTTCAGATATGTCCTGATCTGTCAGGGCAAAGGGCAGTGGCCCAGAGGACACAGAAGTAATAGGGAGCACAGTAAATTTATGTGTGAGTCAGAGTATTGGAAAAGCCAACTGAGGTGAGGAGCACATTAACCTTATAACATTATTTGACATTTATTCAGGTGTGTGACCGATGTCGGCAGAAAACACGAAGTACTAAAAAGTTGACAGTACAAAGATTCCCCCGAATCCTCGTGCTCCGTATCCTAATCTTCAAATTCTTATTTCTCCCATTCATTCTTTTTCCTCATTCTCCAAGTTTGCAGAGGCTGGACATTTGGGGATTCGGTTTGCCTTAGGAAAAGGCTGCCACTCCATCTTTCCCTCCTGTGCTCCCAGTGTGTGTTCAGGGAGGGGAGTAGACAACATTCAGTTCCCCAGCCCCCTCAGAGGCCCTCTGCCTCCCAAATTCTCCTTAACCAGAACTTAGATCTTAATCGATTTTCTGCCTCCCGAGGCTCCATTAAGAAAAGTTCAGTAGGTGTAGACTTCCCACTGCAGCGACTGAGCCTAGGGGACTTTGCCAGTGACAAAGCCGGTGAGTCTGGGAAGGAGGGTCCTGAGGAGTTCCATGAAGGGGAGGGAGAGAATGGGAGCAGGGCACAACTCTAACTATAGAATTTGGTCATCTCTAACCCTGAAGGAAGCCCCATATATCAGCTGTATGCCCTTTGCAACCACTCGGGCAGCGTCCACTATGGCCACTACACAGCCCTGTGCCGGTGCCAGACTGGTTGGCATGTCTACAATGACTCTCGGTGAGAACAGCCTCCTATTCAACTCCTGCCCCATTCCTGCTGCAGCCTTGACACCTTTCCCCAGTATGAAGAAGCCCCAGGAGACAGTGCCTACTGAAAGGAGATGTGGGCTTGGGGGGGTGGGGGCAGTGTCTTTCCTAAGCACCACCTGGATGCTGTGATGTTGATCTTGTGGGGAGGAGGGTCTATACAGGAAAGATCACACCTCCTTCCCCATCTTCCTTCTTCCTAGTGTCTCCCCTGTCAGTGAAAACCAGGTGGCATCCAGTGAGGGCTACGTGCTGTTCTACCAACTGATGCAGGAGCCACCCCGGTGCCTGTGACCTCCCCTTTAATCCCTGGCACCTGTGAAATCCTTTCAACACCCTTAAGCCCCAGGCTCCCCATTTACCTCAGAGACGTCTATTTTTGTGTCTTTTTAATCGGGGAGGGGGGAGGGGGTGGTTGTACCTCCTATTATTTTTTTTATTAAAAAGTACCCTTCCACCTGGAGGCTCCCTTGTCTCCCAGCCCCATGTACAGAGCTCTCTAGGCCCTGCCCGTGTACAGTCCCCACACCCTCTGCAGTCTCACTTTTTTGTGAATAAATTTATTAAGAAAAAAAATGATGTTCTTTGTATTTGTGCTTAGCGAGTGGAGATATAGAACTGGGCCGAATGGGTAGTTTTCCTGGCACTCAGTTCCCTTTCTAAACGATGGGGGGCGCTCGGAGCCGTGAGGCTGAGGGTGGGGATGGGGATGCAGGATCGGGACGCGTTGATGCCCAAGTTTGCCAAAGCAGTGAAGGTTTACATTGGGAGGAAATGAAGGCTGCAGGGAGGCCTGTATACAGAGTGCAGGCACTGGATCGACGGGGTTTGCCGGCGTAGGGGCCTGCCCCGCGAGAGCAAAGCACCCAAGGACCCCTGTTGACAAACACGGTACGTTGCCGGGGCGCCCTAGCTCCCGTAGGCCCAGGTTGTTGCTAACATCAAGGAGCTGTTTATGGAGCCACCTCCCGGAGGACCAGCCTCCAGTGTCCCTGTCTACTCTCCCTACAACCAAGACTCATGGGGACCTCCCTCCAGGGTTCCAACCCTAGCTGGACCTGGCAAACTTGAGCTGGGGAATGTTAACCAGGATTCTGCTCTTGCCGCTCCAGCCCTGAGGGGAGGGCAGTACCGAATATGGCCGCTCTCTCCAACCTGGCACCGAACCAGTTAACCTCCAGCTTCCCAGCCTTCTACAAGGGTTGCCCCGCCGCCTCTGAGGGAGGAGGAGGTGCTGCCGGTTCAGTGTTTTCATTGGTGAATGTGATCCGGGGCCTTCCAGAACCCACCAATCCGGGAGCAGGAAAGGTAAGGTTAGGATCGTGCCGCGAGAATAGTGTGGACGGAGAGTCGGAGAGGCCGAAAATCTTGGGGGCGGAGGCCGCGGACTGAAAACACTAGGCCTAGCGAGGGGTGGGAGAGAAAACGCGCCTCTTAGCCCTGGCGGCCAGTAGGTTCCCCCAGCTCTGTGCTGGCAGATAGCGTGGGTGTGGCCCTTATCCACTTCCCCGCGGAGCCGTCTGGGTGATGTCTTGAGACCTCTACCTCCTCCTCCCCTCATTTTTCTTGTCCCTCTCGTGGGTGAGTCCGAGGCCCAGGGCGGGGACCTCACAGTTCCACCACCCCATCCCCAAGCCCTTAGTTTCCCCTAAAGCAATGAACGACCGAGGATGGAATGCGGAACCCGCAGGGTGTCTGGAGAACAGGGTGCTTCTGGTCAGCCTGTTCATATCGCCTCCTCTACCCTAGGCTTCCCCATGGGCCGGACCGTGGTCGTGCTGGGTGGAGGCATCAGTGGCCTGGCCGCCAGTTACCATCTGAGCCGGGCCCCTTGTCCCCCCAAGGTGAGTGCCTCCACCGACCCGGAGGGAGCTTCCTTTAATATTCCTCTCCCATTTCCAGCACGAGGTAATGCGCTGCCCCTTTCGCCTCCTGATCCTTTACCTCGCTGCAGTGTGTTTCTGATTTGTCCCCAGGTGGTCTTGGTGGAGGGCAGCGAGCGCCTAGGCGGCTGGATCCGCTCAATACGAGGGCCAGATGGTGCTGTTTTTGAACTTGGACCTCGAGGGATTCGGCCTGCTGGAGCCCTGGGAGCCCGGACCCTGCTCATGGTGAGCGGCTTGTGGAACGCCTAGGAGAGGCTGCGGAGGGGCCTTCACTAGAGGGGAGTGTCAAGGGAAGGAAGTAGCTTTGGTGGTCAGTCATTTCCCTAGTTTCTTCTCTTCTTGGGTTCATGTGGAGAGCAGGTTTCTGAGCTTGGTTTGGACTCAGAAGTGTTACCTGTCCGGGGAGACCATCCAGCTTCCAAAAACAGGTTCCTGTATGTAAATGGTGCCCTGCACCCCCTGCCCTCTGGCTTCAGGTAACACTACCACCTCCTTACTGCCCTCCTTCTACTTTGCCCCCCCCCCCAAACCTCACATCTCATCCATTTCCTCACCTCCCAGTCTGTCAGCCCTCCCAGCTAAAGGGACCAAAGGAATGGAAATGACCTTCTGGAGCTGGGGTGGTAAATCAGAGCTTGCTTTTCACTATGGCTTCTCCATGCAGGGGGCTATTCTGCCGTTCACCTCCCTTCTCCAAACCTCTGTTTTGGGCTGGGCTGAGGGAGTTGACCACGCCTCGGGGCAAAGACCCTGATGAGAGTGTGCACAGTTTTGCCCAGCGTCGCCTTGGTCCTGAGGTAACACCACCCAGAAGCCCCCAATTCCTTTTCTCCTAAACCAGCCTTGGATTCCTGTACTCAGACCTACCACCTAGAGCCTTTTTTGTATCATCTGAAATTGACTTCTTCTCTTCAGGCCTCGAAGACCCAAAAACTCGGTGTTTCCATCCTTCTGTTACACCATGACTGCTTTCCAACTAAACCCCGCCCCGCCCCCAGTCCCTACCAGGCAGGGCAGTGGAAATTAGTACAGCTTATTCCTTGGCCTCTCAATCCCAGTCTCACCCTTAAGGTGGCGTCTCTAGCCATGGACAGTCTCTGCCGTGGAGTGTTTGCAGGCAACAGTCGCGAGCTCAGCATCAGGTCCTGCTTTCCCAGCCTCTTCCAGGCTGAACAAACCCATCGTTCCATATTACTGGGGCTGCTGATGGGGGCAGGTAAGGGCAGTGCTTGTTCAAGGGTTGACGATATTAAGGACTGCCAGAATGAGGGACTGGAGGCACAGGGTGCAATTTTAATGATTCTTCTCTGCTTCTTCCTCTGCAGGACGGAGTCCACAGCCAGACTCAGCACTTATTCGTCAGGCTCGGGCTGAACGCTGGAGCCAGTGGTCACTCCGTGGAGGACTGGAGACATTGCCCCAAGCCCTTAATGCCCACCTGACTAGTAGGGGTGTCAGTGTTCTCAGAGGCCAGCCAGTCTCTGGGCTCAGCCTCCAGGCAGAAGGGTGCTGGAAGGTAGGAGAGCTCCCTCAAGTGTAATGAACCTGTAAGTTAGTCTCCATCTCCATCTAAATGCTTTAGCTGGCAGGACTGGAGTTACTCCTTGTTTTCCTGCCTTAGAAGCTATTTTCCAGTTACTCTGTTTTCCTGCCTTAGAAGCCATTTAAATATGGGATACCCCATGTTCTTAGGCCTTATCTGTGGACCTTTGTTCAAGACCCACATGATCCAAATCTGCGGATGGAAGTAGTGCTTATATATAAGTGACTCACAGCTAGGGAAAAGAGTCACCCAGCTCCACTAGACATTCCAAAGTGGCCCACTGGCCTGTCTGGGCCACTTCCTGGAGTAATAAGGGGATGATTTTTGTGCTACTTAGTCGGTTCTTTATCCTGGGTCAGCACCCAGTCTCTGTCCTGCCACTTGGGTTCCTGGGAAACAGGCGACATTCCCATGATCTCTGTCTTTTAAATGTTTTCATATCCTCTCAGGTGTCTCTAGGGGACAGCAGCCTGGAGGCTGACCACATTATTAGTGCTGTTCCAGCTTCAGGTAATGGGGTAGGCGCCCTCCCCTTCTCCAACCATGGTGAGGCAAACTGCAGCTTGCTCCTGGGCCAGCAGGACCGTACCATGCCCCCGAACTGGTCATCCTGTGGGAATCTCATCCCAAGGAGGGTTGATGAAATTGTCGTGTGAAGGCCTCCTGAGGCAGGCCTCTGCCTGCTCTCCTCCAGTGCTCAGCAAGCTGCTCCCTCCTGAGGCTGCACCTCTGGCTCATGCCCTGAGTACCATCAATGCTGTGTCTGTGGCTGTGGTGAACCTGCAGTACCAAGGAGCTCGTCTGCCTGTCCAGGTGTGACACAGAGGAAGGGGAGACAGAGTCTCAACTGGAATCCTTCCCTCCTGACCCACACTCTTCCTTTTCCTCAGGGATTTGGGCATTTGGTGCCATCCTCAGAAGACCCAGTCATCCTGGGAATCGTGTATGACTCAGTTGCTTTCCCTGAGCAGGATGGAAGCCCCTCTGGCCTCAGAGTGACTGTGAGAGAAGGCAGCTTTGCTTAGTGGGCATTTCCAAAGGGCTCCTCTGTGCCCCATCGTAGGTAAGGCCAGGCTGGTCAGTGCCATATTCCTTCCTTAGGTGATGCTGGGAGGTTCCTGGTTACAGACACTAGAAGCCAGAAGCTGTGTCTTATCCCAGGAGCTGTTCCAACAGGAGGCAGAGAAAGCAGTTGCCACACAGTTAGGTTTAAAGGAGCCACCAAGTCACTGCTTGGTCCATCTACACAAGGTGAGTTGGTAACATAAGGTAAGCATTTCTCAGCTATCCACTGAAGGCCTTGGAGACAGGGACTGGTGTATATGTCATTGTCTACCCAGGCCTGGGACATTGATAATAATCTTCTCCCTGTATCCATCCCCTCTTCTCTCCCCAGAACTGTATCCCCCAGTATACATTAGGCCACTGGCAAAAACTGCGTAAGTTGGGAAAGCAGCTGGGCTGAGGAGAACCATGGAAATAGACCCCCCAGCTATAACATATATCTTTTCCTTCCAGAGTCAGCTACCCAATACCTGGCTGCTCAGAAGCTGCCCTTGACTCTGGCTGGAGCCTCCTATGAGGGGGTTGCTGTCAATGACTGCATAGAGAGTGGGCGCCAGGCAGCAGCCCGGGTCCTGGGCACAGAGTCGAATATTTGATCCTCAATTTCCACCTCTTCCTGCCCCAGCTGGCAGGGATTCTCTCACCTGCAAAAATTAAAGTTGCTGCAGCGTGGCTTGGTCTGGCTGTTCTGTCACCTATGGGTATAAGGTGGGGAGAGGTGAACAGAGACAGGCAAAGGGTGCCTGGGATGCAGAAAGCAGGAGCAGAGGCGAGACAAAGTCCTTTATTAGAAAATATATCAAAATCCCAGGCCCCTGAGCCAGGTCCAGAAGAGGGAGCTACTCCAGCACTGGATGAAATACCCAAGGAGGGGCTTCCTTCAAACACACTTCCTGGGAACCATAAATAGAATAAATATTCACAGAGGTCCCGGGAGAAGCCAGATCGCTCTTCTCTCCATGGAAGAGGAAGGGATTTGGGGTCCAGCCCTGCTCCTGCCTATGGGCAGGGGACTCCCAGGAGTCGTCACATAAAATCATGACATCAAGGATTCACAGTCATAAGCCCTGGCAGGTGACCCAAGAAAGGGGGACCCCTAGGGCTAGAGGAGCCCAGCTCCAGTCCAGCAGTGAGGAGAGGCCCCTGCCCCCAGCACAGTACTGGAGTTAGTCCCCCCACATCCCTCTAAAAGCAGTGAGGAGCTGAGGGTGGGGAGAATACAACCCCTCTGATTCGGTTTCGTGATTAAGGTGGGCAAGATACACTTTCATGATTAAAGAGGAGTCATTGTGAACCGTGGGGAGCTGTGTGGTTGGCAGTAGGCAGAGGGCCAGGCCTGGCTGGGGGCCGGCGCTGCAGCATCTCTTGACGGAAAGCCTGGGAGGAGCCAGGTGGGTAACGGGGACCAGTGGGAGTCCGGGGACCCCGAGGGTCAGTTCCAATGTCTGCTGTGATGTTCGTATAGAGAGGGCCCAGCTCTCGAGCCAGCAATCGGTATGTCAGTGAGTTCATCCCATCTTGTGTCCAGGAATTCTGAGTACGGACCAGGAGGTCAAATCTGAGGGTTAGAGATTGCAGACTAAGACCCAGAAAGGAACAGCCAGGAATCTAGGAACCTTTAGGAGCTGTCTGGCTCGGGTGAGGAACCCTGAGGATCCAGTAACAATTCCCAGGCGGTTCCTCCCTTCCTACCTGTGGGGATTTTCCTCGTTGCCCTTATCTCCTCGGTGCTTCACCATCTTATAGTGTCCCACAGATGTGGGGGGGCGAGAGATCTTCATCCCAGCGAGGCGTACCCTATGGGAAAAGTGAGGGGGCACCTTGAAGGATCCAGAGCAGAAGAAAGATGCTGATAGCTGAGCAAGAAGAGCTAAGGCCAGCAAGGAAGGAATTGCATGTTTCTATACACAAAGAATAGCTATTCCTAGCCAAGCAAAAAAGTGCCCAATACTGAAAGGGGAAAGTCAAACAGAAAGAAGTAAATGGATGAAGAGAATGTAAAAGCTGGATGTATCCAAATCCTCAGGGCCTAGTGCCAGGCACCATGGGGCCTTTAAACAATTAGCAGAGGTAGGTTTGTACTTCCCACCATTATTTCCTAAATGGCTTCCAGAAGCTGCCCTTGCTGTCTGGAAAGGACAGGGAGAGGAGTCTTTTTGTCAAAAGGATAGGCCAAGACTGGGAGGCACAGACCCAAGCTCAGCAATTATTTAGATTGGTGGCTGAGCTGCCTCAACTCCTCTGTCTCATCCCCCCAACCCTCCACCATCACTGTTAGGAAAGGTGGAACCAAGTAATCAGGACCTGGAAAGAAAGAAACTCCAAGTCTGACACACAGAAGCAAGACATGAAGGTGGTCTGGGAAGATACTGAAAGAACACATACATTTAGAAACTGCTGGGTGCTTTACGTACATACAGAGGACAAGAATTCATAGAGAAGTCATCCCAGTGGACAAAGGGAAAGGAGAGGCAATGGGTCCAGCACATCAAGCCCAAACAGTTACACCACAGATAGGAAACTGGGTCAGCTGAGGCTGAAGGTCAAAATGTTTCACATGCGAAAAATGAGTTGACACCATGCCAATGGCACAGGCCTTTTTGTTCGTTCTTTCTTTTCAAGTGTCTGTGGGCTATGTGGAGCAGAGCCGCTCCTCTCCCAGCCCCACAGGAAGTGGTTTGGATGTAACCCTAGCAGAGGCAGGACTAACTCTTTAGGCCCCTTTCCAGCTCTGGAATCCCATGATACTAGAGCTTATTGATTTTTTTCTTCTCTCCCAGGACCATAACTAATCAGATGGAGGAGACTTAAAGATAACAGAATGGGAAGCAGCATGCAAAGCCTGACCTGGGTGGACTGAAAAGACTAAGCGAGAGGAATAGGCACAGTGCAGGACCAGGCAGCTAAAGGTCAGTGTCAGAGGGCTATGGCTAGGGGAAGTCTCAGAGGACAGATCCAGGCTGGGGTAAGGGAGGAAGTCTGACCTGGTAGCAATGTCATCATCCTCACCACCCCAGCCCCAGTATTCATTGGGGAAGCCATTCATCTTCAGGTACTGGTCAGGAGTGAGCGCCGAGACCCCTCCAAAGTACTGGGGGTACGGGAGGCTGGAGAGAGAAAGATCTTTGGATTCCACAAGTCTTCCCACTATCCCCCTGGTTCTCTTTTCTTCCACTAGATAGTGGGATTCCCTGCTTCCAGTACCCTCTCATGCCTTCTACCTGTATCCAAACTTGTTCATGGCAACAGCAACATGTCGGGGTCCTCGGGGGTCACACACATACAGGTTGTGGTCATTCTCTGGCAGTAGGTCCACATCATGCAAGAACAGGCAGTCCCATTCTTCATCACGCAGGGCCTCCCGCACCCCAACATTCAGCAGCTTTGCCCTATTAAATGTTCCATTTCCAGCCTGGAAGATAATGGAGGAGGATTAAACTATGTCTGTAGGGAGCAGGAAGATGCATAAAAGGGGAAAAGGGAAATCAAAGTGGGATGTGGAACAAGGAGAATGGCAAGAAAGATAACTTCTTTGTTTTTTTCATTCAACAAACATTTTCTTGAGCATCAGTATGTGCCTGACACATGCTACTATTTAGCATGTAATCCTGGCAACCAACAACATGAAACAGGTGGTATATTAGTTATCACTCTTTGCCTCATTTTAGGAGGTTAGGTATCTTGCTCCAGGTTCCATGTGGAACATATGGCAGAACTAGAATTTTAGCCCAAAGCTATCCAACTCTAAATTTGGACAATTCTAAATTCAACAAAGGGAAGATCACAGAAGATTATAGGACAGGAAAAGTCCTATAATCCTATAGTCCTTAAGGAAAAGTATGGAGCTACATGTTGGCAGAGGAGTGCCAGCTCCTTTCCCACATTCAAAAACCTGACTCTCTTGGAGTTCCCTTCGTGGCTCAGTATTTAATGATCCCAAGTAGGACCCATGACAATGCAGATTCAATCCCTGGCCTTGCTCAGTGGGTTAAGGATCCAGCATTGCCGTGAGCTGTGGTGTAGGTTGCTGACGCAGCTCAGATCCAGTGTTACTGTGGTTGTGGTGTAAGCCAGCAGCTGCAGCTGCAATTCAACCCCTAGCCTGGGAACTTCCATATGCCACAGGTGTAGCCCTAAAAAGCAAAAAAAAAAAAAGAAAAAAAAAGAAAGAAAAGAGAAAAAAAAAGAAAGCTGGCCTTTTAAAAATTATTTCATTATATGAGAATGGAATGGAATTTACTTGAGGCTTCCCTATAAGAAAGGTAGGGTGGTGTGGGAATTGGGGGTACCTGGTGGATGACATAGATGCCATAAGCAAGCTGCTGACGCTGCAGGAACGGGTGCAGGTGGTACAGCAGCAGGCGCAGGTGCTGCTCTCGGGCACGGTGGGGCACAATTATGGCTGTTCGGGACCGGGCCTCACACCCTGCAGGGCGGTACCGGCCCCCCGGTTCCACCCGGGGATTCCTCTCCATAATCTCTACCAGCGACGGCACTGGGCTAAAGGACACGGACACGGGACCCACTGTTGGGAAAAAATGGCAAGGTCAGGGATTAAAGTAACAAGGAGAACTGTCTGTCCCTGGCAGTCGGATTCTGGGGCTCAGCTCCCCCAAGGGCTCACTCACATTGTTTCACAAAGCCTTGAGCTCCCCATCACTGGGACAGCTTTGTAATATCTGGAAGGTGAGGACTCCTTACCTACTTTACCTTCTTATTTCAGGGGTCTATAACTCTCTTCTGCCTCACAAAGTTGGAAACTTACAGTTTGGGGATGGAGAGAACAGGACTTCCAACTAACTAGCTAAACAGGCAGGGGTTGTCTACAAAAGAAACAATCCTAGCCCGAGGCAGGAAGAGCCCATAAACAGGCAAGCAATGGAAAGCTGTGGCTCAACCCAAGAGCCCCGGTGAAACTCCAAATTCAGAGTCCATTCTATCTCACCTCATCCCACCTTCCAATTACATGATCCTCCTGTTCCAGGACCCACTCCTGCCATCCTATGCCTGTCCAAGCCTCCCCATCCCCACACCTTGGTCCTCCCTTTGCTTCAGCCTTGCTTCTGCACTCACCTAAGAGAGGGGATCGTTCTGGACAGTAGGGCAGACCTTGAGGTGCTGGAGGGCCCCCTGGGGCAACAGGGGCCCCATGCAGGTGACTGAGGTTACTGTAGACATCGTGGGGATGAGAATAGTCAAAAGTTGGCTCCTGCTCTCGGCCAAATAGGGCACTGAGGCTTCGGAAGCCTCCCAGCGACAGGTACATCATGACAGCCAGCTGGGAGCCCACAAGCAGGGCCAGTGTGCAGGGCCGCTCCAGCAGCCTCCGCAACATCCTGGGTTGAGGTCTGGAGAGAGGGGAGAGTTCCAGGGCAAGCAGGAAAAGAGCAAGCCAGCAGAGAAATCATCGGGTAGGCATAAAGGTGGTGCCAGGGGTAAAGACGAAAAAGAGGCAAAAAACAAAGTCACAGAAGGAAGCACACAAGTGTATGGAAAGAAACAGTATGTAACCACCAGCAGCCCTACCACCTGTTACTTCCAGCCCCAGTTTCACTTTCCTCCACCCCTTCCTCAAGCCACTCCTACCACCAACTCTCAGTCCCCACCCCCAAGAATGCTTACCTCATTCGTGTCCCAAAGCCATTTCAGAAGACTCTGGAGAACCTCCCTTCCAATTTAGAGAGGGGAGAGATAGACTCACCTAGGTTCAAGCGGTCTTCTTCGGGATCATTGGGGCTCCAGGGGGTCCCGGGGGAGCAGAGATGTGAGGCATTATATAAAATTGGAAATATCACAGAGGACAGAGAAAGGCTCCATCCAGCACTCCAACAGCGATCTTGGGACCAGCTGGAACAGAAGTGGTCAAGGATAGCCAGCCACCCGCAGAGCGGCAGAGATCAGGATCTGGGTGAAGCCGGTTTCCCAGCTGGGGAAGCGAGAGAAGGTAGTTGGAGAGAAAAGGGGAGGAGCAGGGGATGCTAGGTTCGCGGCCTCTTCAGCGGTAGCCCTATGGTGTGTCAGATTCACTCCTTACTTAACCATCCCCCATCCCAACAGGACCAACCAGTTTGAGGAGTGGGGACAGGGCAGCTATTGGAGACATTACTTTCACTAGGGGGTGAGGCAGTTATAACAAGGACTGTGGAATGGCCTCAAGAGAACCCAGGGAGGCGGAGGAAACTCGCTCCTTTCCGTTCTCCACGTTTCTGGGAGCTAGCTCCGCAGGTGTAGAGAGCGTGACCACCTGGGAGCTGCAAGCAAACAACCCCGGAGCGCGGCGGCGAGTAGGATGGGGGTGGCGTCCTCTACCTTCTCTTACATTTACCGGGTCCTAGCGGGGGTGGGGATCAGGATTACGGGTGAAATGAGACAAGGAGAGGGAGGGCTGGGCAGAACCTGTCAGAGGTACCTGGGCTAGATCACCGAGAGGGGCGTGGTCAGTGCTCTACGGAAGGTTACAGTTGCCTTCTCTCGGAGCACCCTCATCCCACCCCAACCTCCCCTTGTGTTTGCGCTACCTTGCAATGTGAGCCCACCGGCCTCTGTCCACACTTGCACCCAGGTTCCCTCCCTGCTCAAGATTGTCTCCAGCCATTATCCAAAACTTCTCACCTTCCCAATCTCCCGAAGCTTTCTCTCGGGCCTCTCACCCCACCATCCCCCAGCCCACCTACCTGGCTTTCTGCTTCCCGTCGTCACTGCCACCCCGACAGCCGGGCAAGAATCGCTGGAGCCATCTTGGAAGCGGGCGCTACGGGGGCTGGACCTCGCGTCACGGGGCGGGGCCTCGGGTGGAGCCGCCCAGGCGGGCGGATCGCTGGGTCTGTGGACAGCGCGGCCGGAATGAGGCTCGCCAAGGGCTCGACCCCATAGGAACGCGGGCACTTATCCCCACCCGACCGACTCCTAGTGGAGTTCTGTTTTCTACCCCTCAGACTTGTTAAAACATCAGGTCAAACCAGAACCTTCCTCGGGCCGAGACTGACCGACAGGGTGATACACCCGAAGACCTATTCCCCCTTGCTGGACTGAACACCTTTCCCAGTGTGTCTTCCTCCGCAACGTACTGCCGCTTACTGTCAAAATTGTTTCTCTCTCAGGATACAATGTTGCAGACTGCTGTGCTCTGGCGCATTTTTGTATCCCCAAGATGTCCCGCAGGCCTTGAAATAGAAGTGGTTAATAAAACAAGGAAATATCGAGTGTGAATGGAAGGGCCTCGTCTGCTTTAATGTAAAAATATTTCCCCATGTATTAGACTAAAATGCACGCTCCACTGATAAGCAATAATGTTTATCTTGTGTTTTCTACTACTCCCTTAGCATACTGTGCTCCTGAGAAGAAGATGTTCACACTGAGGAAACTTGAATATCTCAGTGTCTGCCTCAAAAATCTCATGGTCTTGTGTGTCTGTGTGTGTGGGGGGGGGAGTGTAATCAGTATTGTGTGATAAATGTGATAGTCCAGAAGTTGCACCTCATTCACAAGTTGAGGTTTGGGAAAGATTTCCCAGAAGAAGTGATGGCTAATGGGAGACCTGAAGGACTGACTGGTTTATAGCACATCCTTCTGCTTTGTAAGATTTTGTTTCCATGCAGCTGTTTTGTAACTGTGTAGGTACACATGCAAATTCTGTCCTGTCTGATAGAGGTTCATTTGCAGCAGTTATAACATCTGCTAGTTTCCTCATGAGTTAAATAAAATCTTTAACAGGTGTTCGTTTTTACATGTGGATTGAAAAGCTCTCTCCCTGATCAAACTTAGGCTCCTCTGAGCCCTCTTTTCCAACAGACCTCATCCTTAGGCCTATAGCCATTTGTAGCAAGAATCTTACTAAGTCAGTTTAGCAAGAATCTCCTCACCCTTGACTTTGTGATCATCCTGACCTGCCTTTAGCAAGAATTCTAAGTGGGTTTAGTAAGAATCTCCCTACCCTTGATGTATTTTTCCATCCACTGATTCATTCTGCTCCTTGGCTATAAATATCCACTTGCCCTTAATGTATTGGAGTTGAATTCAGTCTCTCTTTGATTGAGATAGTCTTGGCACCTATTGCAAGAGTCCTGAATAAAGTTCTCCTTACCATTTTAACAAGTGTCAGAATAATTTTTTCTTTAACAGGGGAAAGCCATAATTTTACCCTTTTCTGAAAACTTTCTTTTGACAGATGAATAGTGTTCTAGATAGAGGAAACCATAGTGCAAAAGTCTGGAAATGAGAAAGAAATTAGGGAGCTGGGAAAATTAAAAAATGAATCGGTAAGACTAAAGAATGGAGTGAGGGGAATGATGAGCCACGAGACTGAAGAGGTAAATAGGTGCTGGATAATGAAAGACTTCATAAACCATATTAAAAGAGACTGGGTTTTATCCTGAGGGTAAGAGGTTGGCATTAAAGCCCTCTAAACAGAGAGTGCTAGAATGAGAACTTTAGGATGTTCTAAAGATGTTCCAAGATGACTCCCAAAAATCTAATGTGGACCACTGAGTAGATAGTGACAACATTTAATGAGAAGCAAAACTTAGAAGAGGCACATTCAGAGGAAATGGTAGTGATGACAAATTAAACTTTGGACTTAATGAGTTTGAGATATTGTGGAGACTCAAAAGCAGATAATACTGGGTTTGAGTACAATGGCAGCTTTGAACCCACTGGCTTTGTGATGTTGAGCAGTACACTCCCTGGGTTTGATCTGTACAGTGAACCCATCTTAAGGGTTTTTGTGATAATTAGTGAAAACTGGGGGAAAAGGGCCAGCAGACAGCAGATACTCAATTCAACTGAATTTTGAGCACAGAGTAGGAGCCAAGAAAAGCCTTGATTTATTATTATTATTATTATTATTATCATTATTAAGGATCTCACGGTGTAGTGGAAAAGACAGACTTATACAGATAATTGAAATGTGGATGGATTTCCTGTCATGGCACAGCAGAGACAAATCCAACTAGGAACCATGAGGCTGCAGATTCGATCCCTGGCCTTGCTCAGTGGGTTAAGGAACCGGCTTTGCGACATCGCCATGAGCCGTGGTGTAGGTCGCAGACTGGGCTCAGTTCTGGTGTTGCTGTGGCTCTGGCATAGGCCAGCAGCTGGGAACCTGGGAACCTCCGTTTGCTGTGGGTGCGGCCCTAAAAAGCAAAAAAAAAAAAACAAAAAACAAAAAAAAAACAAAAGAACAGAAAAGAAAAGAAAAAGAAATGTGGTTCTCCTAGAAGATCTTTCCTCTGAACCTCTGCTCCTCCATGGTGTTCCATTCTTGTAAAACTGACCTTCACCTTCCATCCCTTTGTCTCTGTCTACTATCTTCTGATAACTCCCCTATGTTCATTTGTAAGCTCACGGATTTCAAGAAACTTTATCTCCACTCCTATCACCCTGGCCACACCCTGGGCTTTAGTCATCACCAAGAACTGCTGCATTTCTGAAACCTTAAATTCTAAATGTGCTGGTTTCCACCACAACATCCTGTCTTTCTATATTATGAATAAATCCTGGGGGCCCTGGAGGCCCAGTCATGACACGCAATGTAATAGAAGAAACCCAATCCAGCCATAAAAACTAATTTGAACTAATTTAAATCTCTTCTTAGTTTCTCAAGGAAATATGGGAGGCAGCGGGGAGGAGAGAGTAGAGCAGGAGCACATTTTAATGAACAGCTCAATAGCTTTAAAATCTTCTCCCAGTCAACATTTTCCACCAAGATGGTAGTTTCTCCCCAAAACTACCCCTTCCAACTTTACTCAGCTCCTTTCAGTATTATCCATCAGCTTCAAGTCTGTTCACTTTACTTCACTTTACTTTGATTTTGCATAACAGAGAACAGTCACGGAGCTGCCCTGGCAAGCAGAAATTCTTTCTTCTTCCACCTCTACCCTACTCTCCAGGAGCCCTTACAGCTCACTCCTAGAAGAGGAGGCAGACACTTCCTCCAGTAACAACTCTGTGACCCCGTATTCTATGCCCCTTCTCTATCCTTACACCTATCATACAGGTCTGGAATTTTCGTCTTACTTGACTGTCTCAGACACCAGATTGTGAACTCTCTGAGGACAGGGGCCATGTCTTCCCTTTTATTATCCTCTGAATAGAACCTAGAAATTTCAGTACAAATTCTACAAAATAGCCCATCATACATATCACCTAGAAAGTTCCTTGGTATAGTTATTTTCTCATGCTAAAACAGGAGTGGAAAGTGGACAGAGAAAGGAAGAGGTTTGAGAGGAAAAGAAGCAGCATGTATTATTGAGACTTACTATAAGCCAGACACAAGGCCAAGCATTTACATCATTATATTCTTAAGTTCTGACAACCTCTCCATAAGTAATATACCCATTTTACAGATAAAGAAACTGAGGCTCACAGAGATCAAGTAATTTAATTGCATCTTGGCTTAGTTAGATTCAGTCTGACTCCAAAAATCTGTGTCATTGCATCTTGGCTCTTGCAAAGCTTAGATTCAGTCTGGCTCCAGAAATCTGTGTCCTTTCCAGATGCTGTGAGCGCATGATTTGATTCCAGTTGATAACCAAATGGCTTATTTAGTGGACAAATAAACAGGATGAACAATTCATTTTCATTGGGAAATTAGGTCAATTAAAATATGTCCTCTGACCCATTTTCAGGCCCCAATTCTCATATGTTCAGCTTCTCAATGCTAATTTGCATCTACATCATGAAGCGAATGTGCTAACGTATCTCTATGGAGTTGGACATGTGTGTGTCAATGTGCGTCACTGTTTGTGTAGCAGTTTATTCCAGGGTTTGTAGGGCCTGTTCCTGGTTGTTCAGAGATTGTGAGGGATGCCTTAAATCTACTTCCACCCCTCCCTTTCCTTCCTAAAGCTACTTAAGTACTCTGGGTCTGTCCCCATGTAAGGTTCTGTCTGAGGAAGTTGTTCAGTGTTGAAGCTCCCCGTCCCCCTCACCTACCTCTCTCTGAGCATTTTTAGAACTGGTGGTTTCCCTCCCACCTCTCTCCCACTATCAGCTGGTTACTCTTTTTCTTTTTAGGGCCACACCCCCAGCTTATGGAGGTGCCACAGCCACAGCAATGCCAGATCTGAGCCGAGTCTGAGATCTACAACACAGCTCATGTCAATGGTGGATCCTTAACCCACTGAGCAAGGCCAGGAATCAAACCTGCATCCTCATGGGTACTAGTCAGATTCATTTTCGCTGAGCCACGCCGGGAACTCCCAGCAGGTTACTCTTGCTGCCAAAGATTTTGGCTTCCCCCTAGCAACAGTCAATAATGAGGAAGGCAATTGGTTCAGAAGGATCCTCTTAGCTAATAAAATGTTGACACATTAAATTCCACTTTCTTCCTCCTTCCTCCCCCACAAGCCTGACCAGTGAGATGCTGGTTTTGCCACTTACTGTCAATCTGGTATTTTATTTTATTTTATATTTTATTATGTCTTTTGTCCTTCTAGGGCTACACCTGTGGCATGTGGAGGTTCCCACGCTAGGGGTCTAATCGGAGCTATAGCTGCCAGCCTACGCCACAACCACAGCAACATCAGATCAGAGCCGCATCTGCGAACTACACCACAGCTCAGGCAACACCGGATCTGCAACCCACTTGAGCAAGGCCAGGGATCGAACCTACAACCTCATCGTTCCTAGGCAGATTTGTTTCCACTGCGCCATTATGGGAACTCCTCAATCTGGTATTTTAGAAAACAAAATCTGTAATACTATATGGATGATAAAGAACTGGGGCTAGAGATAGAGTAGAAGTGTAAATGAGTAGCTCATTCCACAGCACCCCCAGAAAGCCTGGCTCTCCCCCTCCCCTCAACAAAAGTAGTGGTTGAATAAATGCCCAGATTTCCTCTGCTCTCTCCACAGAAGCAGAGAATCTCAGGAACAGAAAGATCTTAGAGAAATTGGCGCAATTCACAGTTATTGCTTCAACCTCCTCCCCCACCTCAAACATACAGGCACACTTGTCATCCCATAAAATGATTGCCCATCTCTGCTTGAACTTCTGCAGGTATCTGGCCCTCAGCAGTCACCAGCTCTTTTTTCTTCAGCTCATCATCATTCTTTCTTTTCCCCTTAAGGACCAGACACTTGAATTGTCTCTGTGCCTTCTTCCTTCCTATCATTCCTGTTTCTCCTCCTGCTTATTTACTTACACCCCAGCTCAGGCCCATGAAGGCAATAAGCAGCAGACTGAGGATTCGGAGCACCTTTGGGCTCTTAGGGGGAGGTATGCACCCCTCACATCTATAGCAAGAATTGTTGGACCCTTGACATCATATAGTAGGTGGTCTATAGGTCAGGTCTGAGAGGGGTGGTATGGGCAGGAACTTCCAGAAAGGGGTGAGGCCTTGCTCATCACTCCCCCACCCCTTGGGCCATGCCTAGGGCATGCATAAATTCCTGGGCCAGGGATGGAACCCGTGTAATAGCAGTGACCTGAGCCACAGCACAGTGACAATGCTGGATCCTTAACCCACTGAGCCACCAGGGAACTCCAAGTTGCCCATTACTTCTCTGTGAGGAGTAGCTTTCTCTCCTCTTTCACCATACACCATCACACACCCACCTACCACACTGTGGCCTCAAATCTCAGTACCTTTATAGGAAAAACTTCATGGCAGTCAGGACCCTACTCAGTAAGTAAGGGGTTTCTCTTAAAATAATACATATGAAAGTGACTTACAGGAGTTCCCATCATGGTTCAGTGGTTAACGAATCTGACTGGGAACCATGAGGTTGTGGGTTCAATCCCTGGTCTCGCTCAGTGGGTTGAGGACCCAGCATTGCTGTGAGCTGTGGTGTAGGTTGCAAACGCAGCTTGGATCTGGCATGGCTGTAGCTCTGGTGTAGGCCGGCAGCTATGGCTCCGACTAGACCCCTAGCCTGGGAACCTCCATATGCCGTGGGTGTGGCCCTAAAGAGACAAAAAAAAAAAGAAAGAAAGAAAAGAAAAGAAAGAAAGTGACTTACAAAGTGTGAATTACCATGAGCACTGAAGAAATGTAAGAAGGGCTATTGCGACTACCTGTTCTTCATGGCCTAGCCCAAGACTCACCTTCCTTAACCCTCATAACCTATTAGACTCAGATATCTGTCTCTGCAGTTCAGTTTGCCTTTATCATACCATTCTTTGTACCATCCATTCTTTCTCTGTGTTTTTTTTTTTTAATTTTATTTTTTTGTCTTTTGTCTTTTTAGGGCTGCACCTGTGGCATATGGAGGTTCCAAGGCTAGGGGTCCAATCAGAGCTACAGCTGCCAGCCTATGCCACAGCCACAGCAATGCCAGATCTGAGCTGAGTCTGCGACCTACACCACAGCTCAGGCAACACCGGATCTGCAACCCACTTGAGCAAGGCCAGGGATGGAACCTGCAACCTCATGGCTCCTAGTCGGATTTGTTTCTGCTGTGCCATGACGGGAACTCCATTCTTTCTCTTTGTATTGGAGGTATAGTACAAAAGCTTCCCCCAGATTGCAGTGAGCATCTTTAGTTATATCTTACTTGTGTTTTACCTCACATCGACTTAGCACAGAACTTTGTTTATTGTACCAATAACTCATAGCATTAAGGTTTACAAACACGTTATTGATGGTCCAATTTTGCTAATTAGATGAAACAGCTGAAGATCACTCTGGTCTTGTCCCCCTTTTCTGTTTCTCCTTCTTCCAGCCTGCTTAGCAGGAGAACAAGAGGAAGGGCCAGAGCCCAAGTACAGCAGTAGGGGCCATGCATACGGAAGAGAAGAGGCTGAGCAGAGTAAGAGGCTGCCCTGTTCCCAGTGCTGCCAAAGGAGTAAGTGCCATGCTTGGTGTTACACCACCAAGGCACTGTGGTACACCACTCCAGGGCACTGTGTAAGGTACTGCCTGATACAGAACATGGGCAGCAAAGCCCAGCCCTAGGGAGCATAATGCAGACAACCACCATGGCTGCAACCTCTATGGTTTGCTTTAACCCCCTAGTCCCAGCACTATATGCCAAGCAGTGTTTGGGAACCCAGCTAGAGGCTACTGTGGCAGAGTGAAACACCCTAATTCTGCCATTTCTCCCTCTTCTATTTCCATCTTAGGGTCATCTTTGCCAATAATTCCTCCCTCACCTCCACATTCAGCCCTTTCCCAATCCCTAACAGTACTGTTCCTGCCACTCAAGACTCCAAATCCTCTTTTTTTTTTAAATGTATTTTTAGGGCTGCCCATAGCATATGGAGTTTCCCAGACTAGGGGTCTAATCGGAGCTGTAGCTGCCGGCCTACGCCACAGCCACAACAACGCCAGATCAGATCCTTAAACCACTGAGCAAGACCACGGATCGAACCCTTAACCTCATGGTTCCTAGTGGGATTCGTTAACCACTGAGCCAAGATGGGAACTCCAAGACTCCAAATTCTAACAGGGTCCACCTGTCACCCTTTTCCAACCATATTCCCTCCATAACAACACAGGAGTGCCCAAGTTCTTTCTTAAGCAAAGTCACCCACCTGCTCAGAAGGAAAAGCAGAACTGTTTCTAGTACCCTACTGCCCTTCAGATACTCTGCCACCACTGAACAACTGGCCTCCCTCTCATCTCAGCTCCTTCTCCATGCCTTCTTTTTGTCTTCCTGACTATCCCCTACTCCTACTCCTCTTATTAAATTCCATTCTAGGAGTTCCCATCGTGGCGCAGAGGTTAACGAATCCGACTAGGAGCCATGAGGTTGGGGGTTCGATCCCTGCCCTTGCTCAGTGGGTTAACGATCCGGCGTTGCCGTGAGCTGTGGTGTAGGTTGCAGACGCGGCTCGGATCCCGCGTTGCTGTGGCTCTGGCGTAGGCCAGTGGCTACAGCTCCGATTTGACCCCTAGCCTGGGAACCTCCATATGCCCCGAGAGCGGCCCAAAGAAATAGCAAAAAAAAAAAAAAAAAAAAAGATAAATTCCATTCTAACTTCTTATCTTCAGAGAAGTCTACTGGGTTTACACTGGTTGATTCTGGGGATCTCGCACCAGTCACTCTGTAGTCATAAAGGTAATCTCTCACATGGGTGCATCCTTCACTATTTTGAAAATATTGTAACATTTATTCAGAACAACCCTGTGAACAGGTGTTTTTAGCCTTCTTACACACAAGCCACCTAAGGCTCAGCATTGATGACTTACCAAACACTAACAGCTAGTAAGATGCTGAACCCCAACTCAGATTCAAGCCCATCAACTCCCACCCCCATGCTCTTTTTGTAACAGTTCTCCCTGAACCCCTGCAACTAGCACTCTCATTACTAAGCACTTGTTTATATTGATGTGGCTGTTCTTCTTATTATTATTTTTTTTGTCTTTTTAGGGCCGTACCCACGGCATATGGAGGTTCCCAGCCTGGGTGTCTAATGAGAGCTGTAGCCGCTGGCCTACGTCATAGCCACCGCATGCCAGATCCTTAACCCACTGAGTGAGGCCAGGGATCGAACCCACAACCTCATGGTTCCTAGTCAGATTCATTTCTGCTGCACCACGATGGGAAATCCTGTTCTTATTATCTTTAACCTTCGTGTGCTTGTCAGTTGTTCTTGTAGCCACATGTTTATTATGTCTCCATGAGGTTGGGAGCCTCCAGAGATCAGAGAAAGAATTGTCCTGTCTCTGATAGTCCTTCGGAATCCAGACTAGGATTCTGCCAACCAAAGGAATGGAGCCTGGGGGTAGAGGAAAGCACCACTGATGCAGATCTTCACCTTCAAGTGCACTGCAGCCTCCATGGACAGTGGAGGTAGACAGAACAATAACTGATAGCAGCTGACATTTGTTGAGCACTTACCAAGTGCTAGGCATTATTGCTAGTTCTTTATTTACATTATTTAATCGTTACAACAAAGTTCCAAGGGAGGTATTATTATTGTCAAATGAGGAAACTAATGTTCAGAGATGTGGAGCCAGGGTGCAACCCACATCAGTCCGACTCCAAAAGGAGCACATAAATAGCAGAATTTATATTTTAAAAAATATGATAATCCCTTACTCCCTGAAGGCCCATCCTACCCTTGACTCTTTCTTTCCCAAAAGATAAAATTTAGGGAGAGGAAAGCCGGGCAGGATGAACCTCACACACACACACACACACACACACACACACACACACACACACACACACACACACACATACACACACATTTTCTCACACACAAACACACACTATCACCACCACCCTGGATTTCTAGCCAGGGTGAGGGCTATGAGAGCAGGGAGACAGGTACTCCAGGACCCTAGCCCTTATCCCCTTCCCTGGTGCTAAATAAAAGTGAATAAATACCAAATAAATACAACCGGGACCCACCCTGCCTTCCCCCTCCCTCCTGTGACCCGCAGGGCAGAGGGGGCAGTTTAGGTAGGGGACTGCCTCCCAGCCCCTTCCATCCACCACCCATCACTGCCATCCAGGGCAGGAAACCAGGGCAGGGCCAGCCTGCACATTAAGGCAGAGAGGAGGGGCAGAACTCGCCCTCCCAGCCCCTCGCCATTGCATCTTGGCCTGAGGGAGCCGCAGAGCCCCTCATTCTCCCTCTGCTAAGTCCGAGGCCCGGGTGCCCAGAAAGGGCAGCCGGGATGATGAGGTTATTTCCTGCCCGCCCAGGAGCGCCGCCGAAGGATCTCCAGAATCTGTGCCTTGCGCTGTAGCCAGTCCTGGGGAGTGGAACGTGGTGTTGAAGGAGCTGGTCGGGGCACGAAGAAGCTGTATCGGAGGCGTGTGTTCTGGGGGTTGCCAGCCACTAGGACCTGCAGCGTTAAGGGCTGCGCCAGGGGCCCGTGACCTGACAGCGTCTCAGAGGCTGCCGTGGCCCCGCTGTAGCGCAGGCTGACTGCCCCCGGCAGTACGACGTCTGTGGCGGAGGGGATCAGTGTGTATTCACCATTGAGGGCGTAGGAGCCATCTGGGAGCTTCAGGGCCAGGTAGAGGCTCCGGGGACCCTGGGTCCCCTGCTGGCGCACTAGGATGTGGGTAGCCCCCGCCGGGATGGTGACCACATCGTTGTATCCGTACCTGTGTGGAAGGAGTGGAGGAGAACTCAGCATCTTCCTGAATCCTCTCAGCCTTTCTGAGCTGTGTTTGCATAATTGCATGTGTGTACGTGTATGCAAATGCTTGCCTCCCCGGACCTATGTGAGTTGTCCAGCCTGGCTCTGAGCTGCATGTAAATGTGTCCTTCTTCCTCTTCTCTCTGGACCTAATTTACACTCCTGCCCCTTTATTGGGGCGCCCTTCTAAGCCCTGCCTCATTGGTACCTGTCCAAATCCTACTCTTCCTCCAGGAAGGAGGTCACTTCCTAGGGAAGCCTTCCCTGATGCCCACAGGGACTCTCACAGCAGCCCAGGCTGATACCTCTGAAAAGGGACACTGCTGTAACTGCTTACTTGTCTGTCTCCTCCACTTGACTGTAAGTAAGCTCTTTGAGAGGAGAAACAGCGTTGAGTTCACCTCTGTATCCCCAGGGCCCAGAATAGTGTCCAGGAGGGTGGGAGGAGGAAAAAAAAATAGTGAATGAACCTGAATTTTTTAAAGGAGCCAGACTGCTTGCTGCAGCTAGAACCATCCCCACCGCACACCATGCACTTGTCAAACTTCTTTTTGGAGCCAATGACGCGGTCACAGCCAGCATGGATACAGCGGCCCTGGACACAGACTGAGGAGCTGTCTGGGGAACAGGGAGTCCCATCAACCACCTGAGGAGAAGAAAAGGAGTGATGAAATGATCTTCCTGAGTCAAAAGGAACTGGTAAGCCAAACAAGGCCCATAACCCAGCAGGGAGGGGATGCCGGGAAAGTTGGGCGAGGGAGGGGATATGGATGGAGTGTGGTGGGAACCCCAGCCACTATAAAGGATGATAATCATGATAATCAAGCCATCATTTTCAGAGCACTCACTATGAATTAGGCACTGTGTTAAGTGCTATATAAGTCTCATAACCATTATTTGAGGTCTATAGCGATGGAACACTAAGGTTTAGAAAGGTCGGGAGCTTGCCCAAAGGTTACACAGCTGCCAAGCAGCTCTCAGTTCCGGATACCAAGCCCTAAACCTTTGTAATACTTGGTAGCACTGACCAAGATGGACGCTAGAGGGCAGCCAACCTTTAGGAATTCTCCCCAGAATGGGGGCAGGGAGAACAGACTGCTAGGCTTGTTCTTCCTTCTTCAGCCTCAACCTAGGGCCCTGTCACAGAGATGGCAGTGGGGCAGTGGTGTGCAGGGACATCACAGATTCCAGAGGCCTATTCAGTGAGGGACTGGCCAGCCATGAGCTCAGTGAGGCCACTTCTGTAATTTGACAGAGGAGCCCCTGGGAAGGGGGTCAAAAGATATGCCCAAAGACTGTGTGTGCTTCCATTCTCACAAAACGGAGTACTGGAAGATGGGGAGAGAAGAAAAGAAAACAAGGGAAATGGGACAGGCTAGAGTTGTTGCCTCATTGGCAACTTATCCGGAGCCCAGGGCTGGTTTCCCAAATAACTATGGACAGAGCTGTCTGAATGGACCCCTGGGCATGGCTGTGGGAATGCCAGCCATGGTGCTGTTTTGGAACTTTGCCATCAGAGAGGAAAGGGCCTATTGGGGAGCATGTGAGCCTAGACAGGGCCTGGGGGGGGCATCCTGGTCCTCACCCGTGGCTCCAGCACATAATAGTAGCCGAGTGCCCGGGCCTGGCAAGTGAGTTTGCACTGGTCCCGGGGGGCCACACCCGTGTAGCGAGGCACCCAGTCCATGGGCCCCGGGAAGTTCTTGAAGAGATCGGTGCGGTGGTTGTAGGCAGCACACTGCTCTTCACGGAAGGTCAATGCTGTAGGGTTAAAATGAACAGTCAGAGAGGCCCTCTCTCTTTACGCTGCCCCACCAGCCCCTCCAGCTAGCCTCTCAGACCTCCAGATGGCCAGGCCTCTCTCTCCCTCACAGACTTGGCCTGTCACTTTCCTGAGGGTAAAGTCGCTTCTCTCAACAGCAGGGAAACTCAACCCTCCTTGGTCTCTGAACTCAAGGGACAATCCTTTCTATTCTACTGATCCATCCCAAGGGCTCCCACTCCTCACCTGAGCCAGTTGGGCAGTCTTGAGTGTTGCAGGAACGGAAGCGGGTGCGGCGGCCCTCACAGTACTTGCCACCATTCCGGGGGATGGGCCGAGTGCAGTCCCGGGAAGAGAACTGGACACCACCCCCACAGCTCCGAGAGCAGTCACCCCATGACCCCCAGGGACCCCAGCCACCAGCCTGTGGGATCTGTA
Source organism: Phacochoerus africanus (assembly GCF_016906955.1). NCBI lineage: Eukaryota > Metazoa > Chordata > Mammalia > Artiodactyla > Suidae > Phacochoerus > Phacochoerus africanus. Next base: position 89,521,448 of record NC_062549.1, on the reverse strand, counting down.
GAAGGACAGAACGGAAAAGTGGGATAAATATACTTTCTTGGGCTCAGGGCCAGTCCCCAGTCCCCCAGGCCCTCTTCCCCATCCCTGCCCTGGGATCTCACATTGAAATCCTGGAGCTGGTCCACATGGAGGCAGCGACCACCCATACAGGCCTGTGAGGGCCCACAGGGGGTACCATCGGCCCAGGGTGAATGCTTGGTCTGGCACATGGCGTGGCCATTGAGATGGCCAGAGCACCAGAGGGCAGCACAGGGTGGCGGCAGCTGTGGACAATGACGTGAGTCAGGCCCAAAGGTCAGCTGGCACTGGCGGTCAGCATCATAGTCCTTGCCAGGGAAAGTCACAGGCAGATGCAGGGGAGCCTCTGGCTTGTCTAAGAGACAGTGCCCTGGGAAGGAAGTAGGGGTATGAAGTCAGCAATAGGTTGAAAAGGTGCCAGCTGATCATCAGCTGAAAGCTTGGGCTCCCAGGGCCTCCTAGATTCTAAATTCCAAAGCATAGGACTTGAAGAAACTTTATATAGCAGCTACTGGTAGTTCCTGTCATGGCTCAGTGGAAACAAATCTGACTAGCATCCATGAGGATGGGGGTTTGATCCTTGGCCTTGCCCAGTGAGTTGGAGATCTGCGTTGCTGGGAGTTGTGGTTGTAGGTCACAGAAGCGGCTGGGATCTGGCGTTGCTGTGGCTGTGGTGTAGGCTGGCAGCTGCCTCTCCGATTTGACCCCTAGCCTGGGAACCTCCATATGCCTCGGGTTTGGCCCTAAAATAAAGGACAAAAACAAAACAAAACAAACAAATAAACAAACAAATAAATAAAATAACAGCTACAATTTATTAGTTTTTTTTTGTTGTTGTTGTTTTGTTTGTCTTTTTAGGGCTGCACCTGTAGCATATGAAGTTCCCAGACTAGGGGTTGAATTGGAGCTGCAGCTGCTGGCCTGTGCCATAGCCACAGCCACGGCCAGATTTGAGACAGTCTGTGACCTTCACCACAGCTCACGACAATGCCGGATCTTTAACACACTGAGTGAGGCCAGGGATGGAACCTGTATCCTCATGGCTATTAGTCGGGTGCATAACCTGTTGTGCCACAGGAGGAACTCCTGGAAGCTTATATTGTGATGAGCACGGACTAAATGCTTGACCAATTGTATCTCTTTTAATCATGACCAACACCTGTGAGGTGGTTAATGTTACTATAAAATACTGCCTATTTTATAGATCAGCTACACAGAAAGGAAGCAGCTTACTCACAAACACCTACACATATCTGAAGAACACGATCAGGATAGGAACTCAAAGCACTAGATCTTCCTACCTATTCTAACCAACTACAGAATTCTTGAGTCAGCTTCTCATCAACAACCCTGCCCAGTGGTAGTCATCTGCTGGGCCTGCACAGCCCAGGTGACAAGACAGTCACCTCCTTCACAGCTAGCCCATTCCAGTGTTGGACAGTTCTGGCCCTTAGAAGTCAGTTCTAATCCTGTTGAGCCAAAACTTGCCTCCTGGAGCTGTGCTATTTATTCTGAGAGAAAGTCGGAACCACACAAAGACAGTAGCATTTCTCACCCTGTCCCACACTGCAGAGGAGGCACACTGGAGGGAGTAAATTTGGCCCATGCAGAATGCAGCAGAAGAGAAAGTACTATGGGAGCAGGAACTGAGCCCTGCACAGGGTAAGGGGAGTGCCATCTGCTTACCATAGCCATTGTCCAGGAAGTCAGTGATGAAGCGGGCACTGCAGGGGGACCAGGGCTCTTCAGGATCCACATGAGCCATTACAGGAGCCATGACATGGCGAGAGGTGCCCCCAGGCCCATTCAGACCAACACAGGGCTTTGAGTTGTCATGGAGCATGTTGAAGACATGGCCTGTGGGAGCAGAGTCCCTGTTAGGATCTAAGGGTCCAATCCCTATGCCCTCAAGGGGCTGCGGAGCCATCATGAATCTAGTTCAGCTATGGATGGTCAGATCTATTCCCTAGCCACTCTGCCCCCCAACCCTTTTCTGGCGCTCTGAGAGCTCCTCAATACAAAGTCCCCATTGCTCTGTCTCCCCTCCCCCTGTAAGACACTCAGGGCCCCTCCCTGCCCACTTTTCCTTAGAGCCAAGGCTCCCAATCCTGATTCTATCTTCTACCACTGACTCTTGTGAATAATCTCCTTCAATATCGTGCCAGTCCCCTCCAAACACACAGAGTTCACAGTAGATTCCCAAACACTATCTCATTTAATAGAAAAATCTAAACGTTTATCTGCATCCAGAGCAGAAAAGGGTAATCAATGGCCCCAGCTTTGGCCTGGGGAGAAGGAAACAAATGCCTCGTGACTTCCATTTGCACCCTGGTGAGCTCACTGCCCTCTCACCTCACACCCTGACACCTCTTTCACCCATCACAGGCGCCCCATGACCCCACCATGCCCACCTTACCCAGTTCATGAGCAGCAGTGAAGGCTGATTGGAGCCCATCATCCTCCACGATAGCACAGCTCCGAGCTGGGTCACATACAGTACCCACGTCAGCCATGCCCAGAGTGTCACAAGTAGAGACCCCACACAGGTCCTGTGGAGAGGGATCATAGACAATACATGAGGAACCAAGACACCAAGGTCCACTGGGCTGAGATCCAGATTAGTGGGGACCTGGGCACTGCATAGCCAGCACTGTCAGGGCCCAGACAGTACTGGCAGTGTGGCCGGGGCCAGGTACCATGTTGAACAATTTCGGGAGCACCACTGGCATCACAGTCTATGCAGTGGTGCTTCCCAGAGCGGTGTAGTGCATGGCCTGAGGTGCTGAGTGAGGCCTCACCTGACGAGTAAACAGAATGGCTGTGTCAAAGTGCTCAGGGTCCGAGTCCTTGGGGGTGTTGAGTCCTCGCTGCCAGGCACAGAAGCTGCGCAGGGTCTGGGCGGCACTGGGCCCTACTTGGGGCCCTTCCTCACCTGGGCCCAGAATCACTAGCCGAGTCACCACCAGGTTGACAGGGTTGCGGATGCTTGGATGCTTGAAGGCCTTGGCCGCTGCTGCCATAACTGTCAGCAGGTAGCGCTTTAGCCCTGCCCCGTGAAATGCCACCATCTTGTCATCTGCCACCACCAGGGTCTCCACAAATCTACTCAGTGAAGCAAAGCGCTGGAGAGGAAAAAAGGGGAGGAGGATTCTGAAGTAGCCTCCCAGACCCATGGATCACTTCTCCCCTCCCTTACTTCCTGGGTCTGGAACTCAGCAGAGCCAGCTGGGCCACACATATCCCATGGGATTACTGATGGGTCTTAGTTGGGCCTTCCCCTCCACTCCAAATCCCAGAGCTTTGCTGGTAACTCTGAGAAAGCATCTGTGGGTTCTGAGAAGGGGAGGGGACAGGGATGCCACGTCCCAGGGCCGTGTGGGCCCCAGAGGTGAAAAGCAGCTGGGACTGCCTCTGGGAGGGACTTTGGGGTCCCCCAGGCCTGAGTGTGGCTGGGGCCTGCAGGACTGGGGCTAGAGGGCTGGGCTGCAACGTGTCTGCCCTGTGTGGTTGGAGGAACAATTCAGTCAGCAGCTAGGGCCAGGGCCAGATCTCAGCGTGGCGGGTGTGGAGGGAGCGTCTGGTCTGGATTAAAGCTAGAGAGGGAGGGAGGAAGGAAGGGAAGAAGGGGGGAGACTGGGGGTGGGAGGGAGGAAAGGATGGAGCCTCGGGCAGCCTTGCAGCCAGTCCACGGTGTAGGAAGGGGACTGACCAGGAGGGGGTTCAGGATGCCTTTTCTCCCATGTCCACTTTTGCCCTAGTTTGCAGTTTGCCAGAACAACTTTGAAGGCAGTGTCAGAAGCCAGAGACCAATCCCTTGGGCTTCAACCCTCACTCCTTTAGCTTATGGTGCGGGCGAAAATCAAATTTGGGGCCCAGAAAAGAGTCAAGGCCAAGGAGCTGTTAGGCGGGCCTCATTGTTGGGGACTGTGCCAGTAGGATGCCATGGCCAGGCAGGGGCGGGGTGGGGAGAGGGAGCAGTCATTCCCACCATAGAGTTTCTGACCTACCTCTGGGAACCCCACCCCTTGGGATCAGCGGCAGTCTGGCCAGAAGGGTTAGGGCAGGGAAAATCCAAAATCTTCCCAGGAAAGGAGGCTAGTGGAAAAAGAAGAGGCAGGCAGAAGGGAGGGAAGCAGCAGTATGGCCAGAAGTGGAAGGGGGTGGAGAGAAAGTGAATAGGGGTCAGTAGGACAGACATGGCAGGAGGACACTGCAGGACACAGACTCCAGGGCTGCCTACCTTGGCCCTTCGGGGGCTGGAGCTGAGGTTCCCAGAAGGAGCCTTGACGTTGCACATGGGACCCTGGCCGCTGGCAGGACTCTTCCGGCGTAGAATGTGAGCGCCAGGCCCCCCGGCAGAGTTAGGGGTGCCTCCTTCCAGGGGCTGGATGTGGAGTTCGGTCCCCCGATACTGCAGCACCCCTAACAGAGATCCCCCGTCCCAGTGAAGAGATGCCACAGACTCCGGATCTCCGTTGATGGTGCCGGTGAGGTAGGTACCCGGCTCTGCCCCGCCCAGCAGCTCAGGCGCCTGGCCCAGGTATTGCACCGTCAGCCCCTCGACCCGCACGCCGGGGTCCTGCTCCAGTTCTAGTAGTAGCACCTCCCCAAAGGCTGGCAAGCGGTACAACAACCTGGCAGGGGCGCCCAAACCAGGAAAGACGCTGCCATTGAGCTTCTCTGGAAACACGATCTCCTCCTCCCGGGGGAGGGGGCTGGCCGGCCAGGCTGAGGGCAGGAGGGAGGCCAGAAGTAGCAGAAGCAGCCGCAGCAGCCTGGAGATGGGCACAGTGGGGAGCAGCAGGCGGGGCTGGCTTCCCCACAGCCAGCACCCCGCCAAGCCCCTCCCGGGATGCGAGTCCGTCCGGGACATGGCACTGGTGCTGCAGCTGGGAGGGACTGAGGCCGTCTGGGCACCAAGTCCTCCCCGCCCCGGCTTTGGAAAGCTTCTCTCTGCAGCCTGGGGGCTCGGACTCATGCCAAGGTCAGTGGCAGAGTTTTCAGAGGGGCTGGGGACCTTCGGAGAAGATGGAGAAAACTTGGCCCTTAGGCTTAGGAGAGGTGCCTGGTGGTCTGGTTCCTCCAAACTCTCCTCCCACACTCTCCTCTCCGGGATCTTTGTCTCTCCCTGCCTGTTTCTGCAGCTTCTCTAGTCTCTGCCTCTGCACTCTCTCAGACTCGGTCTGGCTTCGCTTCTGTGCCTGCCCTCTCTCTGCCTCCTTCCGCCGTGCCTTTGTCTCTGTCTCTCTCCTCCTCTCTCTCCCGTGTCTATGTGTCTGTGAATCTCCCTGTGGGTTCTTCCCAGCCTCTCTCCGCGCCAGCTCTTTTAAGCATCCCGAGCCGCTACGATTGATTGGCTGAGCTATAAGCCATTCAGCCAGGAGTCCTGTGTCTCATTGCTTCCCAAATATCCTAGTTTTTTTTTTTTTTTTAAAAAGTGGAACTTACCCAGCCGGATGGATCATGGGCACTGGGCCAGCTGATGACATAGCCTTTTCCCAAACCCCACAGTCTCTCGGCTGTCTCTCTTTGGTGGGACAGAGCCCCAGGAGGGGTAGGAAGTCAGGGAAAGGGCCTGGCCAACACGCAAAGAAAGGATCATGGTCCCAGGAGAATTCTTGCTCCCACTGCCTCCCACAGCCTCCCTTTTCTCAAGGATCCCTCATGATGCCCTCTGCCCCTAGAGGCTGGTTTCCAAGGCTGAGGGAACTGAGTGAGCTGCCAGGGATAGAAGGTGGGGAACGAGGAAGCATCAAGAGGACAGGACAGAGGCAGGGAGAAGGGTGAGCAAGGAGACAGTGATCAGGGAGTGAACTGCCCAGAAGGTAGAATGAGTCTTTTTTTTTTTTTTCTTTTTTCTTTTAGAGCCGTCCTATGGAAGTTCCCAGGCTAAGGGGTCGAATCAGACCTACAGCCAGATCTCTAACACTCTGAGAGATGTCAGTGTTCGAACCCGCATCCTCATGGATCCTAGTCGGGTTCGTTAACCACTGAGCCACGAAGGGAACTCCCAGAATGAGTCTGTTTAGAATGGACACATAGAGCCAGCAGAGAACAAGGCGGGAGGGGTTAACAACTTTTCCTTTTATAGAAGGAAGATCCAGGGTGGCACCTCCTCTTCTCTAATGTTTCTTCTCTCCCTCAGGCTCCCCCTTCCTGAGTTACCACTCCCCTCCCCGCCCCCTCCCAAGCCCAAACAGCCATTCCGCCTTCATTCCCCCCAGGGCTCCCCCTCCCCACTTCCTGACTCCCCATTTCTCTGGCCCAGCTCCCAGTAGCTTCCCCCAGGCTCTTGGCCCTGCTCCTACCCACTCCCAACTGCCCTAAGCCCTCCCTCAGCCTCAAGTCAGCCAACCCCCAGCACAGGAAAGACTTGCTCTCTCAGGAACCCAGATGTACCCTGTGCCAATCCATCAGAGGGAATCCCCACTTGGTTCCCCCTTTGGGCCCCACCTTGTCCTAAGAACCCAGTGGTTCCTGGAATATCTAGTAATCTTTTACTTCTCATTCCCCATGGGACAGGGAGAGGGTGGATGCAGCACTGTGTACACAGGAATTTTACGGTACTGAGAGAAATAGGAACCCCATGCCTGGGATGGAGAGAGTGCTTGAGGAGGAAGAGGTGATGTTAAGGAAAGGAAGTAAATTGATTCTGTCGGTTCTGGACTAGAGAGAACTCAGCAAAGAAGTCTTGGGGCTGGACTCTCAAGGCAAGGAAGCAAAGGGTTCAGAAGTAGGGGCAATTTCCGCTCACCCCATGCTATGGCCACTCCTTTCCCCAGGATATCCCCAGGAAGGAGAGTATACTCAGCACTTTCCTTTCCCAGAGGTGGACCACCTGCCCCTGCCCCCATTCCTCTATTCACTCTCTGCCTTGTCACCTCCTGTCTACCACATCACATCCGCCAGAATACTTCCTTATCTACTCCCTTCCTGTTCAAGTCTCTAATACCTGCCCTGGTGCCCATCAATTCCTGTATCACCCACCCCTTTCTGACTGCCAGATCCACTTCTTGACCTGCTATGTGCCCTGACCTTGGTCCTCAGTGGAGGGGGTTGGTGCTGTAGGAGTCAGACAAAGGATGGGAGACCAGAAGGGGCAGGGGCAAGAGGAGCTATCACCAGAGGACTCTTACTGCCCCTTTCCACCACCCCCCCCCCCCCGATCTGAAATGAGGACAAAGGGGGTGACTAAGCAGTGAGAGACAAAGGGCCTTAGAGTCATAGCAGCAGTGTGTGTGGGGGGTATTGGCAGCAGGGAACAGGCACAAAAGATGCAGTGTCCTAGGCAGCTCCCCCCCACCCCGCCAGGATCCCTCACCCTAGTTCCAACTCCAGTTGCCCCCAGGGCCGAGCAGCCCAGAGTCTACCCTGACTTCTAGGCTGGATTAGGGCAAATAAATGCAGTCCCCCACATTGTCCTCTCTCACGATCACCACATTCATTGTTTCAGCTATACAGGGAAAGAAGGCCCAGGGAGAGGGTGGGGAATGAGGGAGGCAGAGACGCAGAGCCTCTGCCTGGCTCTATGGGGTCTGCCAGTCTGCCCAGGTCCCAGTCAGTTCTCACAGCCAGGGATATGGCCCCACCCTTTGGTACAGTTCCCATTAGGTCAACTCCCAGGCTGGAAGTCTGGCTTTCCCCTTTCCGTGTAGCTAAGAATTCCCTGTCTCTGCCATTCTCCTGGCCTGTCTGCCTCACCCTGCTACACTGCTGCACTGCTGGTGGGCTGTGGCCCAGGGACGCTGTCTCGGGGAGATCTCGGGAAGGCCTCTTTCCAGGCCCCAAGTGGGAGGGATGTGCAGAACTCAATGGGTGGCCCAGTCGGAGCTGGCTTTGGAAGCAGAAAGAACAGGAACCTGCTCCAAAGTTGGAAAACTCTTCTTTGTCTCTTCCACATAGAATTGGGATCAGACTGCTGGTGGTACTACTTTTCTATGCTCTTGGCCAGGACTGAGACTGAGTCAGAAAGATGTGAGGTAAAAGAGTCTGACTGGGATAGAAGTCAGGTATGAGGCATCGCTAAGGGCACTTCCTGGGTCTGTAATTCTGGAGCTTCTGGAAGCCCTGCAGATGTCAGGATCACCCATAAGGGACCTCCCCTCCTCAGCTGGGGTGAGGTGGCTCCTACACACTCCAGCAGCCCATTCCAATGCTAGTGGCCTTGGCGTCCTACTCTTTTTTCATTTTGGTTTGGCCAGAGCTCTCAGACCCGCCCAGCCCTACTGGAGCCCCTTTCCCCTAACCCATTTAGGCCATCTGGAAATTGGCTGGCTTTTTCTGCTCCGAGTCCTTTGGATTCGGGGCTAGGGAGGGAATTGGCAAAGCCTGGAGCAACCCCAGAAGGGTAGGGCTACAGCAGCTAGGCAGCCCAGGAGGGGAGAGGGGAAGAGAGTGTGTGCCCAGCCCCGGGAGGGAAGCAGGGCACTTTCCGAGGCGCGCAGACAGATTGGCGAAGGAGCATAGAGGGAGCTATAGCCCGCGGCTGGAACTTAGAAGGGCCAGTCAGGAGAGGTGGAAAGCATCGTCCTCAGCCATGGATATTTAGGCGAAAATGAAGCCCAGGTGCAGAACCCGGATGTCCTCAGGTTGGCTGTCCTGCGACCCCGCCAGCTTCCAAGAGGGCCGCTGCGTTGTGCGAATGGGCGAGAAGCCCACAAGGAGGCGCGCGCGAAGCACTTCCGCCCGGTTCTCCTTCCCGCAGTCTGTGGCGGGGCAAGATGGCGGCGCTCAGAGCACTGTGCAGCCTCCGGGGCGTCGCGGCCCAAGTGCTGCGGCCCGGGGCTGGGGCCCGACTGCCGATTCAGCCTAGCAGGTGAGACCAAGGGAAGCCCTCGATACGCCGTCCCTAGGGCTAGGGTTCCCCGAGTCTGGGGACTCCGCGGACCCTGTGACCCCTTAGGAAAGAATGACCCAGGCCCGTGACCCTTCGCCCAGGCCTGCTCTCTCGGGCTCCAGGATCCAGCGGCACCTGTTCTGTCAGAGGGAGGAAAGAGAGTCTTGAGCTCCGTCTGCTAGGGGTGAAATCAGTTGGAGGGAGACTCTGCCCTTCAGCGTTAGTGATAATGTCACTCTCCCCTTTTTGTGCTACTGCTTTTCGCAGACCCCATCAGGGGTGGGCTGCAACTGGTAAGAAGGCTCCTTAGGCGCTGTGGAAGAAGAGGAAAGCACCTCTGATGGTCTTAAAGGAGTAGCATAAACCAAGAACCGCGGGTTGGCACCAGTGCATCACTCTCACCATACTTGAACAGAGCCAAGGAGCCAGCATGCCCAACCCCCCTTTCTATTCCTACTCTTTGATTGACCTTGAATAAACACCGTATTTACCAGGATGGGAATATGAATATGGCCAGAATTTAAAGGAGCTGGGAACCCTAACTTTGCATGCACAGGGATGATGGGTGAAGTGATTCTGGGAATAAGTTTTTAGTAAGAGTGGAATCTCTGGAGTTCCAGCTTGCTCTGCCAAAGCTACATAACTCTTTGCCAGTGACTTGGCATTGAAGAATCCAAGACACCCTTCCCTGGGCCCACTTGAAAGTGATGGGAACAGAGGAACCAAGCACCTGTCAGGCCCTTTGTCTAGGATCTGTTATTACCTCCCCAGAGGGGCTCGGCAATGGCAGCCAGATGTGGAATGGGCAGAGCAGTTTGGGGGAGCTGTCATGTACCCCACTAAGGAAACAGCCCACTGGAAACCTCCACCTTGGAATGGTAAGTGCCCAGAGCCACAGTCTCAACCTATACCCCTCTCTGTCCCCAAGCTGACGCGTAAGTGCTTTTGAGCTCTGTTTTAGGCAAATTTTAGCCCCAGTCCTTTTTACTTCTTTAACCTCGCAACTCAGCAAACATGGTAATAGTGATAATAGAAGTTATTTGTCAAATATGACATTTCAGGAGAAAAGAACAAATAGGTCCCATCAAACCCCTGAAGGTTCCTACCAAATCTGTATCTTTAGCTTCACCTTTTTCCAGAGGTTCAGTCTCCCCTAGACACCTCCCTCTAGACAAGGTGACTTTCCCACTGGCACCCAAATGGAACCCGACGGAATACAATACATTTTTCCCCATCAAAACTAGCTCTTCCTCATGATTTTTTTTTTCCTTATATGGAAGTTCCTGGGCTAGGGTTCGAGTCAGCTGCAGCCACAGCAACACAGGATCCAAGATGCATCTGCGACCTATGCTGCGGGTTTCAGCAGCTTGTGGCAATGCTGGATCCTTAACCCAAGGAGGGAGGCCAGGGATTGAACCTGCATCCTCATGGACACCATGTTGGGTTTTTAACACTCTGAGCCACAACAGGAACTCCTGTGATTTAAAAAATTTTTTTTTGGGGGGGGTCTTTTTGCTATTTCTTGGGCCGCTCCTGCGGCATATGGAGGTTCCCAGGCTAGGGGTCTCATTGGAGCTGTAGCCTCCGGCCTACGCCAGAGCCACAGCAACGCAGGATCCGAGCCGCGTCTGCAACCTACACCACAGCTCACGGCAACGCCGGATCGTTAACCCACTGAGCAAGGGCAGGGACCGAACCCGCAACCTCATGGTTCCTAGTCGGATTCGTTAACCACTGCGCCACGACGACGGGAACTCCTGATTTAAAATTTTGATCAGTGACTCCCCCATTCTCCTAATCCTTCAGGATTGAAACTTTTTAATCATCTATCTTTGGCTCTTTCTTCTCTTTTGCCCTCTATATCTATGTCCAGTAAGTCACCAAACCATGCAAATTCTTTTTTTTTTTTGCAAATTCTTTAATAACATTATACATCTGGTTATCTCCCTTTCTTTCTTGTTCAGATTTGTTTTGTATTAGACTGTGATTATTTTAGGAGTCTCTTTGCTGTGTTCCTGCCACTGATCTTGTCTCCCTCCAACTATCCTATACAATGTCATTGCCTTCATCTTCCCCAAGCATCATTTTACCATGGCATTCATTCTTTTGTTCAAAAACCTTCAAAGGCACTTCCAGTTACCTTTCAAAAATTTAACTGTAACAACAGCTTAGTAGTTACCATATGCTAAGTGTTTTTGTTTATTTAGTCTTTACAACAACTCTATGAGAGTGATACAAACATTATCCCAATTTTGAGGAAATGATGGTGTAGGGAGATTAAAACGTGATCAGTGACATAAGTGGATTTGTACACAGGTCTGACTCCAAAGATTGTGGAGGAGAATTTTGGTTGCAAAGGTAGACTCTGGTTTGAGAGTCCATTTACCAATGAATAAGGCACCTACTATATAGCATTATTGTAAGGATTGAATGAGATGCTAGTAACATAAACCACTTAGTGTAGTGACGGGCCTGTTGCTAAGTCTTCCGTAAGTGTCGTTAATAAAAATACTGATAATTGAACCACTACCCCCTACTGCCTGCCAACACTAATCTGTCTCTTGGCAGATAAGAGTTCCACAGATACTTACTTCCTTGTTTCTAAGATTTGACCTGTGTTCATTCCATAGCCTGGGATGCCTCTTCTCTCTGCCTGTCTGAATCATTCCCTGTATTTAACAACTCAGATCTTGTGTCCATGAGGTTTTCACAGTGTTCTTTCCTTCCTTTAAGTACTTAAGGGTTAAACTTACTTGGCAACTTGTAAATTTCATGTTTTGCTAGTTCTCACATGTGCTTATTTCCCAAATTAAATTGTAAGCCTCTTAAGGGTAAAAACTGTCATTGAGCAACAGTAAGAATTAAGTATACATTTTCTGATCAGTTGGTCATTCATCAAATAGATCTGGAGAGCAGTGTATTTTAGTGGTTAAGGGTGTGGAGTCTGGAGCTGACCAGGCCAAGTTAAATTATGGCTCTGCCACCTAACTAACTCTGTGAGAATTCATGTATCCTTTCTGGCCTCAAGTTCTCTAGTAAGACGAGGATAATGATAGAATCAACTACTCATATGGTTTTTGAGAAAATTAATTAAAATAAATGCTTAGAGTAGTGCATATATTAGGGACTGATATATATGTATATATATTTAAAAGTATTTTGGGAGACATGGAGAGGGTGAGATTGCTGGTTTCTCTCATCAGAAAGTTTAGATCCGGAGTTCCCGTTGTGGCTCAGTGGTTAATGAGCCTGACTAGGATCCTTGAGGATGAGGGTTTGTTCCCTGGCCTTGCTCAGTGGGTTAAGTATCTGGTATCCCCGTGAACTGTGGATCTGGTGTTGCTGTGGCTGCGGTGCAGGCCGGCAGCTGTAGCTCTGATTCAACCCCTAGCGTGGGAATCTCCATATGCTGCCAATGCGGCCCTAAAAAGCAAAAAAAAAAAAAAAAAAAGAAAGAAAGAAAGAAAGAAAAGAAAAGAAAAAGAAAAAAAGAAAGTTTAGATCTCCCTCCCCTTTTTCCCATCTAATGGTCTTCTTCCTGGTTATGTTAAAGATTAAGGAATTGGGGATTTCCCCTTTTGGCTCAGTGTGTTAAGAGCCTGACTAGTAGCCATGATGATATGAGTTTGATCTCTGGCCTTGTTTAGTGGGTTAAGGATCTGGCATTGCTGCAAGCTGCGGTGTAGTTCACAGATGAGGCTCAGATTTGGTGTTGCTATGGCTGTGGTGTAGGCCTCAGCTGCAGCTCTGATTCAACCCCTACCCTGGGAACTTCTTTATGCCACAGTGCAGTCCTTAAAATTAAAAAAAAAAAAAAAAAAGATTAGGAAATTGTCAGAGTATGGAATGGTGAGATGGAATGTTTATATGGAAATGCTGACTTCTTGTTGTCTCTTGGGGGATCTCAAGGGAATTACTATTGGCCCAACTATTTCCCACTTCTCTCAGATGTGGACCCTCCAAAGGACACATTGGTGTCGAACCTGACCCTGAACTTTGGGCCCCAGCACCCAGCAGCCCATGGAGTCCTGCGGCTAGTGATGGAACTGAGTGGGGAGATGGTGCGGAAGTGCGATCCTCACATTGGGCTGCTGCACCGAGGCACTGAGAAGCTCATTGAATACAAGACCTATCTGCAGGTGTGGAGGGTGAACAAGGGCCTATCGACAGGACCTGGGGATACTTTAGCCTGGGACTTTGCCAATTTGCTGACCCAAAACCTCAGGGGAGGAGGGTGTTGAGGGGGAGTTGTATAAACCAAGGTTATAACGATAGTTTTGGTTGGGAGGATGAAGGGATGTGGCAAGGGATGCTTGACTTAAGTCATCCAGGTTTGGTTTATCCAACAAAATGCTTTGAAGGTGTTCCCTTCATGGCTCAGGGGTTAACAAACCTGACTAGGATCCATGAGGATACAGGTTCGATCCCTGGCCTTGCTTAGTGGGTTACGGATCTGACGTTGCCATGAGCTGTGGTATAGGTCGAAGATACGGCTTGCATCCCGAGTTGCTGTGGCTGTGGTGTAGGCTGGCGGCTACAGCTCTGATTGGACCCCTAGCCTGGGAACCTCCAAATGCCGTCACTGCAGCCCTAAGATAGCAACAAAAAAGAAAGAAAGAAAAAAAGAAATGTTTTGGATCCACAGCTACACTCCCAGCTTTTCTCTGGCTGACTTTTGGCTGGCCCTTTTACCCTTACTCTAGTGCCTCAGTTTCCCTGCTCTTATATCATACTAGCACGTCAAAGCTGATGTCCCTGGGGTCAGGGAAAGTGGGGGAAACGTCAGCTCCTTAGGATTAAGAACTGATTCTGGTATCTTCCAGCTGTCTAAGGTTGTTTTCGAAATACTCAGTGAGTCAGAATGACCGGGAGGGAGTTCGTGACAGAGTTTGCCGTTATTGGGAGAACTCCTTGACCCAAGTAGTAAGGGTCAGATTTGCAGAAATTGGATCTGGAGTTTTTTTCTTACTGTCATGAAGAAAGGTCTTGATAACAGAGGATGATGGGCTTAGGACTTAGAACCCAGTGACTAGAATGTGATTTCCCCAGAGATTCCAGGCGATGGTGGTGACTCTTGGAGTCCCTGGAGTTAACCATCGTAGCATTATCCCACGTCACAGTGACATCAGGACAAGAACTGGCTGTCCCAAATAGAGGCATCTTAGCCCCACCTCCTTCCTGGAAGCCGAAGCTGCTTCAGCAGACAGCTGGGACTTAGCTTTCTTGGTATTCCGGGGAAGAACTGTTTCTACCTGACTGTTCCCACAGAAACAAACCCCATCCGTCTTGGTGCTATTTCTTAATATCCTCCTAGGACTGATTACTTTTCTCCATCAATATCTCAGAGAGGCGTTCTTTGACAGGGGCGTCGCTTGGCCCAGAAGGCTTAGTTGGCATTGGGTGTGCTGGAGACAGCTCATACTGGCTGTCAAGACAGACTGTTAAATTTTCAGGAATTTTGTGAGCCAGTTGTGAAACACAGCCGCTCTTAAATTGCATTAGCTTGCAATGTAATACATATTAAAAACCAGATATTTTAAAATTTTATATATTAAAAATTAAAATCCATGGCTTCATTATTTTACTACATTTTTCTTTGCTATGCTTTTGAGGTATTATTTACTTTTATCATATCTGTATAGGGGATATACTGTATAATGGTGTACTACTCTGCTCAGTTCTGTGTTGAGTTATGTAATGTTGGTAGTTTAAAACAGAAACTGGTGGGAGTATTTTCACCATGGAAATTGGCAGATGTGACAAATCAGGGTTCCCCCACCCTTACCCCTACATTGTTTCATCCTTGCTAAGGCTCCTGAGTCTGGGAAGGCTTATGCAGCTCTGATCTCTGATGCCCACTGAGAACAGTTCTTCTTGCAGCCAGACTGAGGGTTCCTGAGTCTGTTAGATGTGATCCAGAGTCCTTTCTCTGCCCAGGCCCTTCCATACTTTGACCGGCTAGACTATGTGTCCATGATGTGTAACGAACAGGCCTATTCACTGGCGGTGGAGAAGTTGCTCAACATCCAGCCTCCTCCTCGGGCACAGTGGATCCGAGGTATGCCCCATCCTCTTCTTCTCGTGGCCTACTGTGAGTACAGCGCAGTGCCTCTCCCAACTGCCCCCGTCTTAGGAGCTTTGAACCTGAGCTTAGTAAACAGACCTTAGGCTCTGCCCAGAATGACTCTGTCAGCCTGGATCCTTGGCTCCCATATCCTTCTCTTCTTGTCTTCACCTGCTGCAGTGCTCTTTGGAGAAATCACACGACTTTTGAACCACATCATGGCTGTGACCACACATGCCCTGGATATCGGGGCCATGACACCTTTCTTCTGGATGTTTGAAGAAAGGGAGAAGGTATGAGAAGGAGGAAAGGGAAGGAGGTAAAGGAGATAGAGAAGGTATGAGGGAAAGAGTAAAAGGAGAACATAGGGAGAACACTTATGGGGAGAAGGTATACTTAACCTGGCTTATATTCTTAAGGAGTCCTGTGTCATGAGCGGTTGGTTGGGCATAAGAAGGCGAGGGGTGGGGGAGTAGACCACCATGTTGTTGGACTTAGGGGCCCAGGACTTTGTCACTGATTCTCAGTGTTTCCCATCTAGATGTTCGAGTTCTATGAGCGAGTGTCCGGAGCTCGCATGCATGCTGCTTACATCCGTCCAGGAGGCGTGCACCAGGTGAGCAGGCTCCCCTGCCTCCCTTAGCTTCCAGCCAATGCCTATATCCTCTATGGCCACTGGAGGGCAGCCCTGGCCAATGAAAATGCTGACCCTGAAGCCCTGAGGGGAGGCTGAGTTGGCTCTCCTTGGTGGAGGCTGAGCTGAACTCACTATCCATCCTCCATTTGTCTTCTAGGACCTACCCCTTGGGCTTCTGGATGACATTTATGAGTTTTCTAAGAACTTCTCTTTTCGGATTGATGAGTTGGAGGAGGTAAGGGCAGGGAGTGGGAAAACTCCCTCTTTTCCTCCAAGAAGGGTTTTATTCCCCAGTTGTGAAGAAAGAGAGAAGTGTTTGAAAAGTGTTTTGAAGAGTGTTCACACACCAGCTTTCTTGATCAACAGATGCTGACCAACAATAGGATCTGGCGAAATCGGACAGTCGACATTGGGGTTGTCACAGCGGAAGACGCACTTAACTATGGTTTTAGGTGGGAGGAATAAGACTTCTGTCCTTAGGGATGGGTGGATTCCAGCTTAACACCTTGGCTTCTGGTGTGGCCTTCCTTGCCATGCCAAGTTTGTATCCCATGCCCAGAGTGTGAGGGAGGGAGGGAGGGGAGACTAAGGAAGAGAGCATGCTCCTCTCTTGGTTTGTGGAAAGTGACTCTTGGTCCCATTATACTCTACAGTGGGGTGATGCTCCGGGGTTCAGGCATCCAGTGGGACCTGCGGAAGACCCAGCCCTATGACGTTTATGACCAGGTGGAGTTTGATGTTCCTATTGGCTCTCGAGGTGACTGCTATGATAGGTGAGGCCCAGATCCTTTCTTAGCTCGTTGTCCAGTTAGTCTCCCCTATCTAACTTTTCTCTTGTCTACTTTCTTCTTTCTCATATTTTCCAGTATCTATTGGGGCTCTCGTGTGTGTTAAACTAGGTTGCTTTTCAAAGCACTGTCACATATGCAACATCTTATTTTACCCTTACATTTTCCTTATGTCTTAGATGGAACTAGTTTTGACTGCATCTTGTAGCTGAGAGAGCTGAAGCATAAGAGTTAAAGATTAGCTTGGAATTACTCTATTAGTAATGCTTGAGACTCAAATCCTCCTGATCCAGTGCTCTTTTCCACTAGATTCTAAGCTTAAAATTCCATTCCTCCTTACTGACCCCAAGTAAAATTTGCAACTGTTTTCTTCCTTCTTCTTCCCTCTTTTTTTTTTTTTTTTTTGGTTTGCTTTTTAGGGCCACACCTATAGCATATGGAAGTTCCCATGCTAGGAATTGGAGCTGCAGCTGCTGGCCTCTGCTACAGCCACAGCAACACAGGATCCAAGCCAAGTCTGCAACCTACACCACAGCTCACAGCAGCATGGGATCCTGAACCCACTGAGTGAGGCCAGGGATCGAACCTGCGTGCTCCTGGATACTATTTGGATTCGTTTCTGCTGCTCCACAACGGGAATCCTGAAGCTGTTTTCTTTTTGAGTCATTTTGACTCTTCTGTTCTATACTCCAAAAGATGTTTGAGAGGATAATTCAAGAGGGAAATACTACAGGACATGGTTTGAGAAAACTAGGAGATTTGGGGAAGGGCCTAGTACTAGAATTAGAACACTAGGTTTTATGTGGGTGATCAGGCCAAGCAGACATGTAACAGGAGAAGAGAACAAGGAAAGTTACCTGGCACTATTGAGTTCAGCCAAAGGCATCCTCCCAGCCTTATATCTGATCCTCTTACTGCTCTTCTCTTTTTTTCCCCTTTTTCTTTTTGGCCTCCTCAGTGGCACGTGGAAGTTTCCCAGCCAGGGATCACACCTACACCATGGCAGCGACCTGAGCCACAGCAATGACAACACCAGATCCTTAACCTGCTGAGCCACAAGGGGACTCCTTACTGCTCTTCCCTTGCTCTGAGTCTGTCTTATCTACATCAGGTACCTGTGTCGGGTGGAGGAAATGCGCCAGTCCCTTCGAATCATCTCACAGTGTCTGAACAAGATGCCTCCCGGGGAGATCAAGGTTGATGATGCCAAAGTGTCTCCACCTAAACGCGCAGAGATGAAGGTTGGCTATAGGAAGGGAGAAAAGAGGTTTTGCAAAGAGGGCAGCATCTGGGGAAGATATCTTTGGATTAAGTCCTACTTTGCAGTTTTTCTTTTTTAAAGAATTCACTGTATAAGATTCTTAACCTCCCATAGCCTTCTCTCTTTTCATATCTTCTCTGCTCTCTGACTTATATTTGAGAATTTTGTTTCCATGGGAGGTAGAGATGATTTTCGGTGTGGGAAGACCTGCTGTACAGTTTCTTTGTTTGTCTGTTTGTTAGCTTTTTAGGGCCACACCCGTGGCATATGAAGGTTCCCAGGCTAGGGGTCTGTTCGGAGCCACAGCTGCCGGCCACAGCCACAGCCACAGCAAGACTGGATCCAAGCCTCGTCTGCAGCCTACACCACAGCTCATGGTAACGCTGGATCCTTAACCCACTGAGCGAGGGCAGAGATCAAACCTGCAACCTCATGGTTCCTAGTTGGATTCGTTTCCGCTGAGCCATGACAGGAACTCCCTGCTGTAGTTTGAATCTGGTTTATTGATGCTCCCTTTTTCTTCTTTCCAGACTTCTATGGAGTCACTGATTCATCACTTTAAGTTGTATACTGAGGGCTACCAAGTACCTCCAGGGGCCACATACACTGCCATTGAGGCTCCTAAGGTGAGGAGAAGAGGGGAAGGAAAAGACAGTACGTGGAGTAGGTGACCGAAGGTAGATGTTCAAATAAATGCTTGTTCATCTTTGAGAGAGAGGACATGAGGGTGAATAGAGGTTTTGTTGGCAGAGAAAAATGTTCTTCCTGTTAATGGAGGCAACCAACCTTCTTCCTTGGACAGGGAGAGTTTGGGGTGTACCTGGTGTCTGATGGCAGCAGCCGCCCTTATCGATGCAAGATCAAAGCTCCTGGTTTTGCTCACTTGGTAAGAACCAGTCCCAACGATATGAATCCAGTAATTAAATGACCTTGGTTGAGATTTTTATGACCTTTCGTTCTTTCTCCTCCCACCCTGCTAATCTTGCCTAACGTTATTGCTGTCTTAAATCTTTCTAGGCTGGTTTGGACAAGATGTCTAAGGGACACATGTTGGCGGACGTCGTTGCCATCATAGGTACAAGGCCTGTTGTGTAGTAGAGGCGTTCTGGGCAAAGGAGTTTGGGACTCCGACTGGGGGCAGGAACTGAATGCTTCCTGTACAGCATTGCTAAGACTATGGGCATAGACTCAAATCCTCAGTGTCCTGGGCACAGTAATGAGTTCTAGATCCTTGGTAACATCACTTTTTTTTCCTCCTCCCCTGACCCCTCAGGTACCCAAGATATTGTGTTTGGAGAAGTAGATCGGTGAGCAGGGGAGCAGCATTGGCTCTCCCCACCTACACACTCCATCTGCGGAGCTTGTCTGTCGTTGGAAGTGGATGGGACTGTGTATGTATGTGTGTATCCATGTACATAAATGCTTAGCTATTAGGCTTTCTGTGCATGTACTGGAAAAGGAGAAATTATAATAAATTAGCCATCTTCTGGCCCCATGCCCAAACTTCTGCTCTGTCTTTCTTAGTATCTTATTGTCTTTGACTTTGATGGGAAATTTATGAGTGTTTGTTAACCCTCCATTTCTCCATTAGACTCAGTGCTTAGCAGTTTTTCCTGTTTATCTCCACCCCCTTTTCTGACTCTTGTCTTTTCCACTTCTCCATTCCCCATTTCCTCTTTTCCCCTCACTTCCTCACTGCCTAAGCCGTGCTCCCCACACTAATTGGTAAATTCCTTGGGTCAGGACAGGGTACAGAGTTTCAGGTGGGGGAGAAAGGGACTATCACGGGGCCTTAGGGAATCTCGAGGGGCAGTTGGTTACAGCTCTATCTCTGCGCAGGGCTGGAGTGAGATGGCGGGTTTAGATAGCCTTTCCTGATCACGGGAGTCCCTTTCTGTGGTAGCAGGGGCTTGGTCGCTGAAGGACAGAGGCATAAGAGCCCAGATCTAGCTCTCTTGGCTGGCCCTTCCGGGAGCCGCCCGATCTCTAATGCAGGAAGGGGAAGGGGCCAGAGCTCGGAGGAAGGCGTGGCAGGAAGGGGGGAACTCTGTGGTCAGGGAACCACTCACAGAGCACAGCTGCAGAGTGCTGTCAGTGTGTGCGATTCCTGGCTCTCGGCCCCTCAGTCCCTGCCCAAGATGATTCCAGCAGTGGTCTTGCTCTTACTCCTTTTGGTTGAACAAGCAGGTGAGAGGGTTTGGTGAGGGAGAGTGAGCTGAGCTCTGGGGGTGGGAATCAAGGGCTTGAGTCTGAGGGCCGAGGCAGGGACATATAGAGGAAGGCTG
The DNA here is from genome assembly GCF_016906955.1 of Phacochoerus africanus. Taxonomy (NCBI): domain Eukaryota; kingdom Metazoa; phylum Chordata; class Mammalia; order Artiodactyla; family Suidae; genus Phacochoerus; species Phacochoerus africanus. The sequence goes on along the minus strand of NC_062549.1, from coordinate 89,501,559 downwards.
GCACTGGGAAGACGGGCACAGAGACCCTGAGGGAACTGAAATTGGAATCGTTGTTCTCTCTCCTTTCTTGTCCCTTTTTCTTTCAGGACTGATATAAGCCTAAGGCTTCAGTTTGGCAGAGGAGGGGAGTGGTTGTATGACATGAAAAGCTGGTCTGGGGAGTTCCCATTGTGGCTCAGTGATTAATGAATCTGACTGGGAACCATGAGGTTGCGGGTTCGATCCCTGGCCTCCCTCAGTGGGTTAAGGATCCAGCGTTGCCATGAGCTGTGGTATAGGTCGCAGATGTGGCTCAGATCGCACGTTGCTGTGGCTGTGGCGTAGGCCGGCGGCTACAGCTCCGATTGGACCCCTAGCCTGAGAACCTCCATATGCCATGGGTGTGGCCCTAGAAAAAGACAAAAAAAGAAAAGAAAAGTTGGTCTGGAGGAAAACTCCATTTCCCATGATTAGCATTTTCTGTGGGGTGTCTTTGGTCTGTCCATTGGGAGCTGATCTCCAGCTGGTTAAGTAATTTTTCTTTTCTTTCTTTTTTTTTTTTTTTTTTTGTCTTTTTGCCATTTCTTGGGCGGCTCCCGAGGCATATGGAGGTTCCCAGGCTGGGGGTTGAATAGGAGCTGTAGCCGCTGGCCTATGCCAGAGCCACAGCAACGCGGGATCCGAGCCACGTCTGCAACCTACACCACAGCTCACAGCAACACTGGATCCTTAACCCACTGAGCGAGGCCAGCGATCGAACCCACAACCTCATGGTTCCTAGTCAGATTCGTTAATCACTGCGCCACGACGGGAACTCCAGTTAAGTAATTTTTACAAAGCCCCCTTTAGGAAGGCAGGGCCCTGTCCTTGTGTTGAGCGGGGCAAGAATAGTCAAAAGTGACTGTTGTTTCTTTCTTTTTTTTGTGATTGCTATTTCTATGGGTCATCACAAAGACACCATTTTGTCAACAGCTGGTAAGAGGGTGGGTGGGCAGCATAATGCCCAGTTCTAGAGAGCTGAGCATCGGCTGAGAACTTGAGGCAGAAATGGAAGTTCTCTGCAGCTCTGAGGCTCCAGTCATTCTCTGAACTCTCACTTCTTACTCTCTGGGTTGTCTGTGTGTATGTGTTTTTTGTTTTTGTTTTTAAACTTCAATTTTTTTTTTTTTTTCTGTTTGACTCAAAAAAATTTATCAAAGTACCGTTGATTTACGTTGTTGTGTCTGTGTTTTGAAGAGGGATAGTTGCAGCTGGGGTCTAGGGAGGAAGAATTAGTGAAACTTAAGGGAAAGTGAGGAAATGAAAAGAGACTGACTGGGATGGACTTCCACCAGCCCAGCGGTGAAGGTGGAGGGAAGGACTAAGTGAGCGGCCAGCCCGCTGCCATGAGATGAGAGAGCAGGGCCTCTGAGGCATGAAAGAGAGGGTACAGACTCTGAAAGCAGAAAACCTGGATTTGATTTCCAGCTCTGTCACTTAACTCTGCGGCCCAAAGGAGTTACTTAGCTTTTCTGAGCCTCGGTTTTGTCATCTACAAAATGGAGGTGATGTTTCCCTCACAGGGTTGTTTTGAGATTTAGGTAATAACGTGTGTGAAAGAACGTCACGGAATAAAATCTGCTATACTGATACCACATTCCTGTGAGAACTTCTGATAGGCGTCGGAGCAGATAGAGGCTGGAAGCCAGACTTCATTGGGTTTTTTTTAGTTGCACAAAACTTCCTCTCTCAGTGGCCCACAGTGAGTAAGTAAAAGGGCAGAGTACACAGAGCTGGAATCCATGTAGCTTGGGCTCATTCCCTTGAGCCTGGGCTAAGCTCGCTCACTCGGCCTTGTGTGCAGAGCCGTCAGTATACATAAGGCCAAGGAAAGTAGGCACCTTATTTTTACATATTTAAGTGTCTTATGAGGGGATAGAAAGTAATGTGGCAAAAACTAGATGACCAATAATAGAGCGATTGCCTTCCCCCCTTTCTTAGCTCACATCCTTCCTGTCCAGCCCTCAGCCACAGGTCACAGGACTTAGCAGAGACACCCCTGTGGTTTCTTTGCTGAAATTTGTCACTGTTCCCCCCTCCCCGGGTTGAGGTTTTGGTCTTAGCCCAGTGAACTTAAATGGGTCCCTTGAGGGCAATGGAGTACTCAATTGTGCCTGAGGAACCCACTGTGCTGAAAAGAGAGAGTCGGGGGCTGAGGAGGAGGTCAACTCTCAATACCTCTAAGTACCATTCCAACAGAACCCTTCATATGTCCTGTCCTACCCCTACTATCTTAGGCTGAGGGAGAAGTGACAGAAATAGGACTCCAGAGAGGAAGATGAAGTTTCTTCCCGTGGAGGGTTCCCCTCCAGGTCCCGTCCTACCTCCGAGAGCCCTTTCCTTCTCTCCTCTAAGCACCAGATCTTCCCTGCTGCCCCTGACCCCATGAGTACCCTCTATCCCCTCAGCGGCCCTGGGAGAACCTCAGCTCTGCTATATCCTGGATGCGATCCTCTTTCTATATGGCATTGTCCTCACCCTCCTCTACTGTCGACTCAAGGTAAGGTTGGGGCAGGGTGGGGTGAGGGCTGAAAGGAGAAGTGGGAAGGTGGTGGCAGCATGGCCTCAAGGAGAGGAAATAACAGGTTTCCCCTACAAAGTTGGGAGGGAGGGTGGATGGACCACTAACCTCATCTTTGCTAATGACCTTTCCCTACTCCAGCTCCAGGTGCGAAAGGCAGCTATAGACAGCTATGAGGTATGGACCCTTCCTCAACTGGGTGTCAATTTTTCAGACTCTGAGCCCTTCTGGAACTTTAGCCTTGAAGTCTGAGCCATCTGGGGGGGTCTGGTGTGGGCGGGCATGTGACTCTGGTGCTGGCCTGTATAAGCTTCAGAATCCCCCTCCTACCTCATCCTATCCACTCTGCCACCTAGCCAAGTCACAAGTAAAACATTCAGCAGGTGACGAGGCAGAGTCTAGTGAAGAGTGACAGTGAATATGTGAGCGAGTTGTATGTTGTGTGTATACAAGTGTTTGTGGCCATGTGAGCAAATGTGCATCCATGCTCCAGAGTATCCATGTGAGTGCCCTCTAGCCCAAGGGGGCTAGCCACTCCTGGCCAGATACCTCCCTGCATGGGGAAGAAGATGCTGAGGGGCCCTGGAGGAGGTGTGGGTCTCTAATACCTTGCCATTTCTGTCTCTGCAGAAATCAGACGGCATTTACACGGTAAGTGAACTTGTCTCCTCATCCCCCCACCTCTAGTCCCTGGAAGTCAGCAGAAGATGGTGGCCTTTTGAGTGACCTCTGGCAGGGGTAGGGCCTGTGGGGGTGGATAGGAGGACCTGTGATGGGCCCAAATTCCTGACTATCGTGACCTCTACCTCCAGGGCCTAAGCACCCGGAACCAGGAGACTTATGAGACCCTGAAGCATGAGAAACCACCACAGTAAATTTAGAACAGATGCCCTTTGTCACTTCCTTCTTCCACTTTCCTCTTAGTCCCCGTGTTTGGCACCACATATGCCTCCCTGCCACTAATGCCAGCTGACCCTGTCCCTGTAATGATGCTATGCCCCCATTAATAGGCACCAGTGGTTCCTCCTCCCTGTCAAAGTCCTCAGATGCTCTTCATTAATGTTTGTATTCTTGTCTCACCCCCTTATGGAACCTTCTAAATCTTCCCCATCCCCAACTCCCTCTAAACAATGGGAAGGGACTACCATCAATAAAGCCGCCACAGACTGGACTCTGTTCATTCATTCATTCAACCTATCTTTATTCAGGAGTTCTTGTTGTGGCTCAGCGGTAATGAACCCAACTAGTTAGTATCCGTGAAAACGCAGGTTTGATCCCTGGCCTCGCTCAGTGGGTTAAGGATCCAGCATTGCCATGAGCTGTGCTGTAGTTCTCAGACATGGCTCAGATCTGGCGTTACTGTAGCTGTGGCGTAGGCCATCAGCTACGGCTCAGATCCCTAGCTTGGGAACTTCCATATGCCCTGGGTATGGCCCTTAAAAAAAAAAAAAAAAATACATTTTTTTCAGCTTCTACTAGCCTAGGCTGGATACTGAAGATATTTTGAGTAAGACAAACTCAGTTCCTGACCTTCCAGAACTCATAGTCTAATACTTCAGGGCTGTCTTGCTTGATTGAAGAATGAATGCTAACTGACTGGGAGAAGGTTGAGAACAAGTTCTCTAGCATGGAGGTGATGCAGGGAGTGATGTGTTGAGAATCTAGCCACATTTAGAGACATTCAAACCCAAGGAATGATTTCCACACCCAGCTTGGATGCCTGTCTGACAAGCTAAAACAAGGTTGGGTTTCTGGCAGCAACAAAATAGTCACCAGTCTAGATCAGAGTGGGCTTATGGAGCAGCGTGAGCACAGCTTACACAACATACGTGCATATGGGCATTAGCATAGCTGAAAAGCCAAACTTGTGGAAAGGATGTTTTGACAAAAACTTGCATAACGCTCCTAATGGAAAGACTTATGGGAACAGTGTTTTCAGTGGATTCTGGGGCAAGAGGGACCTCAGAGGGCCAGGTCAGAGCTGGAGGTAAGTAAGGCAAAGGGAACAAATCAGGTCCAGATGGGAGGCCAGCTCCTCTGAGTGCATGGGTGGGGGGTGAAGGAACCGCCCTTGTCTGTGTCTGTCCTGTTTCTAGGCACAATTCCTTGGACGTATTTGAATCCCATCTGATGCCGCCCGTCATATCTCTGATCCAGCAGCCCTGTCTGAATGTGCCAAGAGTCTCCAGGCTTACCCCTAGCATCCCCCCATACTGGGCAAAAATTGGCACTGCATGGTGACTTGTACTTTTTAGTGTATTTTCCAGCCTGTTGTACCACTTGATCCACTAACTAAGCCGGTGAGGAAATTCAGGCTCTTTGAAGTTAATTAACCTGCCCAAGATCACCTCTGTCCCTGCACGTTTTGCCACATGAGAAATAAAAAAAAGATACCAAGAAAGAAAGGGGAAGAAAATAATCTAAGTGGTAAGGGTCTTGAAGGCCAGGCTGAAGAGATTGATTAATATACAGAAGAAATTGGAGTCATCTCTGATTCTAGGGAAAAGGCGATTTCCGATGAGTTATGAGGTATGAGTCAGGGAAGGGATGTAACTATTTTAAAGGTTAAGTGGAAATGAGCTTTTATTGGAAAATGTCCATTTTCCCATTTGGGGATTGAGAGTCTCCTGCATCAATCCAGACTGATTCTCATTCTATTTTTTATTTTATTTTACGATTTTTTTTTTTGTCTTTTTGATATTTCTTGGGCCACTCCCATGGCATATGGAGTTCCCAGGCTAGGAGTCCAATCGGAGCTGTAGCCACTGGCCTACGCCGGAGCCACAGCAATGCGGGATCTGAGCCGTTTCTGCAACCTACACCACTGAGCAAGGGCAGGGACTGAACCCGCAACCTCATGGTTCCTAGTCGGATTCATTAACCACTGCGCCATGTCGGGAACTCCTATTTTTTATTTTTTTACTTTTATTTTGTCTTTTTAGGGCTGTACTCACAGCATATAGAGGTTCCCAGGCTAGGGGTCTAATCAGAGCTGTTGCTGCCGGCCTACACCATAGCCACAGCAACGCCAGATCCAAGCCATGTCTGTGACCTACACCACAACTCACAGCAATGCCAGATCCTTAACCCACTGAGCAAGGCCAGGGATCGATCCCGCAACCTCATGGTTCCTAGTCGATTCGTTTCCGCTGCGCCACAACGAGAACTCCTCCCATTCTATTTTGATTCAATCCAGGTATCACAGCTACCAGAATTTCCCAAGTCTCTCATGTCTACCAAATTGGCGATCTGTCAGGCCTTTTATTTATTTATTTTTCATTTTTTGCTTTTTAGGGCCACACCTGCAGCATATGGAAGTTTCCAGGCTAGGAGTCGAATCAGAACTGCAGCTGCTGGCCTATATTATAGCCACAGCAACGCCTGTTACAAGCAGTGTCCTCGGCCTATACCTCAGCTCATGGCAATGCCGGTTCCCCAACCCATTGGGTGAGGCCAGGGATGGAACCCACATTCTCATGAATACTAGTCAGATTCATTTCTGCTGAGCCATGATGGGAACTCCTGTCAGGCCTTTAACTGGCTATTATGTCTACTAGTTCCAGGTTCTAAGATGACTACCAGAACAGGCCGGTTCTGTGAACTGCACCCAGATAATAGAGGGAAAGAGGCTGAGAATGTGTGTTTCCCAGGCAGGGGGTCTAGCTGAGAAATTTCAAATGGAAGAATTAGAGCACCTTCAGGGATAGAAGTGAACCCAGGCCTTTTACTGCAGGACGTGAGGGAAGCACTGTGCTCCCCTGGCTCAGAAGGGAAGGGAGGGGCCTTGGGTGACACCTCTGGGCTCATTTTGGGGATGCTTTCTCCTCTTCATAGTGTGATAGAGGAAATTCTGAAGGGTGCCCTCATTTCCCATGACCTCCAGGCATCTAGGGATTTAGTTCATGAATCTTTCATGCCTTTCCATGTCCAAGGCTCTTTAATCTCTCCTGCAGGGCCTTTCCCAGGCCTGTAGGAAGATTTCTTGGGTTTGAAGAAGATTCACAAGCACCCTCACCCTGTCATTTCCAGCATTTATCTCTTCAACCTTTTCTCCACCCCTTTGCAACAAAATCCCTCTCCTGTTAGAAGCAGATTTCTCTTGGAGTTCCCGTGATGGCTCAGCAGAAATGAATTTGACTAGCATCTATGAGGATGCAGGTTAGATCCCTTGCCTTGCTCAGTGGGTTAAGGATCCAGTCTTGCCCTGAGCTGTAGTGTAGGTCATAGACTTGGCTCAGATGTGGTATTGCTGTGGCTGTGGCATAGGCTGGCAGCTACAGGTCTGATCTGAGCTGGGGACCTGGAAACCTCCATATGCTGCAGATGCCACCCTAAAAAGACAAAAAAAAAAAAAAAAAGAAGATTTCTTTTTATTCTTCCTCCTATTCCTCCGCACTACCCCCAGTTTTCCTAGTCTCTCAAACATTCCAGGCCCACAACTTGACTCTTTCAATATTTATTGTAGAAAACAAGGAGTGGGTAGGGAGAGGAGCTCTAGGTCTTTCCAGCGGATGTTCCAGGAGCCAGCTGGGGATGGAAGACAGTGGTCTGGACACCTCACTGGGCAGTAGGCTGAGTTTTGAGGCCAATGAAACTGCTCAAGAAGTTAAAGATATCAGTTCCAGCCTTCTTGACCAAGGGTGTCAGCTGCTCCTGTGTCTTCTCAAAGTAAGTCCTGGATATGTGAGACATTAGAGTTAGTGTGAGGGACTGGCAGGGGCCTTCTTGGTGGGGGGTGAGACCCAAGTGACCAAATTCTAGTGCCTGGTCTCTCCTGGCATGGCAAAGCTCTTAGGAGGAGAGGCAAGCCCTCTACCAGGCAGAGGAACAGACTCTAGAGATGGAAATTCAAAGCCCAGTTCATGCTGCCCCTCTCTGTCCAAAAGGTCCATTGGATTTAGGGGGAGATGAGGGAATTTTCTTTCCCTTCCTTTCTTTCCTTCCTTCCTTCCTTCCTTCCTTCCCTCCCTCCTCCCTCCCTCCCTCCCTCTTTCTTTCTTTCTTTCTTTCTTTCTTTCTTTCTTTCTTTCTTTCTTTCTTTCTTTCTTTCTTTCTTTCTTTCTTTCTTTCTTTCTCTTTTGTCCTTTTAGGGCTGCACCCAAGGCATATGGAGGTTCCCAGGCTAGGGGTCTAATCAGAGTTGAAGCCACCGGGCTACACCAGATCCGAGCCAAGAATGTGAACTATACCACAGCTCAAGGCAACGCTGGATCCTTAGCGCACTGAGCAAGGCTAGAGATCAAACCTACAACCTGATGGTTCCTAGTTGGATTTGTTTCCACTGTGCCACAATGAGAACTCTGGAATTTTCTTTCTAATTTAAACCTCATCCTCCCTAACCCCCATCCCTGAGCTCAATCTTCTGTGGGACCTTGGAGCTTCCCCTCTTTCTCTCCCCAGTCCCTGGTCCTTGAACCCCTTTTGCTGAGACTTACTTGGCCTGAGTTTGAAGTTCTGAGCCCTTGGCCTTCTCTATCAGGTCCTTGCCATAGTCAGTCACGGTCTGGAGGTACTGAGAGACCAGGCTCTGCAGACACGGCTCCTCTGCCTGTCTCCGAACCAAAGCCCCTGCGTGTACATAGAAATACGCACACACACAAACACACGTCTTGTCAGCTGGGTCCCCAACTATGAGGCCCACGTCTCTGCCAGTATTCAGCCCCAGCTCTCAGCCCCCTCCCCAAACAGGTATCTAGCTCCAGGTCTTTGGATGGGCTTTATGGGCTTTAGAGAGGGCATGATTTTCCTTGTAAGCGCTTCAGTTGTCTGACCTGGGCATAGGCTCACAGACAGATGGACAGCTAGGACCCAAGCAGTTTTTTTCCTCCTTGGGATCCCTCTCCATAGCACACTCACCTTCAAGGCTACAGATAGTGAAGAGCAGCACAGCTATGGCAAGCAGCTTCATGGTGTTAATGGTGGGAAAAGTGGCCTGCGAACAGTTGGGCACAGGGGAGGATCATGAAGCTGAATTGACTTCAGCCCCTCCCCAGGGACCACCTTGCCTAGATGTCCACACCAACCTGATTCCCTCCCTTTCCACAATTAAATCCCGGTCCTCTTTGGATGCTGCCCACACCTCTTGCTCCCTTACGGTACCTGTCAGTGTCGCTGTCCTTGCCGAATGTGCCTGGCCTGGCTGGGGAGGAGCTATATATCTGTCTGCTTCCCCACCCCCCTCTCAGGTAACAAGGACTTTGGAGGGGCCCAGTGAGGCAAGAACTATATTGGAGTAAACAAATTGGAAACATGGGGGAGGAGAGGATAAGAACATGGGGGACTCAGGATGAAGGGGTGGGAGGCAGGAGTGGAGGCCAAAGTGGGTGTCAAAGGGATACACTTTAGGTCTATTCAAGATTCATGCCTCTGGGGCCTGGGGCCAATAGTCCTTGGATTTGAATGCTTTAGGAAGCAGGATTTCTGTTTTTGCTTTTGTTTTTGTTTTTTCCTAGAAAACTCTGACATATCAAGCCCATAGCCCTTGCCATCTTTGTCCCTTCATGGGTAGATATCATCTCCCAAGCCTACCTCCCTTCACTGCAACTTGGCGGAGAGGTTATTGGGGAACAGAAGAAAGGACATGAAATCAGGGGCAGGAGTGAGGGGAATGTAGGTTAGGGGAAGAAGGGTTAGGTTCAGAGGGCAGGTATGATTGACTCTGTCCCTTTTTGAGTTAATGTGTAATGAATGAGAAGGGGAGAAAACAGAGCCCAGAATGACCTTCCTGAGAGCTGATCAGAGAGCACAGCCCACCCCCAATAAAACAAATTCAGAAAGCAGCCTCTTCCCTGCCCCTGAATTGGCGTGTTCTGGAGGAAAAGTGAATGAGAGGCTTCTACCAAGGATAAAGGTTGAAGGTCTCTGGGCATTGGATCCCCTTATCAGTTCTAGGCGGTGGTCAGTCAGTATGAGCCAGCAGGGGCCATAGTATCCTGACCAAGGTCCCCGGCCCTAATCCCTGGACTGATTGTGAGGGAGGGCAGAGGTGCATTCCCCAGGCCTATGGCTTTTGGGTGAAATCAGCTCAACAGATATCAGAAGCATTTGTATCTTTCAGCCTTTTGCCCTCAGACGTGTATGTAGAACATTCCTGAGAGATGGGAGTGGTAATGTAAGAGATAGTGAGGGAGGCAACAGGAGCCCAAGAGATTTTATTCCACTTTCAACTATTCTCCTGTGGAGCACTCAGAACTTTTTTTTTTCTTTTTGCCTTTTCTAGGGCCGCTCCTGCGGCATGTGGAAGCTCCCAGGCTAGGGGTCTAATCAGAGCTGTAGCCACCGGCCTACACCAGAGCCGTAGCAACGTGGGATCCACAGCAATGTGGGACCCCTGCTGCTTCTGCAACCTACACCACAGCTCACAGCAACACCAGATCCTTAACCCACTGAGCAAGGCCAGGGATTGAACCGGCAACCTCACAGTTCCTAGTCGGATTCGTTAACCACTGAGCCACTACGGGAACTCTGAGCAGTTAGTACTTGAAGGGCACTCCATTGACTTGTCCCTGGCTTTGGAGTGGAGTGCATTTGAGGGCAGGAGTCCACATGCCAAATTTTATTTGCCGGCTCTGCCTAGGGACTCAGGGGAGGGCCAGTTCTTTCAGGGAACAGAGCTAAGGCTGCATCCCATGCTCCTCTACCCCAAACTCTCACAGCCATTTCCATTCTACCGAGAGGTGAACTTTGAGAGGCGTGGACCTCCAGGGAGGGAAGTGTGGGTCCATTTTCCTAGGGAGAGCTGTATTTGTGACTCGAAGTCATCTGAAGGTGTACTGTGCGCTATGAAGGACTTTGAGGAAGAGTCCCCAGGGGTTCTGGGGGTGTATGTAGTGGGGGCGCCTGGGAGTTACATGAAGCAATGTTCAAAAAAGTTTTCACACTGGTTCCCCCAGCCATACTTCACAAAACGTGTCTTCAGGTTAGATGGTGCAGGGATCTTCAGTGGCTCAAGCTCCAAGATGCTCCCTCTAGTGTCTTGCATGCTCAGAGGTTCTTTCCGACCTTGGAGAGGCAGGGCGATCTAAGGCCATCTACTTGAGTAAGTCTAAGAAGCCACCAATCAAGCTCCGCCTGTCTCTGCAGTGCCGGGGTTGGAGCTTTCTGAATGTGAGGTCTGTCTTTCCTTTGTTTCCTCTTCTCCCATTGGCTTATGGTCAGCAGCCAGGCAGTTTTGTTTTTTTTTTTTAATAGATTGGGCGGAGCCCAGTATAGGGAGGGTTAGGAAATCTTTTTTTTTTTTTTCGCCCGGTTCCAAGATGGCGCCCATGACCACGCTGGGAATGCAGCGTGAAGCCGCAGTTATGCCATCACTCAAGATGGCTGCCCCCATCAAGATGACCGGGGTGTGTCGGGGGGAAAGGGGCAGCATGAAGGTCTGAGACGGTAAGGGTTATTGCTCCACCGCAAGCCTCGCCTTGGGGCCTGGGAATGAAGAGTAGGAAGACTAGGAAACTGGGTGAGCTCTGTGGTGGAGGCAAGAATTAGAGCGGGGGGAGGGTACAGGGGTGACAGGTGGGGTGAGGAATTAAAAATGGGATGTGAGTGTGCTTGGGGTTCAAACTCCCCACCAGTGCCTTCTCCCACCTACTCTTCTTGTTCCAGGTCTAGCGTCGGACCATGTGGAAGTTTCTGGGATTAGGGAGCCAGATAATGGGGGGTGGGGCCCGTGGTGGGTAGCGGGAGCAATAGCGTCCTTTCCCAGGCGAACCCCGGCCCCTCCCCTCTCCTCTGGACTGAAATGGGGAACACATTGGGCCTGGCACCGATGGGCGCTTTGCCCCGCCGGAGCCCCCGTCGAGAGGAACCTCTCCCCAACCCTGGGAGCTTCGATGAGTTGCACCGGCTATGCAAAGGTGAGAACTTGGCATTTGGATGCCTCAGGTTGAAGAGGCAGAGAAGGGGAGGGAAATGCTGGGTGTCCAGTGATGGGAGCAGAAAAGAGGATGTCACAGCTGGGGTATGCAGCCTCAGGGAGGATCAGATGCCCCAATGGAGGGGAGCATTTCCTGTTGCAGCACTTGAAAGGAGGTCAATTCCTCCAAATCACTTTCTATGGGATTGAAAGGGGAGACTACTTCGTGGGTTGGAGGTTCCTTGTCTGTGCTTATTCCTTCCCTTCCCTCCCTCCCCTCCACTCCCTTCAGATGTATTCCCAGCACAGATGGAGGGAGTGAAGCTCGTTGTCAACAAGGTTCTGAGCAGCCATTTCCAGGTGCTCCCACTTCTCTGGCCCCTCCTTACTACTCCTCCCTTCCTGTCCCTGGACCCTCTTCTTTCCTTTGTACCCCAGTTTTAGGCAGGCTATATGGGACAAAAGAGGGAGGATATGGGGGCTCTACTTCCTTTGCCTGTGGGACTTGTTGCTTTTAATCTGATGACCCACTGCATATGTTGGAATGTATGGGTTTCTTAAAAGACCCGCTGGATGGGGAGAAGATGAAGGGTGGGATGGGGGATTGAAATGGAGCAGGAATGTTCTCTCTTCCATTGACTTTTCTTTCTTCAGGTGGCTCACACTGTGCATATGAGTGCTCTGGGTTTGCCCGGCTATCACCTCCATGCGGCCTATGCAGGGGACTGGCAACTTAGCCCCACTGAGGTGAGGGCTCCACACACCTGGGTTATCCCCGAAAAGCCCAGTTGGGACCCAGGTGTAGAGGAGGAGGAAATGTGTGTGTTCTGGGGAAGAATAGGTAGGGCACCTCCTCTGTGTTTCTCCTGAATGGGAGAGGGTAGGAAAACATTTCTGTGATGTCTCTGTGGCTCCACTAGGGGGCGCTGGGCACTGTTAAAGAAATCCTACATTTGGCTTTAGTCGGAGTTGGTGCCACCCAGTTCATTCCTAACTGTGGACACTTTTCAACAGGTGTTCCCCACTGTGGTAGGGGATATGGACAGCAGTGGCAGCCTCAACGCCCAGGTCCTGCTTCTCTTGGCAGAGCGGCTCCGAGCCAAGGCTGTCTTCCAGGTGACCCATGGTTCCTGCTTCCATCCACTGAAGCATTTCCTCCTTCTCCTCCAGGAGTGTCCTGCTCTGGGGGCTCCAGGGGGAGGAGAAGCAGCACGAGTGATTATAAAGAGGGAGGGCGATTTTACTTCTTGCTCTCCCTACCCAGACTCAGCAGGCCAAGTTCCTGACATGGCAGTTTGATGGCGAGTATCGGGGAGATGACTACACAGCCACTCTGACCTTAGGAAATCCTGACCTGATTGGGGAATCGGGTGAGGAATTGGCACAGGGTTCTTTTTGTCTTGGCTGCCCATTTGCTAATAATGTTGGCTGTGCCTCTTCGTTGTTGATTCAGGGATTAGTAAAGAAACTTCTTGGGCAGGCTGGGGTGGGGGCTGCTGGAGGTGAGGGAGTAGGCTTTCCTCTATGACTGACTCCATGTCTCCCCACAGTGATCATGGTCGCTCACTTCCTGCAGAGCCTCACTCATCGGCTGGTGCTGGGAGGAGAGCTAGTTTATCACCGGAGGCCAGGAGAAGAAGGGGCCATCTTGACACTGGCTGGGAAGTACTCGGGTATGGGGTGAGGAGGAATAGTGATGGGGAGGACTCGGCTGGGGTTCCTGGCCTGTGTTCTACTACAGTAATGCTCCTTTTCTCTTGTACCTTGGTTTTTACAGCTGGACACTGGGTAGCTACATTGAACGTGGGATCAGGTGGGGCCCATGCAAGTTATTACCACAGGGCAAATGAACAGGTGAGTCTACTGATCCCATCTCCCACCCCAGCAAGTCCCTCTGGACCTGCTGACCTTCTGTTCATCCTGCCCACACTGCACAAGCATTTCATGAGTGCCTTCATTCTTGCTGATGCCCTGTCAGGACTCCTCTAGTCTTCACTCAGACAGATTCCTCTCCCCTCCTTGCCTGTGGTTCTCAGGTTCAAGTTGGAGTAGAGTTTGAGGCAAACACAAGGCTACAAGACACAACCTTCTCCTTTGGTTACCACCTGACTTTGCCCCAGGCCAACATGGTGTTTAGAGGTAAGGGTTATTCAGATGACATCCAGGGGTGCTAAGGGACTGGGGGTCGGCAGTTGGATGGAAACTCTGCCTCACTTCAGCAGATCCCTTTCTCCAAGACCTATTAAATAACCTAGTGTATATTCTCTTTCCCAACAGGCTTGGTGGATAGTAACTGGTGTGTGGGTGCTGTGCTGGAGAAGAAGATGCCCCCCCTGCCCGTCACCCTAGCCCTCGGAGCCTTCCTTAATCACTGGCGCAACAGATTCCATTGTGGCTTCAGCATCACTGTGGGCTGAGGTTGTCCCAGAGCCAGCCCCTACAGCAGCTGGAACCTCTGAGTCAGGTGCCCTAGGGCCAGAGACTAGGCCCGTCTCCAGAGCTCACCTTGCTGGGTGACCTCTAGGTCCCAGGAGCAGAGTGGGGACAGGACCATGCCCTCCTCAGAACTGGAGCTGCCACAGGAGCAGCTGCTGAGGCAGTGGCTTCAGGCTCCCACTCTGCCATCAGCCCCAGTGTCATCTTCCCATGCTCTTGTGGCTCTGAACTAAGGGAGAAGGATTAAGGGGTATGTCTGGCTGAATTTTTCTCCCCTCACTCCCTCCTCCTTCATTTCCCTAAGGATTAAAGCTCCTAGCCTCTTCCTCTTCAGAGCAGAAAAATCTGCATGGGATTAGCTCCCCATCCTGTTTTCCATTCCGGGGTTTCCCAAGGCTGGGAAAGAAGGGCTGAAGGGCTAAATCTTTGACCTCAGAAAGTAGGGCCACCTATTCCCAGAAGGAGCTTCTTTACCTCTTAGCCCTGAGGCTTCCTCTTTCCCCATCTTCCGTGCTTCCAGAGAACAACTTTATCCCCACGGCCACCCCTTATTCTCCCCGTTACCGCATGAAGAGGCAGTTATTGCTTTAATCTTTCATTGCAACCAGTGGGCTCCCTTTTGACGGCTCCCAGCACTTTCCCCTGGATGCCGTACACAGTCCATCGTGTGCAGGTGGGCTGGGGAAGGAGGCAAACCGGGCCTCAGCTGCAGATCTCCTGGAGCAGCGGCATCATGGTGGACAGTCCCTGGATGTTCTGGATTTGGTACCAGTATTCTTTGTTAATGCTTCGGAGCTCAGCCAATAGGCCCAGCAGCTTTGCATAGAGAAACCTTTGGAAGAAGTACTGGGGTCACCAGGGAAAGAGGAGGGAAATAAGGCAGCCGAGAGTCTTTTCCTGAGGCCCTGATCCCCTGAACTGCCTGTCAGTAAAGCTAGGTCTGAACACTAGGGAAAATATGCTGTGGTATGACAAATGCATCAAAAGTTCCAAAGGTTCCCAAAGGAGCCACTATCTGACATAGACTTCTCTCACCATGCCATTTTCCTTGAACCCAAAGCGCTGAGGGTCAAGTGTGGAAAAAGCCCCAGACTTGGCCAGATCTTCAACTGTATGGAATCTGAGGGTCTGGCCTAGAGCAGGTTCTAGAAGATGAGTGTGTTCTATTGTATACTGCATCCCTCTTCTGGCCAAACTGGCTCATTGAGAAATAAGCAAGGACAGAAGTGGAGCGTACCTCAGAGCCTGGATAGATCATGGACCGTTGAACCAGAGACTGGCTTTGGCCCTGAAACTGAATGACCCTAACTTCAAGGGGAATGAAGAATGAAAGGAATTGGACCAATGGAGAGGAGGGGAAGGGCCAAGGAAAGAGAGTGAATAAGACTCTCGAAAAGCTGCTTTAGTCTGGACTGGTGAGGTGATGGATGTCATCAATCTCAGGAATGCTATTATTCAGAGCCTGTGAGCTACTACTTTGCATCTCTACTGAATAAAAAAATCTGGAAAAAGTGAGATGAAATAGAAGTAGGAGCAATTTGGATATTGGGGGTCTACAAACCTCCCCCCCAAGGGGGTGGGGGCCTTGGTTTCCCAAAAGAAAGGACAATAAAAGCACTCGTCCTGAGTTGTGTCCCCTTAACCCCTTCCTGTCTTGGTGGAGCCTCCACGCCCCTAGTCCCACTGTACCTGTCCCGGAGACTTGGCTGCTGCCCTTTGATGTAGCTCTGCAGAGTCAGTGCCATCTCCTCTTGCAACTGATCAATCTCCTTCCACTGGGTTACCCCAGGCCGGTCTGCCAGATAGGGAGTTGGAGAGGACAAGGTGGGGAGTTTCAGGTAGCTTGCCTAGTGCTCTGGGGGGCGGGGGGCAAGGCTGGGATAGACCCATTCCACAAGTTTGAAGACTAAACGTCCTGGATGGATGGATTCAGAAAGCTGGGAGCTTGGGCAGAGGTGGTGGAACCAAAGCTTCTGGGCTTTGAGGGATGCTCACCAGGAGAGAAGAGGGCCACAGCAGCCATGAGCACATACTCAGGCTCCTGGAGCTGCAGTCGCCGAAGTGTCTTATGGAAGCCAAAGAGCAACTCCAAAAACTCTTCCTGGAACCCCACTGTGGGAGATAATAGGCTTAGGAGCCTTCAGGTCACCTCGTCACATACCATACCAAAGGGATGCCTGCCCTCTACTGTTGTAGCACCATCTCACCATGTGCTCCATCTTCTATTGTGTAGCGAAGAGGCCCACAGAGGAATTTTTGTGTTTGCAGACAGAAAGTGGTATTGAGTACGATTTGACAGATTTCTACAGCTGCTCCCTTGAGAAGGGAGATCTGGTCCTCCATGGGCAGGGACCTACGGGGAGCAGGAAGCCAGCACTTCAGACTCTAGCCAGAACTTCAGAGAGGGAGAGGAACTCCCGATTCTGATTGAGACACTTAAAGTTGGGAATTCAAGACCTGGTGCTTGGAAGGGCTGAGGGATGGATGGGTTCGTTTGGGTAGTGACTTCATGGGTGTGTGAGGGGGTGGGGTGGGATGGGTTAAAATTTACTGGAGTGTGTTCATCCTGAAAAGTAAGAGGAGGTCACATACCGGAAGAGGGGCAGATCCTTGGTGAACTTGATAATTTGCTGTATCATGAAAGTGTTGATGTCCGCAAAATGCATGAGCAGAGACAGTTCAGGCACCAGGGGAGGCAAGTGCTGGTGATGGATGAACAGATGAGCTGGAGGCTGCAGAGATCAGAGCCTGAGTGAGAGACCTGGGACCTGTGGATCTCCTTTAGGTCTCTTCAGCTTTATATTGGTAGGGTTCTGGGCTGAGGAGTCTGCCTCAGCTGGGGTTCTGGAGAAGTCCTGTCCTCTGATTGGTGCATGGCACGAAGCCCTCTCCCTTAGGTCACAGCCCAGCTGGAATCCTGTAAGTGCTTACCCTGAACTGCACAAACTGATCAAACATAGTGCCCATATGGCGGGTATGGGCCCCCAGGAGTATTTGGACTAACGTCTTCTGCTCCTTACTCAGCTGCAGTGATGCTTGCTGTGCCCGGCGCTGAACCTGTCTTGATCGCCGCAATGCCAGGACTTCTGCTGATAGGATCACTGTGCCCAGGGAGAGATGTGACAAAGTTATTGAGACCAGCAGAGAGCACCTTTTTCTGTCATCCCATAGTCCAGGGCCCTCGGATGCTCTGCACAATGAAGGACACGGGGAGGGAGGAGAGTTCCTGAGGGCTCCTGAGGCCTGCTTGAAGTCCCAGAGCCTCCAGGTGGTAGGGAGCTCCTGTCCGCTTTCCCCAACCTGTGAGGTACTGCAGCAGGAAATGGTGCACTGTGGGAAGGAAAGGAAGGGTAGAGAGTAAAGTGTAAGGAGATGTTTGGCTTCTGGGGGAACACTGAAGTGGGAGGGCTCTTGATACCAAAAACATCACCTTATGTTTGCGTAAGGTACACCTTATAATTTCAGAGGTTCTGAGGTTAAATCTCACTGAATGAAACCAGCCTGCCTATGAGTAGAGAGGGCAGGTGTTATTATCCATATTTTTCAGAAATGTAAACAGGCTGACATTTCAGGGACAGGTCCAGAGTCACAGAATACTTATTGATATAAACTGAATTAAAGATGTTTTGACTGCCACGGTTTCCTTTCCACTGCTTCATATTGAAAAGTAATATAGGGAGTTCCCACTGTGACTCAGTGGGTTGCAAACCTGACTGGTAGCCCTGAGGATGCAGGTTCAATCCCTGGCCTCGCTCAGTGGGTTAAGGATCTGGCGTTGCTGTGGCTGTGGTGTAGGCCAGCAGCTGCAGCTCTAATTCAATCCCAAGCCTGGGAACTTCCATATGCCTCAGGTGTGGCCATAAAAAGCAAAAAAAAAAAAAAAAAGAAAAGAAAAAGAAAAAAAGAAAAAAAATCACTATAAATAAAAGAAAAGAAGAAAAATAATGTGATGTTGTGGAGAAAGCAAGGATCTGGTGAATCCTGACTACACCTTTTCAGCTGAGTGGACTCGGGCAAGTTGACTATGGTCACTTGAGTTGATTACAAGTTGCATTATCTTTTGGGGGCAGAGCCTAATTATCTGGCCCAGAGAAGAAACATTAAATAATTCAACAATTATCAAGAACCTACTAAGTGACAGGCACTTGAGAGACAGAAGAGAAAAAGCAAGCCTGATAAATATCTAGCGGAAGAGCACTCGGGTAGAGGTGACAGTAAGTACAAGTGTAAGTTACAACAGTGCCAAGGAGCGTATGCTTGGAGTGTCTGAGAGCGGCATTGAAGTCAGTGTAGCTGGGATGCACTGAGCAGGGCGAAGGGTAGGAAGTAAAGTCTGAGAGGTGATTTGGAGGAGCTAGACCGTGAGATCATGGACCATAAGAGAGATGAGGAACCCTTGGAGGTTTTGAGCAGAATGGTGATATTGACTTATTTCAAAAAGCTTACTCTGCCCACTGTGTGGAGAAGACACTACAGGAACAAGGGCAAAGCATAGCCAGTGGAGAGACATAGAGGTTCCTCGAGATGGTAAGGGAACAACTCACTGTCTTTCTTCATGCCAGCATCTAGGCACTTCTGCAACCTGCAGGCTGGGCAGTGGCGCCTCTGGGCCTTATTGACCTTACAGCTTCCAGCAAAGGGACAGGTGAGACTGGTGCTTTTGTTGACTGTTCGCCTGTGAGGACAGAGACGTTGTGAGGGTCGGAGAAGGCAGCAAGTAAGGTTGGGTATGTGAAGGGCTGAAATGACATGGTCTAAAAGAATCGGTGGTGACATGGGCTAATCTGAGCTGTGCCCCAGGGTCCCTAGGAGTGGAGAGGATACAGTGCATCTCAAGCATTTCCACGGGGGGCACAGAGTCATTCAGGAAAGCCTGGCTGATGCTGTACTAGCTGGTGCTTTGTAGAGAGAGTACACATGACTAAGGGGTTGCATCCATAGAACCAGCACTTGGCCTTCCCTCTGTTATTTTGTTACCTTTATATACAGTGTTGCAGTTGGCAATGGGTAGCTTGCTAGCCCTAGGGTAGTTAGGCTCCAGGTTGCAGGAGCGAGGCAGCTGGACAAGTTCAGGCAGATGCCAAGGCATGAAGGCTGCCTGGCAGGCAGTTTGGGAGGCTGTTTATGTTGGTGAGGAAGTTCTCACCTGAAGAAGCCCTTGCAGCCCTCACAAGTCAAGGCATGGAAGTGATAGCCTGTGGCTCGGTCCCCGCACACAGCACAGTTCCTTGGCTCATCTTCCCCGCTGGCCATGGCTTCAGGTGTTGGGATGGTGGTCACAGGCCCCTGAATGTGATAGGAGTTAGCAGTCAGCTCTGGGCCACCCTTGACCTTCTTCTCCTGCTTCTACAGATCCTCTTCCCAAACCTGCTCTGGGCCTGACCCCCTGTGTTATCTGCACCTAATTGGTATTAGTCTCTGGGCCCCCAAAGATTTCCTACCTGTTCCTCTTAGGCAGCACGTCACCTGCAGGCCACAGAATCTGGTGCTAGATTCCTCTCCACGTACTCCCACTGTAACCCTGTTTTCCCTTTGATCTTAGGAGCATTTAGTATTTAAAGTTAGGGATTATAGCCTTTAGTACCTGGAAAACAAGGAACTTCTACCTCTGTGGCCTTCAGCTGTTTTCAGTGAGTGCCTAGATAGGACTCAGACTCTGGACCCAGGGCAAAGGCTTGGGTGGGAGGTGTTCCCAGCATGCCCACAGTGCTGGTGGCTGGCACCTGGGGAGGGAACCTGATAAGCCAGGACCTCGTGACTTATTAGAAGCTCTGCTTATCAGAACCCTACTGCCGAGCTTCAGGCTAGGTCTGCAGCCTCCTCTGTGCATGGATTCTGGACAAGCTGGGAGGAGAGAGGGTGAGAGAGCTTTTTCACACACAGTATGTCAACAGTAAAAGAATAGGCATAATAAGTGTACAGGCCTCCCAAAGGAAAGTTCTTCAAAAGAGACTGTGGTCTAGGGAATTCCCATGGTGCCTAGAGGTAACAAACCTAACTAGTATCTTTGAGGATGTGGGTTCGACTCCTGGCCTTGCTCAGTGGGTTAAAGATCCTTCGTTGCCATGAGCTGAGGTGTAGGTCCCAGACTCGGCTCAGATCTGGCATTGCTATGGCTGTGGCTGTGGTGTAGGCCGGCAGCTATAGCTCCTATTTGACCCCTAGCCTGGGAACCTTCATATGCCGCAGGTGTGGCCCTAAAAAGACGAGAGAGGGAGACAGAGAGAGAGAGACTGGGATCTAATTAAGGTCTTATGCAAAGAGCTAGAAGAGTATAGCACAGGGAACTATATCTAATCACTTTCAATGGAACATGATGAAGGATAATGTGAAAAAAGAATGTATATAAATGTATAACTGGGTCACTTTGCTGTACAGCAGAAACTGACAGAACATTGTAAATCAACTATAATAAAAATTATTTTAAAAAATAAATAAAATTTGCAATCTCCCCTCCAAAATACTTTTTGTTTGTTTGTTTTGGCTTTTTAGGGCTGCACCTGTGGCATATGGAGGTTCCCAGGCTAGGGGTCCAATCAGAGATACAGCTGCCAGTGTATGCCACAGCCACAGCAACACCAGGCCTGAGCCACATCTTCGACCTACCCCACAGCTCACCGCAACGCCGGATCCTTAACCCACTGAGTGAGGCCAGGGATGGAACCCACAACCTCATGGTTCCTGGTTGGATTCATTTCTGCTGAGCCATGACGGGAACTCCCCAAAAATAAATTCTAAATGTTTGTAGAGAAAAATAGAAAAGAAAGCATTATTCATCCAGGAAAAAGAAAAAGAAAAAAAAAGAGAAGAGGTCCCACTTTCCAACGAGGGAGGGTTGAGGATTAAATAAGAATGGACCTCTAGGGAGTTCCTGTCGAGGCTCAGCGGCTAGTGAATCTCACTAGCATCCATGAGGATGCAGGTTCAATCCCTGGCCTCACTCATTGGGTTAAGAATCCAGGGTTGCCATGAGCTGTGGTGTAGATTGCAGATGGGGCTTGGATCCAGTGTTGGCTATGGCATAGGCTGGCAGCTGTAGCTCTGATTCGACCCCTAGCCTGGGAACCTCCATATGCCACATTCGCAGCCCTAAAAAGCAGAAAACAAAACAAAAAAGAATGGACCTCTAATAAATTAGAGGAATTTGGGATTGATCTGGGGGCTGCTGCACCAGGGCTGGATTCATGGGGGTGTGCTCTGGGCAGTCACACAGGCTTTGTGGTCAGAGGGGTCTCAGGCTTGGTTTAATGCTGCCGTCCTGAAATTCTTAGTGATTTGATTTTTGAACAAGGGGTTCTGCATTTTCATTTTACAGTGGGCCCTGCAAATTATGTGCCTGGTCCTGTATGGAGCCAAGATGAAGGACTTCTAATGTATAAGTTTAAGAATCAGAAGTAGAAGTCTTCACTGGGGTTGTCTGGTGCTCCACAGACATTGAAGAATGTCTCTCCTAATATCTGTGAACAGAAAAAGTAATTTCTTTTTTTTTTGTCTTTTGTCTTTTTGCTATTTCTTGGGCCGCTCCCGCGGCATATGGAGTTTCCTAGGCTAGGGGTCGAATTGGAGCTGTAGCCGCCGGCCTACGCCAGAGCCACAGCAACGTGGGATCCGAGCCGCATCTGCGACCTACACCACAGCTCATGGCAACACCGGATCGTTAACCCACTGAGCAAGGGCAGGGATCGGACCCGCAACCTCATGGTTCCTAGTCGGATTCGTTAACCACTGCGCCACAATGGGAACTCCCAGAGGAAGTAATTTCAAAAACTATTTGGATATTTTAGGGATGGGTAATATGTTGGATAAAATCTATGTTGGATAAATCTGATTCCTCACACAGTGGAATAAGGTCCAAATCTCAGTCTTTCCATTTGAAAGGTCTTTCTCACTGCACATCTCCCTGGGTGCTAGCTTTCTCACACTTACACAGTGTTCTCTCACTAGAATAAATATTTTTCTTTTCTTTTTTCCTGTCATGTCATCTACTTCTTCAGCTAATAGTTAAATTATAATTAATATTGCTCTAAGGTTGAGTTAAAAACCCAACTGCAGGTGTTCCCGTCATGGCTCAGTGGTTAACAAATCCAACTAGGAACCACGAGGTTGTGGGTTTGTCCCTGCCCTTGCTTAGTGGGTTAAGGATCCAGCGTTGCTGTGAGCTGTGGTGTAGGTTGAAGATATGGCTCGGATCTGGCGTTGCTGTGGCTCTGGTGTAGGCCAGCAGCTACAGCTCTGATTGGACCCCTAGCCTGGGAACCTCCATATGCCATGGGAGTGGCCCTAGAAAAGGCAAAAAGACAAAAAGACAAAAAACAAAGACAAAAACAAAAACCCACCAAAAACCCAACTGCAGACTAGAGCCATAAAAAACACACAGAGGGAGGCAGAGACAGAAGAGACTGAGTGAAAGAGAGCCTTGGTTAGGTCCCTGGAATAAATTTGTGGAACTCTTCAGCTCAAGTAGATACAACACCCAACTATGCATGATTTACTGCATTTTGGAAGAAGCTGAGTTCCAGAGAGGACAGGTACTTGGATCTGGTCCTTGGGAGTTGGCGAGCATATTTATGTGTATGCATCTCTTGGTATCTTTGCTTGAGTGGAACTCCATGGGAAATCATACTAATTCATTCAGTCAACAAATACTGACTGAGAGCCTACTGTGTATGAGACACTAGGGATAAAAATGCTGGAGAAGATGCTCTCCTGCCCTCGTGGAGTTTAAATGTGCTAGACTGAGATAGACTGTTAAATAGATCTAAAGAAACATAGGTCACTGATGATGCTAGGCACAGAGCATTATAGGACCACAGAAGAATGGCACCTAATCCTGCTTTGGCAAAGAGATGTTGAGGAGGCAGGAGAGGCTTCCTGGAGGAGTGAAAACTGAGTTGATTTTTAAAGAATAATGAGGAGTTAGGTAAAAATAAAAGGCAGTTCAGGTAGAGGGTACAACCCGAGTTGAAGAAGCCAGATACAAAAAAGTAGATATGGTAGAACCACAAACAAGCCTTTCTTGCTGGAGCATAACATTTCAGGCTGGGAATGGGAAGAGAGAAATCTAGAGAGATGTGGAATGAGACTGAGATGTAGGCAGGGCCAGTTCAGGGGAGAACTTATATGCCAGAGAAAGCAGCTTGAGTCCATCAAGAAGCTTTTAAAGGGTAATATGGAAAATGACATGGTCAAATCTATTCTAGATATCTAACTGTGGCTATTTGGAAGATGGATTTGAGGGGACAGGACAAAAGGCAAAGAAACTGGTTAGAAATCTATTGCCTTCAAGTAGGTGAGGGATTAAACCTGAGTTAGGATATAGTGAAGGAGAGAGTTTTGAGAAATACATAGGAAGTGAAATAATTGGAATTTGGTTATTACTAGACTGCCTGGGTTGAGAAAGAGTATGAGGAGTTAAAGATGACTCCAGGTTCCTAGCATGGGTGATTGAATGGATGATGGTACCACCAACTGGGAGAGAGACTACAGGAGTCCAGGGCCCTCCATACCTGGGCCCCTATTCACTTCCATGGTTGCCAATTTACTCTTGTGATAAATTATTAAGTGCCCACTCTGTGGTGAGGCATTATGGGGAGGGATAAAAGAGAAGTTTCCTATTATCAGGGAATTTAATGCCTAAAGATGGAGATTGCATAAGTAAATGGAAATCTGGAGTTCCCGTCATGGCGCAGCAGAAACGAATCTGACTAGGAACCATTAGGTTGCAAGTATGATCCCTGGCCTCATTCAGTGGGTTAAGGATCCAGCATTTCCATGAGCTCTGGTGTAGGTTGAGGCTCGGATCTGGCGTTGCTGTGGCTGTGGCGTAGGCCAGCGGCTACAGCTCCAATTCGACCCCTAGCCTAGGAACCTCCATATGCCACCAGTGCGGCGCTAAAAAAAAAAAAAAAAAAGTAAATGGAATGCCTAGATCTTACAAGGAAATATATAATCAAACAAAGAATATATATCATATTATAGGTATTAATAGCTTTGTTAACTTGTTCTCATTGAGTGCCCCATGTGATCAGTGTACCATGTAAGAACAGTTGCCTGTGTTAACCCTAAAAGATAGGTAAAATCACCACTTTACAGATTAAAAAACTGAGGCCAGAGAATTTAAATAATTTGTACAAGGATTGCCTGACCTAATAATTTATTAGATGACTTCACTTGGATGTCACATAGGCATCTTAAATTCAGTATGTCTAAAGTGGAGCTTTGGGAGTTCCTGCTGTGGCTCAGCGGTTAATGAACCTGACTCGTATCCATGAGAATGCAGGTTCAATCCCTGGCCTTGCTCAGTGGGTTAAGGATTCAGCGTTGCCATGAGCTGTGGTGTAGGTCTCAGACGAGGCTTGGATCCCGTGTTGCTGTGGCTATGGCATAGGCCGGTGGCTACAGCTCTGATTGGACCCCTAGCCTGGGAACCTCCATACTGCACAGGTGCAGCCCTAAGGGAAAAAAAAAAAGAGGAGTTCCCATTGTGGCTCAGCGGTGATGAATCTGTCTAGTGTCTATGAGGATGCGGGTTCAATCCCTGACCCTGCTCAGTGGGTTGCGGATCCGACGTTGCTGTGAGCTCTGGTGTGATGCTCAGACGATGCTTGGATCTGGTATTGCTGTAGCTGTGGTGTTGATCAGCAGCTGTGGTTCTGGTTCAACCCCTAGCCTGGGAACGTCCATGTGCTGCAGGTGCAGCCCTAAAAAGAAAAAAAAAAAAGATATAAAATGCAGCTTTATTGGCAGTTCTCCTCATGGCTCAGTGGTTACTGAAAACGACTAGCATCCATGAGGATGTGGGTTTGATCCCTGGCCTTGCTCAGTGGGCTAAGGATCTGGCATTGTCGTGAGCTGTGATGTAGGTCGCAGATGCGGCTTGGATCCCATGTTGCTGTGGCTATGGAGTAGGCTAGCGGCTACAGCTTCAATTTGACCCCTAGCCTGGGAACCTCCACATGCTGCGGGTGCTGCCCTAAAAAGAAAAAGACCAAACAAACAAACAAACAAAAAAAGGCAGCTTTATGGAGTTCCCATAAAGAACTCAGCAGGTTAAGGATCTGGCATCGTTGCAGCAGTGGCTTGGGCCATCACTGTGGTCTGAGTTTGATCCCTGGCCCAGGAATTCCCACATGCTGTGGTTGCAACCAGAGAGAGAGAGAGAAACAAAAAACATGGGCTTTGGATTCATACAGACTTTGCTCTGGCTCTTGCTAGCTGAATTACTTTTTTTGCTTCTTTCCAAATTATATAATGTCACTGAGACCCAGCTCCATGGGAGTCAGATATCATCGGGCTGGGCCCTTCCCAGACTGGGGAAGGGGGGCTGACTTCCTCGTCCTAGATCAATATTGAATGTTTAGGGAGGAGTTCAGGCTAGAAGAAAGAAGCTGTAGCCCAGGGGTTGCCCTGAGCCTGCTCTTCTTGAAGTTTTTTGAGATTGGGTTGCCTAAAGAACACATCTCTCTGACATTGCTCTTCTCTGTACAGAAATGCTCCCCCAGCCCCAGGGACCCTCCCATGGGGCAGACTGAAATTGGGATGTGCTGTAGGATGCCCCTGGCATCCATGGTGAACAGGCTTTCAGGGTAAACAGATGTCCTTACCCTCTTCTAACACACCTGTCCCAGGCCAGGGTCTGAAAAACAGTTGTGTTGGTTGTAGCCTGGTGGGGTAAACTCCCTGAACTTCAGTTTTCTTATCTGTTAAAAAAGGGTTAATAATTCCCACTAGCTGGGTTTGTTATGAAGATTAAATAAAGTAATATGTGTAAACTTCCTTACACAGTGCTTAGAAGGAAGTCAATACATATTCATTCTCTTAAGCTCTTCCTTTCCTTCCTCTCTCCACTGCCACCCTCTCCTGATGTCAAGCCAGAAGCTGGGAAGTCACCAAACTTCCTTTTTCTTCCTCCTTAAAAATGATCAGATGTCTTGCCCTGTCATTCCTGTCTCCCAACCTCTATACACCCACTACTTAGCTGACTTCGGATACTCATCATTTTCCACTTATCACTGCAAGTAGCCTATTAAATCATTCCGTGGCCAGCTTCATCTCTTTCCAACCCATCCTCCATGCTGTTGCTATTTCTAAAATGCAAATTTTATCATGTCTCTCCTCTGCTTAAAATTCTTCATTTGCTTCTCATTACCTTCAGGATAAAATCCAATCTCTTTTAGCATGTTACACAAAGTCCTTTATGATCTAGCCCGTATTAATCACTCTGCCCTCGTCTATCTCAGCCTGGCTTCCCTCCTGTGACCTAACACATCACACTTTGGCTCTACATGTGCTTAAGCATTTAGAGTTCCCTGAACAAGCTATGCTTACACACTTATGAACATCTGCCCTTGATATTCTGTCTGGTTGGAACTGCCACACACACCCCACTTCCAAACCACCACACATCCCCCTCCCCCATCCTCCTGATCCTTCAGGCCTGAGCACAGCACATCACCCCTGGGAAACTGTGGGCTAGAGCTACATGTCTGCACACATTTGTCACAGCCCTTCCTTATATTGCAGAACAATTGTCTCCTTCTCTCTGACTGTCAATAAGCTGTGAATTGTTGAAGTCAAGAGCTGCATATTTTATTTTGGATCCTTAGGGTCTTGTACACTCTGGGCACATATACTAAATGTTTGTGGAATGAATAAATGGGCTAGGATATGAATTAAGGTCTGACTCATGCTCATTCTACGTGGCATCATATGTTAATATTTGTGAATACATTCATTCATTATATATATACCTAATGGGTATCTATTATAGTGATGTATGTTTCATGTCTTCTGGGTACATTCCTGTTTCCCTTTTAGCTGTCCTTTTTTTTTTTTTTGTCTTTTTGACATTTCTTGGGCCACTCCCACGGCATATACAGGTTCCCAGGCTCGAATCGGAGCTTTAGCCACCAGCCTACGCCAGAGCCATAGCAATGCGGGATCCAAGCCGCGTCTGCGACCTACACCAGAGCTCATGGCAATGCCGGATCCTTAACCCACTGAACAAGGCCAGGGATTGAACCCGCAACCTCATGGTTCCTAGTCGGATTCGTTAACCACTGAGCCACGATGGGAACTCCTAGCTGCTCTTTCATAGCTGATTATCCTTGTTGTCATGAGTTTCTGACAGGATATTCACTATTCTTGCAGTATGATTCCCGACTCTTTTCTGACTTCTGAACCATTGCTACTCGCTATTCTTACCTGCAATGTTTGCATTTAAAATGTGGTCAACCTCACTCAGGTGTCCATGGAGGTGTCCAAATTTCCAGTCTGGGTCTGCTTTATCTTGTTTGGCCTCCTAGGCTCTGGCACAAACACTTTTTCAAGCAGGAAGGGTTCAGGCTACCTTCTTTCCTTTGTACCTTGTAATCTAGTTTTGATTTTCTTTCTATAAATTTTCTAAAGATCTCCTGTGACCTGTTGAATACAATGGGTTTTCTCTTACGTTTCTTCCAATCATAATCATGCTTTTGACTCCCTGACAAACATATTGTCTTCTTTGAAACACCTTTTTTCTCTAGCCTTTATGATATTATGCATTCCTGATTCTCCATCTGTATTTCTTTCTTTCTTATGGATGTTCTCAGTCTAGGGGGCCAAATCAGAGCTTCAGCTACCAGCCTATGCCATAGCCACAGCAGCACAGGATCCAAGCTGCTTCTGCAACTTATGCCACAGCTTGTGGCAACGCAGGATCCTTTTTTTTTTTTTTTTTTTATCTTTTGTCCTTTTAGGGCTGCACAAGTGGCATACAGAAGTTCTCAGATCCGAGCCATGTCTGTGACCTACACCACAGCTCGTGGCGACACTTGATCCTTAACCCACTGAGCAAGGCCAGTGAACCTGCAACCTCATGGTTCCTAGTTGGATTGGTTTCTGCTGCGCCATGACAGGAACTCCAACGCGGGATCCTTAATCCATTGAGTGAGGCTAGAGATTGAGAGATTGAACCTGCAGCCTTATAGACACTATGTCGAGTCCTTTTTTTAGGGATCCAATCAGAGCTGTAGCTGCCAGCCACAGCCACAGCCACAGCAACGCCAGATCCTAGCCAAGTCTGCAATCTACACCACAGCTCATGGCAATGCAGGAGCTTTAACCCACTGAGTGAGGTCAGGGATCGAACCTTCGTCCTCATGGATACTAGTCAGATTTGTTTCTGCTGAGCCATGAAGGGAACTACACTATGTCGGGTTCTTAACCCACTGAGTCACAATGGGAATTGCCCCACCTTTCTTCTATATTCTTCTCTAGTAGTTCATCTAGTCACAGGGCTCTGGTAAAAAATAAAAATAGCTCATACTTTAACATCACAGTTTACAGAGTACCTTTACATACATGATTTCATTTATCCTCATTCTAGTATGTGAATGTCTTCAAAAATCTACAATTCCAGTTCCACGCACAGATCCTGCTATTTTTAGTAGCTGCTTTTGATGCCTGTTGATGCCTGTTCAGATTAGATCTCATTCTAGCCTTTTCTCTGGACTCCTGCTGCACTTGCCCAGATTTCCACCGTGTCTCCCATAACAATATTGCACCTTTGCATTCATATGACCCTTCTAGACTATAGGCTCTATATCATGTAGGTCTTCTTTTCCCAACATTTAACAAAGGTCTTGACCATAATGTGTGTTGTTTATTTTTTTGTTTGTTTTTTGGGGGCTGTACCCATGGGATATGGAAGTTCCTGGGCCAGGGACAGAATCTGAACTGCAGCTGCATCCTACGGCACAGCTGTAGCAATGCTGGGAACTTTACCCACTGTGCTGGACCAAGGATTGAACCCTCACCACCACAGAGACAACACTGGATCCTTAACCTGCTGCACCACAGCAGGAATTCCATAATGCATGTCTAATAGCCAGGGAATAATTGAATAACGCCCAATTTTCTGGTCCTAAATTCCAAGGCTAGGGGTTGAATTGGAGCTATGGCTGCCAGCCTACACCAGAGCAATACCAGATCTGAGCCATGTTTGCAACCTATGCCACAGCTCACAGCAATGCCAGTTCCCTGACCCACTGAGTGAGGCCAGGGATCGAACTCACATCCTCATGGATGCTAGTCGAATTTGTTTCCGCTGCACCACAACAGGAATTCCCAAGAGTCATTTTGAATCCTCTCCTTAATCTTGTTAGTCACCAAGTCTTGTTGCTTCCTCATGCCTTATATTTCTTGATGTAGTCCCTTTTCTTCTGTTACTGTCACTACACTTACCCACATTCTTGCACTTTGTGCAACTATGACACCCCATCTTTGTCTCCCTGCTCTTTTTTTTTTTTAAGTTTTTTTTTTGTGGTCTTTTTAAGGTTGTACCTGCAGTACATGGAAGTTCCTGGTCTAAGGTTTGAATTGGAGCTATAGCCACTGGCCCATGCCACAGCCAGAGCAATGTGGGATCTGAGCCACATCTGCAAACTGCACTACAGCTCATGGCAATGCTGGATCCTTAACCCACTGAGCAAGGCCAGGGAGTGAACACGAGTCCACATGGTTACTAGCCAAGTTCATTACCACTGAACCACAATGGGAACTCCAGTCTCTCTGCTCTTGGTCTTTCTCTTGTCAAATTAGTCCTGTTTCCCCTGCAAGAATAATATAAAAATGTCATCTGTTGGAGTTCCCTGGTGGTTCAGTTTTGTTAAGGATCTGGTGTTGTCACTGCTGTGGCTCTGGTTACTGCTATGGTGTGGGTTTGATCCATGGCTGGGGAATTTCTGCATGCCATGGGCATGGCACACACACACACACACACACACACACACACACACACACACAAAGCCATTTGTATGAGGGTCAGGTTTAAATTCCTTATTCCAACATTCAAGGCCCTAACACATCCTGCAACTTCCCCATCATAAACCTCAGTCTTCTTTCATCATTTTTTTTCTTATCACCCAGATGCCAGATCAACACAGATTTTCCTCCTCCTCCCTTCATTCTATCATTTGTCTAAATTTTACCCTTTCTTATAAATAGCTAACCCAAATCCCATTTTCCCAGGAAGTTTTTGACTCTTCCCCAGTCCTAGACAATGTCTTTCTTCTTCTTCTTCTTGTTTTTTTTTTTTTTTTGTCTTTTTGCTATTTCTTTGGGCTGCTCCCACAGCACATGGAGATTCCCAGGCTAGGGGTCGAATCGGAGCTGTAGCCAGCGACCTACGCCAGAGCCACAGCAACGCGGGATCTGAGCCGCGTCTGCAACCTACACCACAGCTCACGGCAACGCCGGATCCTTAACCCACTGAGCAAGGGCAGGGATCGAACCCTCAACCTCATGGTTCCTAGTCGGATTCGTTAACCACTGCGCCACGACGGGAACTCCAACAATGTCTTTCTTCTTTGACTCATTACTATTTACTATTATACAACTTATTATTGTAGCATACTTGGGCATTTAATCAGCTATGGCAGGGTTCAGAATTGATGGCCTATAAGCCAAATCTGGCCTGCTGCCTATTTTTGCAGTCTGTGAGCTAAGAATGGTTTTTGCATTAAACATTTAAAAGAAGAAAAAGGAATATTTCAAAGCACATGAAAATTATATGAAATTCACACATCAGTGTCCACAAATAAAGTTTTATTAGAATATAGCCACTCTTATTTGTTTACATATACGCTATGACTGCTTTCAAGTTATAAAGGGAGACTCTGAGTAGTTCACGTATAGGACCTACAAAGTCTAAAATATTTACCTTCTGGCTGTTACAAGAAAAGCTTGTTAACCTCTGATCTAGGATCTTGAATTTTCTGTATAATCTTTGCAAAGCTGTTCAAGAACTTTGGAGAGGTCTGCTTCACTAAAGATAATCTTGTCAATGCTAATTAGCCATTCATTAGAAAGGTGGGGGAAGCTAGAGTGTAGGCACCATAGACTGAGTAGGAGCAAGCCTACTTAGAATTTAGTAACTTAGGCAACCAGATTCCCATTGGAAAATGAGAGTCAGAAGATCCCAGGTGGATGGGGATAAGATATGATCTTTTCCCCCTATCTTCTCTGTTTCTGAACTGGCAGAGAAAATGTAAACATGCCAAGGATCTAGCCAGAGAAAGGGTATCTGAGGTCTTATCTGAATCTGGTTGTTGAAAAGAGATCAGTGGTTGCTGGCTGAGAGAAGCTCAGCTATTAATGACTCAGTTGTTACAGGCTATGAAAGAAACTATTAAAAGGGTGCAACAGCTAAAGCTGAAAGTGTTTGGTTTTGGCTGACTGAGGCCTTAAGTAGGCTAAGAGGTTTTACAATGCCTAGAAGTATCACAGGCAAGAGTAAAGGATTTCTTTTAAGTAGAAATGAAAGCTAGGAATCCCAGTTGAAGTTATCAGAAAGATCATGACTTTTACCTAGGCGTTCTATTTCTTTCCATCTTGTTTAATCATTTTTCTTTTCTTCTCTTTCCTCCTTTCTTTCTTCTTTCCTTTTTTTAGAGCTGCACCGTGGCAAATGGACATTCCCAGGCTAGGGGTCAAATTGGAGCTGCAGCTACTGGCCTACACCACAGCCACAGCAACGCTGGATTGGGACCTGAGCCACATCTGCGACCTACACCACAGCTCATGGCAACGCTGGATCCTTAAACCACTGAGCAGGGCCAGGGATCGAACCAGCAACCTCATGGTTCCTAGTCAGATTCATTTCCACTGTGTCGCAACGGAACTCCTCCACTTGCTAGTTTTGATACTCAGACATGTTCCACCGAGTTCCCGTTGTGGCTTGGTGGTTAACAAACCCGTCTAGTATCCACGAGGATTCGGGTTCCATCTCTGGCCTCACTCAGTGTGTTAAGGATCCGGTGTTGGCCTTGCCGTGAGCTTGGTGTAGGTCGCAGATGTGGCTAGGAGCCTGAGTTGCTGTGGCTGTGGCATAGGCCGGCAGCTACATCTCTGATTTGACCCCTAGCCTGGGAACCTCCATATGCCATGGGGTGCAACCCTCAAAAGACCAAAAAAAAAAAAAAAAAAATTCCACCAAATAGGTTGCTACCTGAATTTTTGGAAGGGAGAAAAAACAAACCAAAAAAACACTGGACTTGAGGAGATAGAACTATCATATTGGAATCTATTTTAATGGCCACAATGGGTACAAGGTCAAAATAAGTGTGTCTCCCTCTTTTTTTTTTTATTTTTTTTTTTATAGTTTCACCACTACAGTGGAGCACAGTGGAGGACACATTGTCGGAATGAGATTGAATGAATAAACAGTTGTAAATTAATTTTTGAGGGGAGTTCACTACCTATTCAAGTCGATGCTAGGGGTCAATCATTTTGTTGGAAAAGACTCTTTGCTTTATGTGGGAGGCAGGATGGATGAATCCGAAGATGTCTTTCAACTCCTAAGATCTTCCAAACCAAACAGGCACTTCAAAATTTCCTTTTTTTTTTTTTTTTGGCCACAGAATACCATTCTCTCTGTCTCTCCCTCTCTCCCTCCTTCCCTGGCTCCTTTCCTCCCTTCTCTTATTGAGACTGCCATCCTATTACTAAATTTTAATCTGCGGCATCTCTTGGCTTTACCCTTTCATTCGCTGTTTCCTGCTTCACACGTACCGTCTTGATTCCTCCCAGCTCTTCTTTCTTCACTTTCTCAAACTCACACACTCCTTCCTTTCCTCTGTCTCCTTCCCTCCTTCCGGTACTACTCTTTCTTCTCCTTCCTTCTTTGCTCCCCCTACTTCATTTTCTGTCCTCTCATCCCCCGACGGTCTCCGCCTCCTTCCCGCTCTCTGCCTTACCCTAGTTTGGAAATGCAGCAGACCTCTGAGCCTGCCGCCATTGGATGCAAGGGGCTATCACTCTGCGGCAGGAAGAGCTCCTATTGGTCGAGCTGGAGGCGGGTACGGAGCTGAGTATAAAAGGTGGGGCAGGCAGAGACTCGCCGAGCGGCTTTGACAGGACAGGGTCGGAAGGGGATTCCTAGCCGGGAGCGGAGCGCTAGGATCCGGGGTGCGGGAACACTAGCAGCCGCTCTCCGCACTAACTTTCCTCCCTCCTCAGAGGGGCTCCTGCTTCAGAGCCCGGCAACTGGCGGCCGTCGCCCGTGCAGCCCTAGGGCCCTTCGTCTCCCCTGCACGTGCCGCGCCCTGCGCGCCGCGTCCGGCCGCCAAGATGAGCGAGGTGAGAGGCGCTGCCCGGTCCGGCCGCTGCGGGCCAGGGCCAGAGTTGCGGCGCGGGGAGATCACGGCTCCGGGTCCCGGGGCGGCGAGGGAGGGCACGGCAGCCCAGAGTCGCGGAGAACCCTCCAGGGGCGCCCCACTGCCCCTCTGGGAAAGCTCCCACCTCAGGGCCCTGGGGGACAATTGGAAGAGGGAGGCTTTAAGTCCCCCGACTGTGGGCGGTGATCTTGAGAAACTGGAATCAGGTGTAGAGTGGGAGCACTGAGGTCTCAGGTCGTGCCTTATCCTCAGGATACTGCACTCCGCATCTGTCTTACACTGACTGCCCCGAGGTTACTCGGGCTTCCCTCACTGCTCTGATTTCTGAGAAAAACGTTCTCTTCTGTCCTCCCTCTCTTAGGGCTGTATTGCTCTTACATTTTTTGTGTAGCATTCAGGGAGAACTCCAGCCTTCACCCCCTGGACCACTTTGCCCCTTTTAGGAAGGTGGCATCCTGCCCTCCACTCATTCAATCAAGAACCAACAGTTGGAGGGACCGTTTCTGATATTCAGAAACGCTGTAGTGGGGGCTTGTCTGGTTCCTGAGGAGATGTCCCCTTCAAGAGTAGACCTCCCTCTGGAGTGCTTGTTACATCCCTAGTTTCCACAGGCTCCCTGGTCATCCCAGCTAGACCCAGTCCATTAACGGTGACTTCCTCTAGTCAAAGAACACTGTCCATCAGTGGGAGTCAGATCAGAGACTGGAAAAGACCTCTCCCATTGTTTGACTGCATTTGTAGGCATCTGGGGACAAGGATCTTCCTTTCTGAGTAAAGTCAGTATGGGCAGTAGTATCACAAGCTTGCTTTCTGCAGTCCCTTTCCTAGTACCCAGGATCTTGTGTTAAATCCAACTTCTCAGCTAAACGCCAGATCCCAGCTCTGCTACTTACTAGCTTTGTGACCTTAGGCAAGTTTACTAAACCTTTTTCTGCTTCAGTGTTTTATCTGCAAAATGAGGGTTATATTGGTTGTTCTAATGATTAAGTGAGATAATATATGGAGATTACTTAGAACAGTACCTAGCAGAGAGTAGGCACTCAATCTATGTTAGCTACTGTCCTTTTTTTTTTTTTTTTTAGTATTATTATTATTTATTTCAGAAAACCAGCACGAAAATTCTCAAGGATAGGGGTTCCCAATGTGGCTCAGTGGTAATGAATCCGACTAGTGTCTATGAGGTTGTGGGTTCAATCTCTGGCCCCCCTCAGTGGGTTAAGGATCTGGTGTTGCTCTGGTGTAGGTCACAGACATGGCTTTGATCTGGCATTGCTGTGGCTGTGGTGTAGGCAGGCAGCACAGCTCGAATTTGACTCCTAGCCTGGGAACTTCCCATATGCCATGGGTGCGGCCTTAAAAAAAAAAAAAAATCTTAAGGATACAAGGTTAGTGAAGGGATAGGACCCCTGGAGCCAAGGTCTCAGTTTAGATCTTCATCTTTAGTAGGAGCACTGTTGTCTCCTACTAAAAGTTGTCCTGGGAGCCAATTAGTGCCAGCTACTACATTTTGGTTGTCAGGTCCACTAAATTTATCCTGGAAAATTCAGCTAGTCTAGGAGCTGTGGATGAACTTAAGTGGTTTCCTGTCCCTTAGATAGTTGTGACTGTGACCATGGCAGCTTGTCAGAAAGAAAAGGGGGGTGGGGGCAGGGAGATTCAATCTTCTTTCCTCTTGCTTCTTTCAGCCCTAATATAAGAAGAGAGGTTTTCTCTGCCCTCTTCACTGAGTTCAACGCCCCCTCTAGTGTTTCTAAATCTGCAAGTTGCAATTCAAGCCATCCCCTGGGAGTTTGTGATCTGAAGGCTATACCAACTTGAAGATGTGGGGTTAGCCTGTGCTTTTGGGGGGAAGTGCACAGCCTGTCTGTAGGATATACTACAGGGGCTGGGATTTAGGATGGTATTTGTTGAAGTGACAAAGCTGTCACAAAGCAGTGTCAAGGAAAACAGTTTGGTGTTTGAGGGGAAAGTCATCCTGACTGAGCCCTGTACTTGGCTAGTCTCGATCAGGAGCTCAATAGAATGACAAGAATAGGATCCTTGGATGGGACCAACTGTCAGTGTCTGCAGGGCTGCCCAGCCTCCCAGCCTGTCAGAGTGAACTGGTTCTAACTAGCAATTTAGCCCTCGAAGCTGCCTCCTAATAGGGAGCTGAGCATGGCTTCACAATGAGTATTTATAAAATCTAGAAGCAGCCACCTGGGCTTATACAGAGGCTAGCTTCTCTGAACCAGATCCCCAAAGGGTCTCTGCTTCCCTAGAGGCCAAGACCCAGCCTGTTTTCTTCCTCTTGTAAAAGGTGTGATGAAAAGCGGAAGTATTGTTCAGAGCTCTGGAGCTCTAGGGAGATTCCAAACTGCTTTACTCCCCTCGGCTCAGCCCCGGGGGGTCTCCTCTTTCAGGCTGGAGTTCTAGCCCAAGAAAGCTCTGTGCACCCTGAATCTTATGTAAGCTTCACCTCCTCCACCTGCTTCTTTTCTTGCTTCAGAGAAACTGTGTGAAATGAGGGGATTTGGGATCTCCTTAAGAGATTCCCATTTCAAATGAAGAACAATAATTGGGGAGGAGAATCCAGACCTACAGCAACTGAAAATGTAGGGTCCTGGTGGGGTTGCTGGGGAGGGTCTCTGGTTGTGCTTTACCTTCCTGACTCTTTGCTGTCACTCGGTACTGCAGCAGAGCATTTCCTGGTGAGTGTGTGTGTGTGTGTGTTCATGCGCAGAGGAGCTGCAGGGACTCATCTCCAGCTTGTCTGCATTCACAGCTGCAGGCAGGACTTGATTGCTGTGAATCACAGTCTATCTCTTATAGTTTAATAACTTTTTGTTAGTTTCAGTGAAGGATGGGAATGAGAGATGCTTTCTGTCCCTGAGGGCTCTTTGCTATAATCCCTTGTCATATGTTGTAGCTGGCTGCTTAAAGCACAGTTCTGTGATCCTGTTGTACTTCTCAATTGTAAGAAGCCCAGCTGGAGGGATCTCCTGGTCCAGCAGCCATTTGTTGAAATGGGGGTTATGGACAACTGGTAGCTAGTCCCATGGTGTCTGTCCCCAAGCAGATGGGTGATGGAGCAAAGGACAGAGCAATTAGAAACCTCACTATGGGAGTTCCCGTCGTGGAGCAGTGGTTAACGAATCCGACTAGGAACTATGAGGTTGCGGGTTCGGTCCCTGCCCTTGCTCAGTGGGTTAACGATCCGGTGTTGCCATGAGCTGTGGTGTAGGTCGCAGACGCGGCTCGGATCCCTCGTTGCTGTGGCTCTGGCGTAGGCCGGTGGCTACAGCTCCGATTCGACCCCTAGCCTGGGAACCTCCATATGCTGAGGGAGCAGCCCAAAGAAATAGCAAAAAGATAAAAAAAAAAAAAAAAAGAAAGAAAGAAACCTCACTATGGGAGAGTTTAGAACCAGTACTCCCTCCTATATTACTCTGCCTGCTGTCCTCTTAGGTAATAGGAGTGGGATATCACACTCTGGGGATCCCATTCTCTTTCCTGTGCATATCTGTCAAATCTACACCCTTCTCCACAACGGAAGTTTGGTCAGGGTGACATCACTCTGTTTTCTTCTGTGAATCCGGTTTTTAGGGAACCTGATAGGTCTTTGCAGGAAATCCAAGTTTCTCTCTCTCAATGGTATTTTGTTACTATGATGGTTATATTGGACGTATAAAATAGAAGGGCTAGGTACTTGGTATTGGAAAGCCTTCCACCTCTAGAAATATCTGTCTTCTGAAGTAAGGGAAATCAGAACTTAGTTCTAGAACTTGCTCAACCCTTTCTTAGTCACCCATCCAGGTTGTTGGCTTTAGCTGCTTGAGTGGGAGACTCTGGCTGGTAAAAGTGGATGACCCAGGAATATAGATGACTCTTTTTTCTAAGCTGCAGCTGTGATCAGTTAAGTCTTAGAATGTCAAGTATCTACAGATTCATAAGTCTCCCATAAGTTCAAACATACAAAGCTGATGTGTCTTCTATGTCTGTCCATGGAGGGTCTTAAATGATGAAAGTGATGGAGATTGGGTTATTAAGGGAGGGGAGGAAGAAAGAGCAGGTCAATAATAGCCTTTCAAGGTAGTGGTTCTCTGATTACCTCCCCCTCTTTTCATTCTGTTTTTCTATAGTTCCAAATAGTCTTTCATGATTTTGTGTTATCACAGAAAAAATTAACTTGGTTTTGTAAAAATCGTTCTAGATAGAAATACAGGTAGGTATAGGAGTTCCTGTTGTGGCTCAGCAGTTATGAACCCAACTAGTATCCATGAAGATGCGGGTTCAATCCCTGGCCTCGCTCCGTGGGTTAAGGATCCGGCATTGCTGTGAGCTTTGGTGTAGGTTGCTGATGTGTTACAGTCAGGTCCCGCGTTGCTGTAGCTGTGGTGTAGGCCGACAGCTGCAGCTCCCAGTCTACCTCTAGCTTAGGAATTTCCACATGCCACAGGTGTGGCTCTAAAAAGCAAAAAAAAAAAAAAAAAAAAGAAAGAAAGAAAGAAAGAGGAGTTCCCATCATGGCTCAGAGGTTAACGAACCTGACTAGGATCCATGAGGATGCAAGTTCGATTCCTGGCCTCACTCAGTAGGTTAAGGATCTGACATTGCCATGAGCTGTGGTGTAGGTCGCAGACATGTCTTGGATCCCACGTTGCTGTGGCATAGGCCGGTGGCTACAGCTCTGATTAGATCCCTAGCCTGGGAACCTCCATATGCCACAGGTGTGGCCCTACAAAGACCAAAAAAAAAAAAAAAAAAAAAAAAGAATGAAAGAAAGAAAGAAAAAAAAGAAAGAAATACAAATACATCAAAACATTTTATGATATAATTTTGGATTTCTTAAAGAGCCCTAAAGATCATTTGCTCCAGTCTTCTCATTGTATAGATGAGGAAACTGATACCTAAACCTTATCTAAGTTTACACTGCGTTAGAACCAAAAATAGGACACAGAGCTGCTGCTTTCTTATCCCTGAAGAACTTACCCTAAAACTATTTTAACATCCAACTCCAGTGAGAGAATGATTTAATTTGCATGCAACTTTGAAGGCATGTATTACAAATACTGTCCGTAGGAAATCTAAGAAGTGTGATTTAATAAATCCTGAGCAAGAAGATAGACCAACATAGGATGATATTTTTCAACAGGGTATATTTTGGTAGAATACTAAGCAGGGTTAGCATTATTCTTCCTTATGCAAGATGCCCAGTCACCTTAAAAACTGGTGCAATGAATGTGCTGAAGTGGTGTAGGTAAGTTAACAGGAGTAAAGGAAGGGGGAAGGCTGGAGGTCCTCTTTTCATGGTTCTTAGTTTCTGGTGTCAATCACTGACTTCCTTAACTGTAGAGCCTCAAGGACCAGGAGAGGTTTTCTTTTTGGAAAGAAAGGAATGAGCAATTCTCTTAATTCTAAAGTATTTGACTTAGAGGACCTGGTGCAGAAAAGTGGGTATCTAAGTAAAATTGGTATATTATAACTAATGATCAAAGAGACATTGAACCTTTAGTTCTCTTTCATTTGGTCACTTGACTTGCAAAGAGAGTACAAAGTCTTTGGGGGGAGAAATCTAGAAAAGGGAAAGAAAAATGTATTGGGCTGGCAAAGTAAGTGATGAGTACTAAATGCATGATTTTCTAAATCCATATTCCAGAACTGCTCCTCGAGATGGCTTGACTTGCCCAGAACTATTTTACTTGCAAGAGTAAGCCAAGTCAGAAGCAGATCCAAAACCACCTTTTCTAAGAAATCTACATCCCTGCAGGTGCCTACACTTTTGTCACATTCTCCTCCCTGAAGCCTGATTATTGCCTAACTCCAGGCTGACTCCAGGAGGCAGGCTCACCTAGGTTTCCCAACCCCCTATCCAGGGAAAAGAGGTGCTATTTTACCGTTCTTTTGTCCTTGGTGCTGCCTCCCTCCCACACAAAGCCCTCCAGCTGAGTGTTTGCTTTGTAGGCTGTGGTGGGATTAATACGTTTATTTTGGGACATTAACACCATGGGTGGGATGCACATCGAAGATTATAGTAATAAATGATACTTTGGCACCACTCTCTCTCCCCCACTTGCTACCCTCAGTATGGGGTGAAGGCAGTTCCAAGCTGTGTGCAGAGCACCGCAAATAACCACGAATTAAACTGTGGCAGCCCTTGTTGGGGGGAACTGGCCGGGGCTGTTGACTCATTGCATACCATGAGCTGGCATAACTAAGGAATTCTGCTGCTGACTTCAGTGGGGGGTACTGCTATTCCAGGAAACAGGGGTGGGGTGACTGAGGGGGAAAGGACAGACCAGGGGGCTTGGGAACTCAAACTGCTTAGGGTCTATTCCTGTCTTAGGAGGCACCTAAGCTCTAAGATATTTGGGTTGTATTCCATACATTAGGAGAAGAACATGTGTATGCAGAACCTTGAGTGAGGATTCCTAGTTCTTTTTTTGTTATCTTGAGGATGACCTTGAGCAAGTCTTTCTGAAGCTGTTTTGAGGACTGCAGCTGGTTGCTGCACTGAAAGAATTGAAATGGTTCCAACAGTGCTCCAAAAACAGCAGTCCAGGGTCTTTCAGGGTCACCAGGGGATCCCAAAGGCCTCTCTAAGGATCTTTAGCAGTGGATTTCATTTAACAGCAGGGGGAGAATATATTAACAGGGATAGAAGGGTCCCGGGCAGGGGGGCGCGGGGGCTGAAGCCTCTCTGTCACTCCTTGAAAGCTGACGCACTAATTCCTGTCGCCCTTCACTTTCTGCACCTCTAAAGCAAGCAGGAAGCTTACAAAGCCTAGGAGAATAGGCTTTATGTCAATACAAAGGCAAGAAAGGGGGCTTTGGGACTCAGATTTAGGATTTTTAGGATTCCGGCCCTTTTTCGATTTCCCTGCCCTGGACTGTAGAATAGGATTCTGAGTCCTTGTGTCTATTCATCTGAACAAAGTAATTTTTTTTTTTTAAATCTTTTCTAGGGCTGCACCCACAGCATATGGAGGTTCCCATAGGCTAGGGGTCTAATCCAAGCTATAGCCACTGGCCTACGCCACAGCATTGCGGGATCCAAGCCACATCTGCGACCACAGCTCACAGCAACACTGGATCCTTTATTTATTTATTTATTTATTGTCTTTTAGCCATTTCTTGGGCTGCTCCCGCGGCATATGGAGGTTCCCAGGCTAGGGGTCGAATTGGAGCTGTAGCCGATGGCCTTTGCCAGAGCCACAGCAACGCAGGATCTGAGCCGCGTCTGCAACCTACACCACAGCTCACGGCAATGCTGGATCCCCAACCCACTGAGCAAGGGCAGGGACCGAACCCGCAACCTCATGGTTCCTAGTTGGATTCGTTAACCACTGAGCCACGACGGGAACTCCTGAACTAAATAATTCTAACAGTTC
Organism: Phacochoerus africanus; assembly: GCF_016906955.1. Classification (NCBI taxonomy): domain Eukaryota; kingdom Metazoa; phylum Chordata; class Mammalia; order Artiodactyla; family Suidae; genus Phacochoerus; species Phacochoerus africanus. Next base: position 89,461,209 of record NC_062549.1, on the reverse strand, counting down.
TATGATGTGTATATAATGTGTTTTCATCTGCCCAGCATCCAAACTATATCACACGAAGTCAGAGTATATGTAATCCATGACAAAATAGTTTTAATCAGATATAAAACATTTAAAAAAATAATAAAAAAGGAATACTGGAGGGTGTATGGTGAAGTGCTCCTTAGTTGCTGTCTGTTGCTGCTGTTAACAACCTGTGATACCTCTCTAAAGAGCCCGGTGGGATGAAGAGTATGGGGAAATCTGGCTAGTTTATCTTTCCCATGGTTAGTTCTAACTTGCTGCTTGGAGCAGAGGGGGTGACACTATCTTGCCTCTTCTTCTGACAATGGTTGCTGTGGCAACACCATTAAAGATGAAAGAGACAAAGAAAGGAAGAATCAAAGCCTGAGAAGGGGGCAGGGCAAGTAGGGCCTAGAGTTGTAGGTTACCTAGTCCCCAATAGCAGCAACAGGGAAACAGCATCTAAGTTGCTACCACTTTGACTATTCTCAGGTGCTTTGCCAAGACAGTAGTGACAAACTATCCTTCTGAGGCAAGGAATAGATTTACATAATCATCTCTATGGTACAAAAGTGGATGAAAGAATTTGATTGAGGAGATATGGTTTATTCGCTTCTGAACACTAACCATCTTCTCCTTGTGGCCTACAACTCAAAAAAAAAAAAAAGGTGTTTGTGTCTAAGGGTTTTTGAAATGAAACATGAGCATCAATGGAGTTGTTGTATTGGTGGTCCTCTCTTGTCCACCCCTGGAGGCTCTAAGAGTACAGCTGCTGTAGGGAATACAATTTTCTTTCTTTCTCTCTCTCTTTCTCTCTCTCTTTCTTTCTTTCTTCTTTCTTTCTTTCTTTCTTTCTTTCTTTCTTTCTTTCTTTCTTTCTTTCTTTCTTTCTCTCTTTCTCTCTTTCTCTCTTTCTCTCTTTCTCTCTTTCTCTCTTTCTCTCCTTCTTTCTTTCCTTCTTTCACACCACAGCTCACGGCAACGCTGGATCCTTAACCCACTGAGTGAGTCCAGGGATTGAACCTGTGTCCTCGTGGATACTAGTGAGATTAATTTCCTCTGAGCCACAATAGGAACTCCCACAATACAGTTTCTATCCAAGCAGACTATTGCTGGGCCCTTTACCAGAGATTTAGAGCCATTGTCAGCATTTTGGGGGATACACATTGGGAATACAGGGAGATTGTGATTTCCAGGGTTGTTTCAAGTAAAAAGAGATCAGTTACTCTTTGGATAGCAGAATAAACCTCAAGGGCCCTTGGAGTAATCCCAGGTATTCCCTTCCTCCTTCAGTCCTACTTAGTGAAGATGTAATCTGTGGCAACTCAACTCTTTGCTTCTAGGACTTTAACCATGCAACAGCCCAGTAACTACTCCTTATATATATGTATGTATATAATATACTTTACTTTACTTTTTATTTTTTGTCTTTTTTTAGGGCCACACCTGCAGCATATGGAGGTTCCCAGGCTAGGGGTCTAATCAGAGCTGTAGCCCCTGGCCTACGCCACAGCCACAGCAATGAGGGATCAGAGCTTCGTCTGCAACCTATACCACAGCTCGCAGCAATGCAAGTAGATATTATTTGTCTTCTGTGGATGAGAGGTCTGAGCATAGCAAAGCTAAATGATTTTCCTAATGTCACACAGATAGAAATGGCAGAGCTGGAATAGTCAGTGTAGATCCAGGATATGAACCTAGATCTGTCTAACTCTACCTAATGTGACATGTTGCTTCCCCCAAGAATTTGAGGCTTGAGAAAAAAAAATTTTTTTTCTTTCTTTTTGGGGCCGCACCCTCGGCACATGGAGGAGGTTCCCAGGCTGGAGGTCAGATTGGAGCTACAGCTGCTGGCCTACGTGACAGCCACAGCAATGTGGGATCTGAGCTGTGTTGGTGACCTACACCATAGCTCATAGCAACATGAGATCCATAACCCACTGAGCAAGGCCAGGGATCGAGCCTGTATCCTCATGGATGCTAGTTGGTATCATTACTGCCAAGCCACAACAGGAACTCTGTGAAAAATATAATTCACATAAACAAATATCTATTGAGTACCTACTATGTGTAATACATAGGTTGCAATTACTACAAGTGATACATAAATAAATGGGAAGTGTGGACTGTGCTTTCAAGGAAATGGACTCTGGTGGGGTGGTGAGGGTGGGGAAGGGGAGATAAGACAGTTACACAAAATCTATAAAATAGGTAATATGAAATATACTTTTAGATAAGTTCATCCCCTTCATCCTCAGCTCTCTTTTAGGCACATATGCTTAAGTGAGGAAAAGCAGTGACCTGGTTTCAAAATCTCAGAACCAGCTACAGCGTGGAGGCCCTCAGCTATCTGAAAATAAATTATATTTCAGAAATATAGGTGAGGGAGTTCCCATCATGGCTCAATGGTTAACGTACCCGAATAGTATCTATGAGGTTGGGACCTCCAAGTGCTGCAGATGTGGCCTTAAAAGACAAAAAAAAAGGAGTTCCCGTCATGGCGCAGTGGTTAACGAATCCGACTAGGAACCATGAGGTTGCGGGTTCGGTCCCTGCCCTTGCTCAGTGGGTTAAGGATCCGGCGTTGCCGTGAGCTGTGGTGTAGGTCGCAGACGCGGCTCCGATCCCGCATTGCTGTGGCTCTGGCGTAGGCCGGTGGCTACAGCTCCGATTCGACCCCTAGCCTGGGAACCTCCATATGCCATGGGAAGCAGCCCTAGAAAAGGCAAAAAGATAAAAAGAAAAAAAAGAAAAAGAAAAAACTGTATTAGTGTTAGCAGTGGAGAAAAGTGAATGGATTAAGAGATATTTGGGGGTTAAAGTTAACAGGACCTAATATTGAATTGGATATACCATGTGAAGAAAGATGTCAAGAACAATTTCTAGGTTTCTGGCTTGTACAGCTGGATGAAACGGGGAATACTTGCAGAGGACTAGGTTGGGTAAGTAGGATTAGGAATTTAATTTGAGACGCAAAGAACTTGAAATGTCTATAAGACATCCAAGTGGAGATATTTTAAAGCTCAGAGAAGAGGTCTGGGATAGAGATATGCAGTCTGCCCGCCACATCCACAGGTTTCACTAACAGCGAATTGAATTTCTGAATCCAAGGATGCAGAACCCATGGGTATTGGAGGGCCAACCGTACTGTGCATTTTATATAAGGGACTTGAGCAGCTGCAAAATTTGGTATCCTTGGGGATCCTAAAACCAATCATCCTCAGATACCAAGGGAAGGTGGTACATTTGAGTCCTCCACAGCTTCTGTGCTGTTTGGTATGGTAACTATGAACAACTTGTAGCTATTTAGTTTATTAATTATTAATTATTACATAAATTTATGTTTTATTCCTCTGTTTCACTAGCCACATTTTAAAATAGCCTCATGTGCCTAACGGATACCATATATTGAACAGCCCAGATATAAAACATTTCTATCATTGCAGGAGTCTGCAAATGTTTTCTGTAATGGGCCAGGTAGCAAATATCTTTGTCTTTGTGGGCCATGTGGTCTCTGCTGCATTTACTTAATTCTGCTGTTGTGGTACCAAAGCAGCCACAGACAATACGCAAACAGTGGGCACGGCTAAGTTCCAGTAAAACTTTATTTACGGAAAACAGGCTGCAGTCCAGATTTGGCAGTGAGGAGTAGTTTGCTATCACCTCTTCTATTAGACGGTACTGGTATAAATGATAACTTCAGTTATAGGTACATGTAAGATCATCTAGGAAAAGAGAACAGAGGAGAGCCTAGCCCTCAATACTCAAATGTTGGGCAGAAGTATCCAGAAAGATAGGAGAAAAACTAGGAAAAACTGCAATGTCCCAGGAGCCAAGGAAAGAATATGTGTCAAGAAAGATGAAATGAGGAGTTCCTGCTGTGGAACCCTGGGTTAAGAATCCGACTGCAGGAGTTCCCATCATGGCTCATTGGTTAACGAATCCAACTAGGAACCATGAGGTTGCGGGTTTGATCCCTGGCCTCGCTCAGTGGGTTAAGGATCCGGGTTGCAGTGAGCTGCGGTGCAGGTCGCAGACGTGGCTCCGATCCCGAGTTGCTGAGCCTGTGGTGTAGTCCTGGGGCTACAGCTCTGATTAGACCTCCATATGCCATGGAAGCGGCCCTAGAAAAGACAAAAAAAAAAAAAAAGAAGAATCTGACTGCAGTTGCTCAGGTTGGATTCAATCCCTGGCCCAGGAAATTTCATATGCCATGGGTGTGGTCATTTAAAAAAAAAAAGAAGAAGAAAAGAAGAAAGAAGGGTTCCTGTTGTGAATCAGCACTAACGAACCCGACTAGTATCTATGAGGAGGCAGGTTCGATGCCTGGCCTCGCTCAGTGGGTTAAGGATCCGGTGTTGCCATGAGCTGTGGTGTAGGTTGCAGATGCGGCTCCGATCTGATGTCGCTGTGTCTATTGCATAGGCCTGCAGCCACAGCTCCAATTCAGCCCTTAGCCTGAGAACTTCCACATGCTGTCGGCATGGCCCTGAAAAGAGCAAAAAAAAAAGGAAAGAAAAATGAAATGATTAAGAGTGTTGAATGTTGGGAGTTCCCGTCATGGAGCAGTGGTTAACGAATCCGACTAGGAACCACGAGGTTGTGGGTTCAATCCCTGGCCTTGCTCAGTGTGGGTTAAGGATCCCTAGTTGCCGTGACCTGTGGTGTAGGTTGCAGACTCGGGCTCAGTTCCTGCCTTGCTGTGGCTCTGGCGTAGGCCAGTGACTACAGGTCGTATTCGACCCCTAGCCTGGGAACCTCCATATGCCGCGGGAGTGGCCCTAGAAAAGGCAAAAAAAAAAAAGAGTGAATGTTGAATGCTTTAAGAGATCAAGACAAGTGGAGCTGAAACTTTTGCATTTGATTTAGTATCATAGAGAGCATTGGTTCTAAGGAGTCATTTCAGTAGAGTAGGAGTAGAAGCTGGGTTGAAGTGGATTGGAATGTGTGTGGGAGGTGAGGAAATGGAGATAGTAAGTGTTCTGAGAAGTCCAGCTATGAAAAGAGATACTCGAGAGGCCCTGGACCCCCACACCCCCACCCCAGTCACTTTTCTACTCTACCTTTCTAATTGCTCCTTCTCAGCCTTTGCTGGCTTCTTGACCTCTCCTTAACCTTTTCCCCCTTTAAAAAATTAAGGTGTAACTTACATGCAGTAAAATGTACCCGTATCAGGGTATAATTCTGTGAATTTTGACAGTCATGTAATCACCACCACAACAAGATATACAGCAGCTCCTTCATCCTCAAATTCTCTAGTTCCCCTTTATAGTGACCTCTTCCGTGACCTCAGACCTTAGCAGCCACTGATCTGTCTGCTGTCAATATGGTTTTGCCTTTACAAGGAATGTCAGGAGTTCTCTGGTGGCCTAGTGGTTAAGGATCTGGCAGTGTCACTGCTATGGATTGGGTCACTGCTGTGGCGTGGGTTCAGTCCCTGGCCTGGGAACTTCTGCATGCCATGGGTGTGGCCAAGGGGGGGGGGAAAGAAATGTTGTATAATTGGAATTATATAATATATATGTATCCTTTAGGGTCTGGCTTCTTTCACTTAGTATAATGGCTTTGAAGTTCATCCATGTTGTCTGTATCAGTAGTTCATTCTTTCTTTAATTGCTGAGCAGTATTACATTTGGTGGATGTATTATAATTTTTTTTATCCATTCCTCCGTTGAGGGACATTTGGCTGTTTCCAATTTTTGGTGATTATAAAGCTGTTATCAACATTCACTTACAATTTTAACTGTAGATCAAGTTTTAATTTCACTAGGAGTAGGATTGCTCAGTTGTATGATAAATGTACCCTTAAGAGGCTGCCAAGGGTTTTAACGAACCCAACTAGGATCCATGAGGATGAGAGTTTGGTCTCTGGTCTTGCTCAGTGGGTTAAGGATCTGGTGCTGCCAAGCTGTGGTATAGGTCACAGACACCACTAGTATCCGGAGTTGCTGTGGTTGTGGCTCTGGCCGGCAGCTGTAGCTCCAATTACAGCCCTGGCCTGGGAATTTCCGTATGCCATGGGTGCGGCCGTAAAAAGAAAAAGAAAAAAAAAGAGAGAGAGAGAGATTTCATGGTTCCTGTAAATTTCTCAGATTGCATCATCATGAGGTTTGGAGGCCTTCCAGCGAAGAGTCAAGCACAAGGTCCCCACACATGGGCAGAGATGGGGCAGCCAACAGACATCTTCAGGGTACAACGTGGAGCAAGTTGCCCACCCCAGAACACCCCCTTGAAATCCAGAGTGTTGGGAAGAAAAAATTTCCCTGTATTGTCAGTGATGGAGGCCTGCAAATGAACAATAAACAGCCTAACAGATTAACAGAAGGAAAGAAAACGGGCTTTTCTTTTGGCCACACCCACAGCATGCCTGGCCAGGAATCAAACTGATAGGGATGGAGTAGGATAGTTACACTGGTAGTTGTGGAAGTTCCAGTAAGGGACCATAGATAGAGAGGGAACCCTAGGGACTTTGGGAGACCACTCTAAGTTAATAACTGCTCAAGAAGGCCATGAGAACAAGGCAGCCTTGCTCCGCTGGTGGAGGTTGGAGATATGCCTCAGGTCATTGGATGGGGGATGGAGTGAAGCTTGCATTCAGGTTCAGACCAGTGGCAGGAGTTTAAGGACCACCCTTCTGCTGATTTGAATAAGCACTGTGGCAGTCCTAGTTTGACCTTACAGCATCAAATACTCTCTTACCAAGGAGTTACTATGAAGAAAGAGAATGAGGCCGGAGGCTTTTTGAGTTTTATCTCCTTGAGGAAGTCTTGAAGTCCCACAGAAGGGAGAGTCCACAACTTTGAATTGCAGAGGAAACAAAAGTATACTCATGGGGAACTGGCAGCTACTGCCAAGATGATAGAATGGAACATTGGAGCACATAGGCCCAGAGGTGAGGAGAAAAGGAATATAGGAAGGTAGGCACAGAGAAACCAGGGCCCTCTGGGGAAAGGCAAGTGTTGATGGGCCTCACAGTTGCTAATTAGTGTTTGTGTTGAGAATTGAAAAACATTTAGTCCTGTGTGATCAGTGAGGCTGAACTGAACCAAGATCCAACTCACTAGAAACTTGGAATAACAGGCTTGAATGTAAGCAAGGGAGTCATTTGAAATGGAAACTAGTGGAACGATTCTGCACAATAGAATTCTCAAAATCTGAAAGGATAGCATCTGGCCCTGGAAATGAAGAAAACACCCCTAGGCTATGGCTAACCCCTGGGGTCAGCCTGGTGTGCGTCAGGAGCCCACTGAGCAAACATCAAGATGAAAGCTAGAATCAGCATAGTTATTAGCTCAACTAGTAGAGCAGGAATCTGAGTCTCTAGGAATGGTCTGGGATCAGGTTCTCAAATAACACATAAGCTTTCCCACAGAGGCAAGTTAATTAACCTCCTCTGACCTTAGTTTTCTTTCTTTCTTTTTTGCTTTTTAGGACTGCACCCGAGGCATATGGAAGTTCCTAGGCTAGAGGTCGAATCGGAGCTGTAGCTGCTGGCCTACGCCACAGCCACAGCAACGCTGGATCCCTAACCCACTGATCCAAACCAGGGATCCAACCTGCGTCCTCATGGATACTAGTCAGATTTGTTTCCACTGAGCCGCAAAGGGAACTCCTATATATGTAATTATGGATAAGATAAGGTGGGGGTGGCATTCTAAAGTCCTTGATTTCTTCCAGTTCCCCTAGCTGGGTCCTATAAGGAAAAGGAAGGATTTGATAAACAGTTTGTTATTTCTGTTTTTTTGTTGTTGTTGTTGTTTGTTTTCTTTTTTTGCTTTTTTTTCTTTTTAGGGCCACACCTGCAGCATATGGAAGTTCCCAGGCTAGGGGTCTAATTGGAGCTACAGCTGCTGGCCTACACCGCAGCCACAGCAACATGGGATCCTAGCCGCATCTCCGATCTACACCACAGCTCATAGCAACGCCAGATCCTGAACCCACTGAGCGAGGCCTAGGGATCAAACCTGCATCCTCATGGATCCTAGTCGGGTTTGTTATCCACTGAGCCACAAAGGGAACTCCAGTTTGTTATTCCTGATCAGAAGAGTTCAGAATTGAAAGTAGAAGGGCACCTGAAAGTTAATAGTCCATACCTCATGAGAATGAGAGGCTGAGAGAGAGAGAGATTGAGAAATGCTCACCTGTCACAGCTCTTGTGGAGGAGCATCATTCCTCTGGAGGTGTGAGGTGGGTTTTTTTTGCCTTTTTCTAGGGCCACACTCTCGGCATGTGGAGGTTCTCAGGCTGGGGGTCTAATTGGAGCTGTAGCCACCGGCCCACGCCAGAGCCACAGCAACGCGGGATCCAAGCTGCATCTGTGACCTACACCACAGTTCACAGCAATGCCGGATCCTTAACCCGCTGAGCAAGGCCAGGGATCGAACCTGAAACCTCATGGTTCCTAGTCGGATTCATTAACCACTGCACCACACAGGAACTCCGAGGTCTGAGTTTTTATTTTATTATTATTATTATTATTGTCTTTTGCCTTTTCTAGGGCCACTCCTGCAGCATATGGAGGTTCCCAGGCTAGGGGTCTAATTGGAGCTGTAGCTGCCAAGCCTACGCCAGAGCCACAGCAACATGGGATCCAAGCCGCATCTGCGACTTACACCACAGCTCATGGCAACGATGGATCCTTAAACCACTGAGTGAGGCCAGGGATCGAACCCACAACCTCATGGTTCCTAGTCAGATTCATTAACCACTGAGCCACGACGGGAACTCCGAGGTGTGAGTTTTTATAAGAGACAATCTTATAGAACGTGTGATTTCTGATTCACCCAGAGTGGACCTCTGTGCCTCCTTGATTTACCTGAAATACGGTTAATCTGATGGTTGTCAGATGGACGCACCAGAGGACCGTGATTCATTTAAAATTGCCGTGGAGTTCCCACTGTGGTACGGTGGGTTAAGTACCTGACTGCTGCAGCTGTGGCATAGGTTACAGCTGTAGCTCAGATTCGATCCCTGGCCCAGGAACTTCCATATGCCTCAGGAGTGGCCAAAAATAAATAAATAAAATTGTCGAGTTTCTGGAAACCACACAGGATGGTTGGGGCAGAGACCAGGGACCAGTAAAAGGCTGAGTAGGATGTGGAGGATGGGAGCTAACAATTTGCAAGCTAACTGCCCCCACCTGTGACCTCAGCAAATCACTAACCACTAAATCCAGAAATCCAGAGTGTTCAGAGAGACTATTTTGAGAACTGGAGAGGGTGGAGGGAGGAGGGGCAGGACAAAGCCCCAGCATATAACTTTTTAGCAGAAGGTATGAGAGATTTCAGGGGCCACTGTGTGTAATATGGGCTTTCTTCTCCTTTACAGCACCCTTTTCTGGTCTCTGTAGTGACCTCTCATAAATCTAAGCCAAATGGAGCTGAGAATTCCTAGGTGGCCAGACAGCAGCTGAGCCATGGCTCCATTCCAGGGTCAGTAATCTCAGGAGAGACTCAGGAAGGGGACGGCTGGCAGGGTGGAGGGAAAGAGGTGGCCTGTGTGGTTCAGTCCTGAAACATACTCCTGCTTAGAGGATTCTCTAAGCTGATATGAGAAGGAAAGTAGACAAAGACATAGGTACTCAAGGGGAAATATTTCAAATTGGAGTCCAGATTTACCTCCAAAAGTGAGGGGAGATAGAAAGGAATGTATGGATTAAGGAAGAAAAAAGGCTTAGTGAGGGAGAGAGAGGGTTAATGATTAAAGTAAGGATCAGATTCAGGGATTTGCTGGCAATAGGGAAAGTAGGATTGAAGTCAGAGATTATGGGGCTATAGAACTTGCCTCTTGACCCATGACCATCTTGTCTAGACTATTGACTGTTTTTCTATTATTAAACACCCCATCCCTGTCATGTGGAACCTCTTGTGATGGCAGTGTATCGGGGTGGATAGTGTCACCTAGCTAACTGGATCATTATATTGATCATATGCAAAAAAAAAAAAAAAAGGCTATAGTAAGATCATGGGAAGAGAAAAAGAGTAAGGAGGAGTTCCTGCTGTGGGTTAAGAATCTGACTTCAGCTGCTCAGGTAGCTGTGGAAGTGCAGCTTCTGCTCCAGGCCCTTTGCAGGGGGCTAAAGGATCCAGCTGTGCTGCAAAAAGGGTAATGAGTGGCCACTCTCCCAAGAGTCTCAGGAACAACTCTTCTCTCATGGAATTTTTTTTTTTTTTTGTCAGAGGGGGACTAGTAGGAATTCTGTAGGGTTCAGAGAACACTTTTGTGCATGTTCTTTCGGATTTTTTTAAATTTTTATTAAAGTATAGTTGATTTGCAATGTTGTGTAAATTTCTGCTGTATAGCAAAATGACCCAGTCATCAGATTTTTAAATAGATAAGCAATCTGTATCTTTTACAAAATTGGACCATATCAATTTATAATCTACTTTAAAAAACATTAGTTATTTTATAACTGTCTGCTATCCCCATATTTTTCAGTATTCTAGAAATACACAAATCACAAGACTTAAAAAAGCTGTATCACTGTGATCAATATATTCTTTGAAAATCATATGTGATCCATAAAGCCACCCTTACCCCAAATTTTCACAGTAACATCCAAGAGGATGGGATTTTCCATCTACCTAACAATTTTAAAATTTGTAACCTACTTTAATTAATTTATTTATTTATTTATTGCCATTTAGGCCCGCACTTGTGGCATATGAAAGTTCCCTAGCTAGGGGTCAAATCAGAGCTACAGCTGCCGGCCTATACCATAGCCACAGCAACACCACATTTGAGCCAAGTCTGCAACCTATACCACAGCCCACAGCAACGCTGGATCTCTGACCCACCAGGCAAAGCCAGGGATCGAACCTGCATCCTCATGGATACTAGTTGGATTTGTTTCCACTGCACCACAGTGGGAACTCCCATCAGTGTTTTTTTTTTTAATCTTAATAATTTTTGTTTTGCTTTAAATCATTATTTTCTTTTTATTTCCCCTACCTTTTTATTAGAAAAATTTATCTAATAAATATTTATTAGATAAATGAAAGAATTGTTCAATGCCTATCCATATCCTTTCCACCTAGATTCAATAATTGTTAATGGCATATTTGTGACAGTATTAAATTTTGTGAATATGGTGGTTAAGAGTGTGGAGTTTCCGCTGTGACTCAGCGGGTTATGAACCAGACTAGCATCCATGAAGTTTCACGTTCAGTCCCTGACCTTGCTCAGTGGGTCAGGGACCTGGTGTTGCCGTGAACTGTGGTGTAGTTTGCAGACACCACTGGGATCTGGCGTTGTTGTGCCTGTGGTGTAGGCCAGCACCTCTGACTTGACCCCTAGCCCGGCAACTTCCATATGCTGCAGGTGTGGCCCTAAAAAGAAAAAAAAAAAAAAAGAGTGTGGAGTGGAGTCAGTCTGACTGTGTCCCAGTTCCACTGTTTGTTTTTTTTTCTGGCCAGCCCCTCTACCCTGGCCCCTGGGCCAGGGATCAATCCTAGCTGCAGCTGTAACCTATACCACAGCTGTGGCAACACAGGATCCTTTACTTGCTGCACTACAGCCAGAACTCCCCACTGTTTTCTAATGATGTGGCTTGACTTTAGGCAAGATCTTTATGCTCTTTAAGCCTGTTTCCTCAACTCAAAGTAGAATGATATCTCAGAGATTTCGGAGGATTAAATGGGATAGGGTTTGACACATAATAAAGACTCAGTAAGTATTATTTGGGTGCTTGTCTTAGCTCCTGCTCAGCCTGGAAGTTAAGGACAATATCTTGACTGGTTTTAACTTTAAATCTATGTCCATTAACTTCAAGTGGGCCCTTAGGGCTGCCTGGTAATCCTGCCACATCTCACTAGTCATTCACTCTCTGACTTTCTTAGATGACTATTTCACTCAATCACCTCTCTCCTCAAATCTTTAATACTTCCTGACCCTTCTTCACTCTTAGCTGACAACCGTGACTCTTGTTCCCCTGAGAAAATAGAAAAGATCAGAAAAGAGCTTTCATACATTCCCATTACTCTTGCCACTTCCTTGCATTTATATCCATATTCTATGCCTTCATTCCTATAGTGTGGATGTCCATATTTCTAAGGCCAATCCCTCCACTTGTGCACTAGATCCATTTCTTTCGCCTATTTAAGACATCGCCCTAGTTATTATGAGCAAATTATATGCAAATATTACTCTACTTCCTGCATCATCAGTTTTTCCTTTTCTACTAAATCATTCCCATTTTACACTTTCCCATGACCCCACATCCCTCCCCAGCTACTGTCCAGTTTCTTTGGGGCTCTTTAAAGCAAAGCTTCTTGAAAGAGCCATCTTTACTCATACATCCACCAAAAAATCCAATAATTGAGTTCCTGTTGTGGTGTAGCAGGTTAGGGAGCCAGCTATTTCTCTGCAGCGGTGCAAGTTTTATCCCCTGCCTGGTGCAGTGGGTTAAGGATCTGGCATTGCTTCAGCTGTGGCTTGGATTCGATCCCTGGCCACGGAACTTCCATATGCCACAGATGCGGCAAAAAAAACAAAACCCAAATACTCCAATATATTCCATCATGAAAATTGTCCTATCACATCCATCATTACTACCCTAGTCCAAATCAGCATGATCTGGCTTGTATCACTGTAGACCCTCATAATTGTTTCCTGCATTTCTCTCTTGCCTCTCTCTCGTCTACCTCCACCCAGCAGTCAAAATGAATCTTTTTTTGCTCTTTAGGGTCGCACCCATGGCATGTGGACGTTCCCAGGCTAGGGGTCTAATCAGAGCTACAGCTGCTGGCCTACACCACAGCAATGCCAGATCTGAGCCAAATCTGCAGCCTACACCACAGCTCATGGCAATGCCGGATCTTTAACCCACTGAGCAAGGCCAGGAATCGAACCTGCACCTCATGGTTCCTAGTCGGATTCATTGACCACTGAGCCACGACCAGAACTCCGAAATCAACGACGACGGCAACTTCAAAATGAATCTTTAAAAATGTGTCAGACTTGGAGCTCCTATCGTGGCTCAGCGGTTATTGAACCAACTAGCATCCATGAGGACACATGTTCAATCCCTGGCCTGGTTCAGTGGGTTCAGGATCCGGCATTGCCATGAGCTACAGTGTAGGTTGCAGACGCAGCTCAGATCCAACGTTGTTGTGGATCTGGCATAGGCAGATGGCTCTGGTTCCCACTGGACCCCTAGCCTGAGAACCTCCATATGCTATGGTACGGCCCTAAAAGACAAAAAAGACCCCCCTCCCCAAAAAAAGAGTCAGACCATGTTTCCCTCTCCCTCAAACCTTGTAATGCCTTTCCATCAACTCAGAAAACAACAACAACAACAAAAAATCCAGTTTTTGCTCTGGTCCAGAGACACTCATATTCTGGCCACCTACCCAACTTCATTTCTTATATGCTCTCCTTTACTCACTCAGCTCCAGCCATGCTGATTTTCTTACTCTTCCCTGAATATACCAGGCACAAAGCCTGCCTCAGGGATATTCCTTTTGATGTTTTTATCTGCCTTAAACTTTCCTCTCCTAGACATTCACATGGCTTGCTCTGATGTTTCATTCAAACCTTCACTCAAATGTCACTCATCAGGGTCCTGCCTAGACTACTCTGTTTTATTTTCCTTCTTGGCATTTGGCACTAACTGGCATAATTGTTGAAGGAGTTTAGAGATTTAATTTTGCTCACTGCTGTATCTCCAGTGTTCAGAATAATACTTGACATATATTGGGCACTAAAATATTTGCTGAGTGAATGAATCTTGTTTCTTCTATATCCCTTTGGTGCATAGAATAGTGCTGAACACAAGTAAATTCTTGATAAACTTTTATCAAAATAGGGTAGAAACGGCATAATCTGTATAACATAAACTGAATTCTATCAGCTTCTTAAAGCAGAACACTTATATATGGCAGTTATTCAACAAAAGTTTGCCTCGTAAAATAAAGGATAATACTTTATTTTTCGTCATTTTAGGGCTGCACCCTCGGCAAGTGGAGGTTTCCAGGCTAGGGGTCCAATCAGAGCTGTAGCTCCTGGCCTACACCAGAGCCACAGCAACGTGGGATCCAAGCCACGTGTGTGACCTAAACTGCAGCTCACGGCAACGCCGGATCCTTAACCCATTGAGCGAGGCCAGGGATCGAATCCACAACCACATGATTCCTAGTCAGATTCATTTCCCCTGCGCCAAGATGGGAACTCCCTCAAGATTAATTGTACTTTGAGACTGAGGAATGTTCAGTTGAAGCAGTTCTATTGATAAAATTCTGAGGAAGGGAAATCACTCATATTAAATCTAACTGTCCATCTGAGCAGAGAGGCTGGGAAAAAAGCACACAAGTATCAATTGATTAATCTTATTTCAAATTCATGATCTTGGCCTTATGAGGGGCCATAATGCTTCCCAGCAATCCTAGTCCATTCACTCCCCTTACTCTCCTAGATGAGTATTTCATCCCTTCGCACCCCCAGCCCCCACCCTCCTGCCCTCCTTCCTTCAATACCTCTTCCCTTGTCTTGGATGATAACTTTGTTACCTATTTTACTTCAAAAGCAAAGCCAATTAGAAGAGACCTGGCAAATGTTCCGACCCACCTGTATCTGGGTCTGTGTGCTCTGCTTTCCCTCCAGTTACTATGGATGATCTGTTCTTGGCTCCTGTAATACACAAATAGTCTGTAATTTCTACCATCTTATTTTATTTTTTTATTTTTGTCTTTTAGGGCCGCACCCACAGCATAGGGAAGTTCCCAGGCTAGGGGGCGAATTGGAGCTGTAGCTGCCAGCCTACACTACAGCCACAGCAATTCGGGATCCAAGCCATGTCTGCAAGCTACACCACAGCTCACAGCAATGCCAGATCCTTAACCCACTGAGTGAGGCCAGGGATATGAACCCAAGTCCTCATGGATACTAGTTGGGTTCATTACCGCTGAGCCATGACAGGAACTCTGGATTGAAAATATTTTTTAAAATTTCTGGAAAGCAAGACTTCAACTTTCTGCAAGCCAGCAACTATTTCCACAGCATTTACATCATATTTACAACTATTTACATAGTCTTTACATTGTATTAGATATTATGAGTAATCTAGAGATGATTTGAAGTATGTAGGAGGAGTTGCAAATAACTACACCATTTTATATAAAGGACTTGAGCATCCATGGATTTCAGTATCCTCAGGGGTCCTGGAACTATTCCCTCATGGATACCGAGGGACAACTGTATACCCAGAATTGAACTATTTCTCACCACTTCCACTGCTACCTTCTCTTTTTTTTTAGGGGAGGCGGTCATACTCATGGCATATGGAGGTTCCCAAGCTAGGGGTCAAATTGGAGCTATAGCCACTGGCCTACACCACAGCCACAGCAACACCAGATCCTTAACCCACTGAGCAAGGCCAGGGATTGAACACACGTCTTCATGGATACTAGTCAGATTCATTTCCGCTGAGCCACAACGGGATTGCCCACTGCTACCTTCTTGATACAGAGCAACCATTATCTCCTGCCTGATTTTCTACGAAAGTCTCTTAACAGATTTTTCTGTTTCTTCCCAATGCCCTGTCTGTGCAAACTGAAGGTCTCTCACCTCCCTTAAGGTGAAAGTCAAAGTCCTTAAAAAGACTCCTGAAGTTCTACACCATCTGCCCCCCACCTCCAGTTATCTCTGATCTCATCTCTGTCCATCGTTCCTCCTCCCTCCTTCTCTCCACTGCCGGTATATTGGTCTCTTGCTATTCCTCAAACAGGCAAGTCCCACTTCCACCCAAGGACCCTTGAAAGCTCTTGCCTAACATCCACAGCCTTACTCCCTTATCTCCTTCAGCTCTTGGCTCAACTGCCACTTTTTAGAGAGGCTTTTCCTGACCACTCTTTGTAAGACTGTATTTCTCCATTCCCACCCCAGCATCTACTACCTTCCTTCCCTGTCTTTTCTCTATAGCACTTATCACCACTTAACATAATAATTTCGTTTATTCATTTGTCTGTCTATATACTAGAATATAAACTCCATGAGGGCAAGATTTTTTTTTTTGTCTTTTCTGTCTTTTTAGGGCCACACCCATGGAATATGGAGGTTCCCAGGCTAGGGGTCTCATCGGAGCTGTTGCTGCTGGCCTACGCCAGAGCCACAGCAACGCCAGATCCAAGCCACGTCTGCGACCTACACCACAGCTCACGGCAACGCAGGATCCTTAACCCACTGAACGAGGCCAGGGATCAAACCCGCAACCTCATTGTTCCTAGTCAGATTCGTTTTCCCTGCACCACGATGGGAACTCCAGGGCAAGGTTTTTGTCTGTTTTGTCCTCTACAGTTTCCGTAGCACCAATGAATGCTTGTTGAATAAATTTTGATGATTTTTCTACCTTTCTCTGATCTCAAGACCCATTTCTGCAAAAGACTAAGGAAGGTACCTGGTAATGGGAGGGCTTTCAAAATGATGATGGTGGGTCTGAGGGGATGGCATTTTAATACTTCCATGAATATCTAATATTCTGATTTTTCTTTTCCAGCTTAATACCAAAACATCCCCAGCAACCAACCAGGCATCTGTCCCAGAGGAAAAGGGTGAGTGGGGTTGGGCTAGGCAATTTATAGAGCAGGGAAATATAGGGATATGAAGTCAAATAGGGCTATAAGTCTGGAAGCTTCTAAAGTCCAATGTAGCAGGAATAGGAATGTGGGTAAGTGAAACAAAGCGCTAGGTTAGGACTACTATTCTATAGGCTTTCTTCCACTTTTTCCTAAGAAGTAACTCTGCCAGTATTTACTCTTTGATTTTATTTTATTTTTTTATTTTTATTTTTTTGTCTTTTTGCCATTTCTTGGGCTGCCCCGCAGCATATGGAAGTTCCCAGGCTAGGGGTCTAATCGGAGCTGAAGCCGTTGGCCTACACCAGGGCCAGAGCAACTCTGGATCCGAGCCGTGTCTGCAACCTACACCACAGGTCACGGCAACGCCGGATGGTTAACCCACTGAGCAAGGGCAGGGATCGAACCCGCAACCTCATGGTTTCTAGTCGGATTCGTTAACCACTGCGCCACGACGGGAACTCCCTACTCTTCGATTTTAGAAACTGGCTCTGGGGAATTCCCATCATGGCTCAGCGGAAACGTGAGTCTGACTAGGAACCATGAGGTTTCGGGTTAGATCCCTGGCCTCACTCAGTGGGTCAAGGATCTGGCATTGCCATGAGCTGTGGTGTAGGTTGCAGACATGGCTTGGATCCCCAGTTGCTGTGGTTGTGGTGTAGGCCGACAGCTGTAGCTCCAGCTGGACCCCTGGCCTGGGAACTTCCATTTGCTGTGGGTTCAGCCCTAAAATCCAAGAAAAAGAAAAAAAGAAAAAGAAAAAGAAACTCGCTCTGGAATGCTTAGAAACAGGCAGAATGGTAGGAAAAAAACTCATTAAATAATCCCAGCCTCTGTCTCCATCAGATATTGAGGGAAAGCTGGGGAAAGTGAGTGTGCTGTGGGACTCTGAATTGTGGGACTTAGGAATAAATGTTGATAAAAGATATGTGTCATCTTGGTCTAGGAATAGCAAAGCTCCTAGGTAACTACTATAGCTAATTCTCAAACTTGGGACCTTGAATCAGAACTCAAGCTTCTAGGAGAGTGTTCAGGCATTCTTGGTCCCAGCAAAGATTGGGGGACCTCACAAAGTCCAGGAGAAAGTGGACTTTAACCATTGTATTTGGGGCCTGGAGAAAGGGGCATATTCAGGTTTACTCATTAATGAATCTCTCAACTATCTGCAGGGAAAGCTGGCAATGCCAAGAAGGCTGAGGAAGAGGAGGAGATTGACATTGATCTGACGGCACCAGAAACGGAGAAGGCTGCCCTTGCTATTCAGGGCAAGTTCCGTCGATTCCAGAAAAGGAAAAAGGATCCCAGCTCCTGAATATTCAGCCTTGCCCTTCACCCTACTCCCTTCTCTCTCCTTCTCCACAACTCTCCTATGTATCTTTGTCTCTTTGTCCCTCTAGCTTCTCAGTGAGGCAAATTCAACCCTTGTACATTATTTTCTCTGGCCCCCTCAAGCCATTGTAGCCATAGAGGCACAAAGGAACACGGGAAAGATGAAGAATTCAATTGGAAGCCACTAGCCTAAGGGTGGACCTGTTTCTCCAGGGGATACAGTTCCTTGATCAGTACCTATGCCTGCCCTATGAAGTTGATGAACAAGAGGCTTCGAGGTTGAGAGAGGGACCCCTGACGATGTGGAAGGGAAGGGAGAGCCTTCAGAGTCGGGTGCCCAAGGGTAGGGCATGTATGCTGTTCTGCTGGTTACAACAGTCACACTTCAGGTAGCACTTTCCCCCCTTCACGTCCTCCTCACCAGCACCTCAACTTCCCTCCAATGAGCTAAGCCACAGTGGGGATTGGAACCTCCCTCTCCCCTCAGCAGACTTAAAATCAAGCTGCTTCCATGTTAGTGCATGTCAAGTAGACTAGTACCAAAGGAAGGGAGGCTGGGACTGGTAGAGACAAGGAAAAGTTTCCTTCATCATCTAGTCTAGAATCATAACGGGCAGGAGTCAAAGAGGTTCAAGGGGCCACAAGCGGGGAAATGGGAGCTCGGGGAGATTGGGGAAGGAAAGAAAAATGAAGGAGGGGGAGATCTCTAAAGATACAAGTTCCTGCCTGTGAAGGTGTACGATATGAAGGATTCTTGGGGTTTTGCTGAGCTGCCTACCTCTAACCCCTCACGTCTAGCCATCCCCAGAGGCCACACAAACCAAGTGACCCCTGCTGTGGCCACCTGCCCCACCATGCCATCAGAGCAGAAGTGAAATAGCCACTCTGTGTGATTTTAGCATGTTTAATAATTATGAAAATAACAGTAATAAAAAAAAACCTCATGTGGGGCCATTTAACCTTTATTTCTGCTTTTTTTTCTTGGGAGGGATATGAATGTCAGCCTGAGCTGGCCTCAGGGGAGGGTGGTAGAGTAATTGCATATCACTACATGAAGGCACAAGAACCGAACACAGAAATTTGAGAATGAAATTCCTTCCTACCTTCCCCCGACCTTGTCCTCACCTTGATTCACTACCTACATTGTCTTTAACTGCTGCTGTTGCCGCCCCCGGTGTGCACCTGCAAGGATGCTCTTCTCCTTCCCTTTCCCCTTCCAACTGAGAGCATGCTTGGTGGATCTCCCTCTGAAAACAAACCCTATCTTCCTTGCTCTCTATCCCCAAATGATCTATGCTAGCTATCTCTCTTGCTTTGTCTTCCTCCCCCATTCGCCCTCTCCTCCCATTGTTTTATCAAACTTAGGAGAAGTAGAAGACTCTGGGTCAACAGAGAGCACCACTGTCACACTGAAGATTTCAAACCATGAATAAAATGATGGCTTTCAAATGAGCTCATATTGCTGAGGAATGATCTTCTATACATTGAAACCAGAAGCCAAATGCCTGAAGATCTAGCAAGGAATGCTTTTATCTCCTCCACTCTTCTCACGTCACAGTATCTACTCAAGAATACAGAAATTAGGAGTTCCTGCTGTGGCACAGTAGAAATGAATCTGACTGGGAACCATGAGGTTGCAGGTTTGATCCCTGGCCTTGTTCAGTGGGTTAAAGATCCTGCGTTGCCGTGAGCTGTGGTGTAGTTCACAGATGCGGCTAAGATCCCACATTGCCATGGCTGTGGCGGTGGCATAGGCCAGCAGCTGTAGCTCGAATTTGACCCCTAGCCTGGGAACCTCCATATGCTGGGAGTGCGGCCTTAAAAAGCAAAAAAAAAAAAAAAAAAAAAAAAAGAATACAGAAATTAAGGAGTTCTCTTCATGGCTCAGCAGTTAATGATCCCAAATGGGATCCATGAGGATGCAGGTTCGATCCCCGGCCTTGCTTAGTGGGTTGGGGATCCAGTGTTGCCGTGAGCTGTGGTGTAGGTTGCAGACATGGCTCAAATCCCACATGGCTGTGGCTGTGGCTGTGGCTATGGAGTAGGCTGTTGGCAGCTACAGCTCTGATTCAACCCCTAGCCTGGGAACATCCATATGCCGCAGAGGCGGCCCTAAAAAGAAAGAAAGAAAAAGACTCCTGGAATTAAGGAGTTCCTACTGCAGTGCAGCAGGTTAAGGATCTGGAATTGCCACAGCTGTGGTGTAGGTTGCAGCTGCAGCTTGGATTGGATCCCTAGCCCAGGAACTTACATATGCTGTGGGTGCAGGAAAAAAAAACAAAAAACAAAACAGAAGTTGAAACCATGCAGCAGCTCTGAGCAGAAAGCAAGGGGAAACAATATCCCTGGAAAGCAACCTATATTCCAAAGTTTATCCATGCCTAACAAGCCATGGCTATAGGATATCAGGAGGATTGAACAGTAATACAATGGAAGGCCCTATGATAAGGGAAGTACCTTCTCCTTTTGATGTCAGAGAAAAGAAGGAAATTTTACATTTGAAAAATTCTAAATGCAGTATAGTAATGATGGTGGCCTTTAGTCCTAGATTCACAGGCAAATAAAAGGCTAACTTCGGAGTTCCCATCGTGGTGCAGCGGAAACGAATCCGACTAGGAACCATGAGGTTTTGGGTTCCATCCCTGGCCTCGCTCAGTGTGTTAAGGATCTGGCGTTGCTGTGGCTGTGGTGTAGGCTGGCAGCTGTAGCTCCAATTTGACCCCTAGCCTGGGAACCTCCATATGCCGTGGGTACAGCCCTATAAAGCAAAAAAAAAAAAAAAAGAGGCTAACTAACCTCCTTGCAACACCTGTGTGTCCAGTGTGTCCTGGTAAAACCGGAGGATTTCCTGTTCCCTTGTTCCATGGACACAAGATGGGAAGTGTCTGTACTGCACCTTAGTCTGTTTCTATGGACACTAAAATAAAACAGGTGCTTCTGGTTGCTGGTGATATGGGCTTCTGAGAACTGGCTGGTGCTAGGACAGTGGTGGAGTTCTCTGTCATCAGCCCTTTCCAATAGCCCCCACTGCTTGGGGGATATCTGCTGGAGCATGGTAGTAAAATGCTACCTTCACCATTACTTGCTCCAGGGTATTACACTTGCCTGCATGCATTTTTTCCTTCCTTTTATTTATTTATTTATTTATTTTTTGGCCACCCTGTGGCATATGGAGTTCCAGGGCCAGGGATCAGATCTGAATGACCCACTGTGGTGACCTATGCCACAGCTGTGGCAATGCTGGATCCTTTAACCCACTGTGTCAAGCCAAGGATCATACCTGTGTTCTGGCGCTCCAGAGACACTGCCAGTCCTGCTGCACCATAGCAGGAATTCCTCTCATGCATATTTTAAAGAAAGGGTATGATAGATGGCCAATAAGCACATGAAAAAATGCTCAGCATCCCTGATTATTAGAGAAGTGCAAATCAAAAGTACTATGAGGTACCACCTCACACCAGTCAGAATGACCATCATTAATAAGTCCACAAATAACAAATGCTGGAGAGAGTGTGGAGAAAAGGGAACCCTCCTGTACTGTTGGGAATGTAAATTGGTACAACCACAATGGAAAACATAATGGAGATACCTTAGAAAACTATACATATAACTACCATATGACCTAGCAATCCCACTCTTGGGCATATATCTGGACAAAACTTTCCTTGAAAAAGATACATGCACCCGTATGTTCATTGCAGCATTATTCACAATAGCCAAGACATTGAAACAACCTCAATGTCCATTGACAGATGACTGGATTAAGAAAATGTGGTATATATACACAATGGAATACTACTCAACCATAAAAAGAACAAAATAATGCCATTTGCAGCAACATGGATGGAACTAGAGATTCTCATACTAAGTGAAGTAAGTCAGAAAGAGAAAGACAAATACCATATGATATCACTTATACCTGGAATCTATATCTATATCCCAAAGTTTATCCATGCCTAATAACCCATGGCTATAGGATATCAGGAGAACCAAACAGTAATACATGGGAAGGCCTGATGTTAAGGGAAGTACTTTTCCTTTTGACACCAGAGAAAAGAAGGAAATTTTACATTTGAAAAATTCCAAGTGTAGTATAATTATAGTGGTAGCCTTTAGTCTTGGCGTTGCTGTGGCTGTGGCATAAGCCAGGAGATACATCTCCAATTTGACCTCTTTGGGAGACTGGTGAATGCTGTTATAATAAGTGGTTTATTGAAGAGAGAAGCATTAGAAACAGCCAAGGAAGAAAGCAAATGTAGCTATAACATCTATATCACTGATGACTCATTTGGTGCTTTTTCCATCATGTAGGGGTGGCAGAGCTGGGAGTAGAGTCCTGACAAAGGTGGAAGAGGTCTGGAGATCTGAGCAGGGGATACTTTGAAATATATTTTCAGGGAGTTCCTGTCATGGCTCAACGGTTATCGAATCCGACTAGGAACCATGAGGTTGCGGGTTTGATCCCTGGCCTTGCTCAGTGGGTTAAGGATCCGGTGTTGCCGTGAGCTGTGGTGTAGGTTGCAGATGTGGCTCGGATCCCTCATTGCTGTGGCTCTGGCAAAGGCTTGGCAGCTACAGTTCAGATTAGACCCCTAGCCTGGGAACCTCCATATGATGCGGGTGTGGCCCTAAAAGGACAAAAGACCAAAAAAAAAAAAAGGAAATATATTTCTAAAGCCCTAACTTGGAGGTGAAAGTCTTGGGAGAAATGCAGGCAGCAAAAGGAATAAGGAACCTGCTTCCCTGTACAATCTACTTTCAGGGACTTGGTGTCATTGCTGGACTCTTGACCTCATCTTGAACTTGCTCCAATAGAGAGCCAGGTTTTTCCGCTTTGATCTCTTCCTTCTCTTACTCTTGCCTTAACTCATGTCCTAATGTCCTTTGGGGGGCCTTCCCTTCCTGTCCATCTCTGCCTTTCTCTGTCTGCCCTTCTAGTCCTTGCCATGTTTCCTTTATTTCTGGAATTGTTTTCAGTGGGAGTGGCTCCTGGCAGCTTCATTGTCCCTGAGAACCAGTCCTCACTGGAATCACTCTTCAGTGAACTGTTGTCTTCCACTTTTAATCCTCTGCTGTCTATGCCTCTGAAAGCTGAGGGTTTGGGGGTTAGGTGGTTTGTTAAGATGGACATCACTGGTGCCTTTTTCCTTTTGTCTTTTCAGGGCCACACCCACGGCACATGGAGGTTCCCAGGCTAGGGGTCCAATTGGAGTTACAGCTGCTGGCCCACGCCACAGCCACAGCAACGCTGGATCCGAGCCGCGTCTGTGACCTACACCACAGCTCATGGCAACGCCGGATCCTCAACCCACTGAGCAAGGCCAGGGATTGAACCTGCAACCTCATGGTTCCTAGTCGGATTCGTTAACCACTGAGCCACGACGGGAACACCTTATTTAGTTTTATAGTTAAGCAAGTCTTCCTTGTTCCACCATGTCCTGATGGCTTTCTTGAGTGATTATTAACTTATAGTGGTCTCCCCAAGTTCCCTAGGTTTCCCTCTCTATCAGTGGTCCCTACTGGGACTTCTACAGCTACCTGTGTAACTATCTCACTCTATCATTTCAACAGGAGCAGTTTCAACAGAGTGATGGGGACAATAGTTTGAAAGGAGAGTGGATGGTTGGAGATAGAGCCCTATACTTGTCCAAGAGGGAAGTTGAGGAATGGAGCAATAGCTGAAGATGGGAATGAGGGAGATATTAGACTCTTATGTGTGGGAAAATATTTCATTTTTGTTATATTTTTCTCCTAGATTACCAGCTGTCTTTTGGTTTAATAATACATTCTGAAGTTCCCATTTTGGCTCAGCAGTAACAAAGATGATTAGTACCCACGAGGACATGAGTCTGATCCTTGGCCTCACTCAGTGGGTTAAGGATCTGGTGTTGCCGAGAGCTGCAGTTGTAGGTCACAGAATCGGCTCAGATCTGACATTTCTATGGGTATGGTGTAAGCCAGCAGTTTCAATTAAAAAAAATAAAAATAAAAATAAATAAATAAATAAATAAATAAGCTTGCCATTAAGGAGAATTCAAGGTTTTTTTTGTTTGCTTTTCAGGGCCACACCTGCGGCACATGGAGTTTCCCAGGCTAGGGGTCAAATCAGAGCTGCAGCTGCGGGCCTACACCACAGCCACAGCAGCACAGGATCTGAGCTGCGTCTGTGACCTACACCACAGCTCATGGTGACACCGGATCCTTAACCCACTGAGCAAGGCCAGGGATTGAACCTGTGTCCTCATGGATGCTAGTCAGATTCGTTAACTGCTGAGCCACGATGGCAACTCCAGGGAGATTCAAGATTTTATGTATTGAGACCAAGCAGGGCCCTGTGAGGTTCCTGGGCACAAAAGCCTTTCTGTGTTCCCCATTGCTTATTTTTAGGAAATAGGCCTCATTCAGCTTCCATGACCTTCCCTGAGTTTCAAAGAGTAGGCACAAACAGTTGCTAATCCGGGAAGGGAGGGGATGCAGAGACAAAGGAAGAGCAATCAAGAAACAGTAATGCACCTTTGGGGCAGGATCCTGGTTTCTCCTCAAGGAATGGGCAAAACAGTATCTTTGAGTTCTTCTGCAAGAACTAAACCCCCCTATAAAGATGTTAATTACTTGACGAGGCCTTCTTCCTTTCAGGACCACCACAACCAGTCCTAGGACCACTAAATACCAGCTTTGAAGAAGAACGAAAGGTTGCATCTACCTTGATCCTTAGCTGTGGCCCTATTTTCCACTTGCAAAACTATAAAACCACTTCCTATTCTCTCCCAAAGAGGGGCACAGTCTTTAAGGCATTAGCCTGCTGTGACCTCCTTTCCCTGGCAAAGCAATAAACGCTACTTTTTTCCTCCTTCACCCAAAACTCTGTCTCTGCATTTCTACTTGGCACTGGTGGACAGAGGCTAAGTGGACAGAGACAACACTTTCTTTAAGATTTCTGGACTTCCTGTCTTGTTTAAAGGGCTCTCCCATTTGAAGATTAAGTGAATACGCTTATTTCCTTCTGATATTTTTATCTTATTTTTTAACATTTAGATTTTATTTTTGTATATGGTGTGAGATAAAGATCTTACTTTTTTCTCCCCAGACATATAAGTCAGTTGTACCAATATTTTTTATTGAATAATCCATTCATGAACCACTGTATTGGAATGTCTTTTTTTTTTTTTTTTGGCCTTTTTTGGGGGGGTGACTGGGAATGGCATTTGCCTAATAGAATCCATTAGATTTGAGTTAAATTTTCTTTTAGGACAAGTAGAAGACAGCCTTTGAAATAAATGGGTCTTGGCAAAGCTGCTGTTAAAAATCTTATCTTTAACCTCATAACAAAGTGAGGAAATGACTTGTGGGAATCTTGGGTTTTTTGCCATCAGTAACCCCCAGTGGAAAAAGATACATGTGTATTTTTCTATAATTATTTAGTGATGCCAGGATATTAATAGTGTATGAATTATTAATAGTATACCTAAAACAGTGCACCAACAAAACAAAGTTGTGTGTGTGTGAGTTTGTAGGGGTAAATGAGATTAGTGCTAGTTTTTAAAGGGTAATCCTTTAGGCAAGATTGAGAAACATCCTCAAAGGACTGATCCTTAATATCTCAGTTGTATATCAAGTTGTAATTTACAAAGGTTTCCATACACAAGATCTCATGTGCTTCATTACAAAAATCCTGGGAATTAAGCAGGGCAGCTATCATTATCTCAGTTGTTTACCAATGCAGAAACAGGCTTACCTAAGTCAAGTCACACATCTTGTGAGTGGCTGAGATGTTTTAAAAATTCAAATCTTGGTAAGTAGGGAATCTATCATAACCCAGGCAAACACAGAGACTGACACACAATTTAGCACACAGCACAAACTCACTGGATAGCTGAATGTATGAATGTGTGTTATGAGCCTACTTCAGAGTTCTTTCCATTATATTAGATATCCCCATACCATGAAATCAATTTTTTTTTTTCTTTGCTATTTCTTTTTGCTATTTCCCACGGCATATGGAGGTTTCCAGGCTAGGGGTCTAATCAGAGCTGTAGCCACCGGCCTACACCAGAGCCACAGCAACACGGGATCCGAGCTGCATCTGCGACATACACCACAGCTCACGGCAATGCCGGATCCTTAACCTACTGAGCAAGGCCAGGGATCGAACCTGCAACCTCATGGTTCCTAGTCGGATTCATTGACCACTGAGCCACGACTGGAACTCCGAAATCAAATTCTTAACAACTGAAATTAGTTGGGGAGGAGAAGGATTTGGGGACAAGAGGAATGGGAGAAGGTGGGAGGTTGGGATGGGATAAGGGACAGGGATTATTTCCAAGAGAATGAGGAAATTGGAGATGGAGCAGCTTCTGGAAATGTCAGTGTTTATTAAACATGTAAGGATATTTGGGGGTTTGAGAAGAAATATACAGAATGTAGAAAAATCCTAAGAATCCCCTATGGCTGGAAGTGCAGCCTCTTCCCTTTCCCCTTTTTTTCCCATTTGTTTTTCCGGCCTTTTCTTTGGTTATTTAAAAGCTATTTCTTAAGGCTCATTTGCCCCCTCCTCAACACCCCGACCTATGAGGATTCCTTGTCTCTCACATTCTCTCTCCATTCCTGTGACCTTGAATCCCAGAACAGTGCTTCAGAGTGGTCAAAGGGCACCATTCTTGTAGCTGAGGTTTGAGGATCAGGGCCCCCTCTGCTTGGGCTGGCTCTCCATTAAGGATTTAATGAGGGGGTGAGGAATTGCCAAAGCTACATGACGTCATTGGTACTCAGTCATGGGAGGAGGGTGGAGCATGGGCACAGATAAAAAAATGAACGAAGAAGCAAGGATTAAAAAATAAAAAATAACAACCTAAACAAACCCTGAAGGAGAGTGTGATCTGACTGATCTGGGTGTTAGCTGGGAGGACAGAGTATGGAGCTGGGCCACCTGATAGAGGGGAGGGAAGGTCAGAGAGAAAAGAGCTAAAGGGACAGGCTAGGTGGTGCAGGGGATGGAAACACCAGGTGGCCTAGAGTTGAGGCAGGGGTATTCAAGGTCCCTTTCTTCTCAGTGCCAGAGGAACAGGCACCAAACACACAGTCCTTGGGGCAAGTAAAGGGTAGGATGGGGCCCTGGGCTTCGGGAGAGCCAGGGGGGTGAAGGTAGGGAAGAAAATGAATGAAGGAGTGAATTTTGGAATGAAACTTACATCTCAAAAGGAGGTGAGGGCAGGGCAGGGCAGGGCTAGGGAGCTAAGGAGGAAAGCACCTAGACGGGGGAGAGAGGAGCCTAGGTCCCCCTGCTCCGGCAAGGCCTGGGGGGGTGGGGGGTGGTGATCACTTTTCTGAGTCCAGGCCCATCATGTTCTTGAGGGCGTTCTTGAGGCTGGTTCTGCTGGGGGACTTGACAGCAGGCCGGAGCTCCGAGCTCTGCTCATCCTTTCGTAGCTCCATCTCGATGACCACCACTTTAGCGCCTTTGGAGGGCTCCACCCCTGACCCCCGATCCCCCGCCCGGCCCGCTAACCGCTATTTCTTATCCTTGCGAGACTCCCCCAACCCCTTAGCCTTCTTCTCACTGACAGCTTTCGTGCTTCTGGTGTGGTCCAGCATGGCATACAGCACTGGCGTCTGTGGGGAGGGATGCACACATCAGTTACTGCTCAGGTCCGGCTTGACTATTCCCATCCCACCCCTGACTGCCGCCCAGCGGCTCCCCAAATCCCGCTAACCTGCCGGCCGCGCTTCGAGTCCTTGGAAGGCTTGTGTAATTTCCCCTTCTCCATGGCACTGCAGGGAAGGGGGGGCGGGGGAGGTGCTAGTGATTTTGCCCCGCCAGAGCCCCTCGCAGAGGGCTCAAGGCTTCCTTCTCCCTTTGGCCCTCCCACCCTTTGGAGGAGCCCCCGCCCAGAGGCGGAGCCGTGGGGTTGGGGGAGGGGAGTCAGGTGCCTGCCCTTACCTGAGCCTCCTCTGCAGGGCGGCCTGCCTGCGTAGCCAGCAGTATCGAATCAGGTAGAAAAGCAGCAGCCCCAATAGCACTACCCCCAAGACACCCCCGATCACGGCTCCCAGCACCACCCCGTACCTAGTAGGCACTAAGAGGGGAAGGAAAAGAAGTGGGGTAATGAGCAGGGACAAGTATCTTTGGTAACTAGCCCTAAAGTTGGGGCTGGAAGACTTCCCAACAAAGGCTGCCTTCTGCCCACTATCCCAGAGCCTGAAGGGCATTAACCAGGCATTTTGCCCCTTCCCCCAGCCTCTCATGGAGGCCTGATCCCTTCTCTGTACTGCCTCCCATACTCCCATCCCGCCTCCTCTCACACCTTTTTCAAAGACATAGAGCGTGACCTGAGAGGTCTTGCCCACTATGTCTGGTGGGTTTTTGACGTCACAGGTGAAAGTGCCGTTGTCACTATAGTCCAGGTTGTGTATGACAATGGAGCCATCTTTCCATTGAGGGTCCCCTACCCACTGGATGCGCTCTTTGAAGGTCCCCACCTCATCGATGTAGGGCTGTCCCTTGGCATAGTGGAAGATCTGAGGAAGGAGGGGAAGCATAGGCTCAGGGTCAGGAATTCTGGGCTGAAGAGGGTAGTGCTGGGAGGGGGCATCAGTGTTGATAGACCCTAGTCAGAGTGACAAAGTTTACCACTTTACTTGGCAACAGTTGGCATTATGGCTTATAAAGGATTTCCCTTTTCTTAGCCCAAGTTCTCTTTTCTGTTCTTTGAAGTACCCTTTCTGTTATCCAAACCCAGGATTCTTCCAGGCACTCACCGAGATGGCATCGCGGCCCCCTTCGGGCTGGTAGCGCCAAGTAAAGGAGATGTCATCCGAGACCCACTCACTGGACCAGAAGGAGCAGTGCAGGGTCACCCGGGAGCCCACAGCACCGTGAACCTCCCTGTCCGTGTAAACCACAATGGCCTGGGCAGGGGAGAGCACTGCAAACACAGAGGGGAAATCAGATGCACATGTGGGCCCAACCAGAGATGTAAAGGGAGTCAGAGGCCATAGAAAAGATGGGGGCAGAAATGATGACTTTTGAGGCCCAAGTCTCTCTAGACTAACTGAATAGATGAGTAGAAACACCGTGTTGGTTCAAGCTCTTCAGCATGTTTGATAGAGGAAATGAAATCAGCAGTGATAGAATTCTCCTGAGGACTTCCAAAAGGTGGATTCTGTCTCCAAGTCTTACTTTCCCTTTGGGTTAGTATCTAATGCTTAAGCGATCCTTTAGGCGCAGGCTTTATAATTTTAAAAATTTATTATAGATAATACAGGGCACACATATTGCATTCAAATATGGAGATAAAGAAAGCTAAAGTGTCTCTTGACATCTCCCAACCAAATCCTTTTCTGTAGTCCCCTCCCAGATATAACCAATGTTATCAGTTTAATGTACAACCATTTTCTATATATCAAACTCAATATAAACTCAAGATGTACATGTAGTACATGCAGTTAGAAGAAATATTTTTGTTCTGTGGTGGTTTCTTTCTTTTTTTTTGTCATACGCTGCATTATATTCTACTTTTTTTTCACCAGGGCCACACCCACGGCATATGGAGGTTCCCAGGCTAGGGATAAAACTGGAGCTGCAGCTTCTGGCCTATGCCACAGCCACAGCAAGCCCTGATCCAAGTCGAGTCTTTGACCTACAGCCGCAGCTCATGGCAATGCCAGATCCTTAACCCACTAAGCGGGGCCAGGGATGAAACCCACATCCTCATGGATACTAGTTGGGTTCGTTACCATTGAGCCACAGTGGGAACTCCCCCCTTTTTTTTGCTTAAGAATATATGTATAAAAATAGAATATATGGGACTTCCCTGTTGGCCTAGCAGTTAAGGACTCAGTATTGTTACTGCTGCGGCTTTGGTTTGATTTCTGGCCTAGGAACTTCCATGCTTGGGCATGGCCAAAAAAAAAGAAAAAAGAATATACGTATCTGGGGGAGTGTTCCATATTGATTCATAGAGGTCAATTTTTTTTTTTCTTTTTTGACTGCACTTGCAGCACATGAAAGTTCCCAGGCCAGGGATCAAATCTGAGCCACAGCTGTGACGTATGCTGGATCCTTAATCCACTGTGCCACAGCAGGAACTCTGAGATCAGTCTTATTTTTAACAGCTGCATATTATTTCATAGTATGGCAAACTCAAATTTCTTGTATAAAAAAAAATGAAGATAACTAGAGAATGTACATCTTCTTCCCTGGCCTAACTGTTCTTATTGCTGAATCCCTGGGGGCAGAGAGGGAAAGGACCTTATACCCCTCTCACGGGAAGCTGGGTGTAGAATAGGACCCCCAAGCCCAGATGGCTCTGCATATGAGCCCTCTGTGGTTCTGGTTTGACCCTCCTCACCCTCCTCTTGGCCATTCTGGCCCAGTGCCACTCCCGAGACTCACCCACACAAGGAAGGCCATTCCAGGGAGATTATGTGTGTGGGCTGGCCCTGGCTGGGGGCAACTGTAGACCCTTTTGTTCTATGGGAGGGGGAGGAAGCAACCAAATCAATAGAGGCCTATTGTCTCACCAAAGTTGGGGGCTCATGCCTCCCACCTCACCCCCTCCACTCCAGGTCCCATAGTCCCAAATCTCCCATCTCAGCATGCAGTGTCAGTGACTCACCTCCTGGCACTCAGCATTAGAGCCTTCTTGAGAATCCCAAAGGTAACAAGGAAGGTTATTCATTGAGTCTAACTTCTACTCCTCTGTCCAAATATCAACCACTGCCCTTCAGTCTGTTCAACGGCTCTATGAGTGGGACAGGTCCTGGGACAGAACTCTCTCTCCCCTTATACTCCAAGATTCCCTCTCCCCATTTTCCTCACCATGTCCTTCCTCAACATCCTGTCCTTAATATTTTTTCTCAGTACACTCCTGAATAGTCCAGGACAGCCCAGAAGAGTCTAGGTTCTGGGTTTAGGACTCAAGGAGCTGATAGCAGGGAATCTTAGCCATTCTGACCAACTCCTCCCACCCTCATTAGCCTACTGCTCACCCCTTGCAGGAGGCTTCAGGGCAGTTCGGAAAAGGAAGGATCCATTCAAATAACCCAGTTTTGAACTTCTCTCGCTCACCTAGCATCTGCCATGGGGCAAGGAAGGGCCTGGTCAACCTATGTGGAAGATAGCTGGAGATGGGACAAGACCCTAGAATCTCATAGAACCTTCCTTCTACTCCATTCATTCACATGATGGACAAGAAATCCAAAGAGAGAAACTGAGCCACCAAGAGACAAAGGCTCGGAGATCCTTAGATCATATTCCCTGAATTTTCACTTCAGGGAAATTAAGGTTAGGTATCTCCTGTACTACTAGGCAGTGAGTAGGGACCAGAACCCAGGTGTCTGAACCTGTTTCTCACCAAGCTCTAACAGTGCTTCCCACCAGGCCCTCAGCATGGCTTTGGGGGCATGTCACTGGTTTCCAATCTGGGTCTCATCAGGTCCACCTCAGAGGAGCTCTCTATACTCTCTTTTGCCTCCTCTCTTCCCAGAATACCTTTACTGCCTCCCTCCAAACTGCATTATATATTTTTTTCTCTGCATAGAATATCACCTTCCTGCTCTCACTCACTCTCTCTTTGATTGCAATGGAGAGTGAAGTGAAGGCAGTGGGAAAGTTGCTAAGAGACAACCTGAGCCCCAAGGGCCCCAGACTGGGGTGGCTCAACTTACCCAAAGAGGAGAAGAGTAGTACAGCCAGGACAGGACTGGGGCTGGATGAGGGAGCCCCAGGAGCCATAGCTGGGGCAGGGGCTAGGGCCCAGAGCGCTTGCGGGGTTGGGAGAGTGGGGGACAAGGAACTGAGCGGGGGTTCCTGGAACCCCCTTAAAATCCCCCGGGGCCCCAGTATGAGGGGGTTGTCCTGAGCCAGTAACCAATTGCAGCCTGGCATGTGCAGTTGAGAGGTGGTGGGGAGGGAGGCAGAGTACAGGGAGCAGAAGGAGCATTGTGTCCTCTGGGTGGATGGGTGGGGGGCCACATACCACCTTATACACTGAGGGCTTTGTGTCTGCTGGCCTCCCCCTGCCTTATGCTGGAATGTTGGGGGGGTGGTCAGGGAGAGGGACAGAAAAAGGGACACAAAAACATTTCTCTGAGGGACAGATGGGCAGGGGAACCTAAATCCTAGGGCTATGATGGGAGATTCCTCCCCAGCTTCTTTCCCTAAGAGTGGCTCCCAGGGCCCTGGGAGTTAGAGGCAGATTTCCCCCAGAGAACTCTGAAAACAGGATATCCCTTTTATCTTGACTACTATGGCTGCATTACAGGTTTCTTGAGATGACCAGGTCCTTTGAGAGTCTTTTTTTTTTTTTTTTTCCTCTTCCCCTCACTTTCCTGCATCCTGGGTGATGTTTTCCAGATAAAAACTTTTCTCCATGAGAAAATACCAGGGAAGAATAACCTGAACCTTCCTTCTTTTGGGGGAAGTCCTTCTGCCTCATGCTGAAATCTAAGCCCATTGTTTAGAGCAAGACAACAAAATTATTTTGAGTGCCAGTTACATATAAAGTGTGGGTATATGGGTAATAGAAAGAGGAATAAAAATTAAGAACCTCCTTTGAAGAGTTCAAAATCTAGTTTACAGGGGCAGAGAGGAGGAGAATCAGAGGACAAATACATCAATAACCAAATACCATAAAGCGTGATGCTTGGTATAGTAGAGTGATGAACAAAGTGCTAAGAGTATGAAGCAGGGCACATAGAGCTACATTAGGAAGATTAAATTACATAATAGAGATTAAAGACAAAAATAACTTTCATTTAATAAATGAAATTCAGAGGAAAGGAGAGTCATGTTTAGTAGGCAATATTAGATGTGGACCAACCTGGAAGGATGCATGCTAATTTGAAAGGAAGAAATGGGTAGTGAGGTTATCTAGGCAGATTGAATAGCAAAAGAGAAGACAGAGATAGGAGTGTGTGTGTGTGTGTGTGTGTGTGTGTGTGTGTGTGTGTGTGTGGTATTGGGTAGGTTTGTGAAGTACTGGGAATATTCAGGGGTATTCTCCACTTTGACTTGATATGGGAAATTGTAGGAAAGGAGTCTGTGCAGGAAAGTTGAAGCCAGTTCGTGGAGGGCCTTAAATGACAGACTAGAGGGTGATTTAATTGGGTACATCATAAACATTTCCTGCAGTTTGGGGAGTGGTATTTGGGCTTAGGAACTGGAGTGACTACATGGTCAGAGCTGAGTTTTAAGACAAATCTGGCCGGAAAAATCATTTAGACCAGCGCTCTCCTGATTGTTGCTTCCTTTGTTTTCTTCCTTGGGATCATCTGCAGTGATTTAGCTTTTCACTGAATCTCTCACACTCCTATCTGGAATGTTTTCCCTTCTCTCTTCCCCTTCCTTTTTGTCACCTCAGGCCTGGGCTAGACCTTGATTCTCTCCTGCTTATTTTTAAGATAAGCCCTGCTCATAAGGGCCTAGCCTTAATCCTTTGAATTTCGATATGATTCATTTCATCAATTTTGGGTTCTAGAGGTTAATTGAGGGGAGAGGTCACTGTTAGTTTCTGCTAAGGGACCATTGCAGGCTCATTTGTAAAGCCAATCTCCTGGTACCTTCCAGACATCTCCTTACACCACTGTTTTGGTGGGTTTGCTGATTAACATATTCCTTTTCTTTTTCTCCCTTTCTCTCTTTCTTGGCTGTGCCTACAGCATGCAGAAGTTCCTGGGCCAGAGATCAAATCTGAGCCACAGCAGTGACAATGTTGGATCCCCAACTTCTAGGCCACCAGGGAAGCCCATGATTAATATGTCTCTTTTTTTTTTTTTTTTCTTTTTCAGCCACACCAGTGTCAAGTGGAAGTTCCCAGGCCAGGGATCTAAATCCAACTGAAGCTGCAACCTATACTACAGCTACAGCAATGCTGGATCCTTATCTCCCTGTACCACAGTGGGAGATCTGGTTTGGTGATTAGCATTGATTTGGTTTGTGGAGCTCAAAATATGGGGCTTGATCATAAACTCCACAGGCAAAATCACCATTATCAATAAATGTTTATAGTATGTTGTAGTCAAAATCCCTGCTTAACTCCATCTCTCCAGTTGTAATCACTTTCTCCTTTTATCCACCACCCCTTCCCCGATACCCCTTTCATAAGTTGCTGGTGTGTGTGTGTGTGTGTGTGTGTGTGTGTGTCTTTTTAGGGCCACACCCACAGCATATGGAAGTTCCCAGGCGAATCAGAGCTGTAGCTGCCAGCCTATACCACAGCTCATGGCTATACCGGGGATTGAGTGAGGCCAGGGATTGAACCCTCGTCCTCATGGATAGTAGTGGGGTTCATTACTGCTGAGCCATGATGAGACCTCTGAGTTGCTAATTTTTTTGTTGTACTTCTTTCTTTTTCTACTGATCCTAAGGTTATAAACCTCTTGAGAATATACAGGTTCGTATCTTTGAATCCCCTAAAGCACCTTCACAGACTCTGGCAAAAAGTCAGTACCACGTATGTTAAGTGAAATTATTTAAAGAGCTACGTGAAAGAGGCATTCATTAGGTTTGTTAATGTGAAGTTTCAGAAGGCCAGAGTAGGATCAATGACTAGAAGTTCAATAGCAGAGAACTGTATTTTATTTAATTAATTAATTTTATTTTTTAAATTTATTTTTGGCTAAGCCTGAAGTGGTCAGGAATGAAACTCCCACCACAGCAGTGACCTAAGCCATGTCAGTGACAATGCCAGATCCTTAACTGCTGGGCCACCAGGGAATGCCAAAAAACTGTATTTTAACATAACTTCCATGACGAAATTGTTTACTAAATGAAACTTTTTTTGTTGTTTTTTTTTGTCTTTTTAGGGCCGCACCTTCGGCATGTGGAGGTTCCCAGGCTAGGGGTCTAATTGGAGCTGTAGCCGCCAGCCTATGCCACAGCCACAGCAATGCAGGATCTGAGCGAGTCTGCCACCTATACCACAGCTCACAGCAACACGGGATCCTTAACCCACTGATCGAGGCCAGGGATGGAACCTGAAACCTCG
This sequence comes from Phacochoerus africanus, assembly GCF_016906955.1. Taxonomy (NCBI): domain Eukaryota; kingdom Metazoa; phylum Chordata; class Mammalia; order Artiodactyla; family Suidae; genus Phacochoerus; species Phacochoerus africanus. The sequence continues at coordinate 89,426,327 of NC_062549.1, read as the reverse complement.
TGGTTCCTCATCTGATTCCTTATCCACTGAACCACAACGGGAACTCCTGAAACTTGTTTTTTGAGGTATCCATTATTGAATGTGTTAGAGCAGTCGTGAAGATCAGCTGTCAGTAATGTTGCAGAGAAGATTCCTGAACTGGTTAGAAAATCCAGGTCAGAGAGTCTCTAAGCTTTCTTCCGATCCAGAAGTTTTTTAAAGTGCTTTTTTTTTTTTGCCAGCATTACATGCAAAACAGTACTTTCATTTAATGCAGAAGCAAGTGAATCTGTGCTATTTAAGCCCTGAAAGGAAAAGTGCAGGAGTGCTAAATATAAATGAGATCTGAATATTAATGTAATTAATGTTTTATTGTAGAACAGGAGTTGCCCTGAGCTGTCTCCTTCACTCCTCCTCACCCTCCCTCCTCAAAAGAGACTCAAGAACTTTTGTGCTCTTCCATTCCTTTCCACTTGCTTGTTTTATCCCTTTAAGTCCTAAGTGCTCTGGAAGTGACTGCTGTGTTTGGATCCCTCAAAACTGTTTTTATGTATATAAATCAAAGTAAGTTCTCCCCACCCCCACCCCAGGTTCTTCTGGCAGTGGGTGTCACCCACATAGCCCTGAAAGAAGGAAAAGGGAGCCTTGTCTTTGGTTGGTGGGCGGCTAGCCCTTGTGGCAGCTCAAGCCCAGTCGTTGTGAGGCATAAAACTAATAGAAGTGGTGAGAGGAGGTTCCCAGTCCTTGGGAATGGTGGTCTTCGAGGTTCTTTCTCCCATGGACCTTCTGCATTGTATCTCTGTATTGGTGAAGGTTCACTTAAGAATGGGAAGGAGCCCAAAGCATCTTTTTCCCTGGGTGTCTCAGTCGCCCTTACCCAGACATTTTCAGTCCTACCTTGGAGGAGTAGGAAGTGAAACTAGGCTGAGATATCCTCAGGGAAGAAGGTGGGCAAGTCCTCTGCTTTGTGGTGCTAAACAAAATGAATGTGTCCGCAGGTGAAAGGCAGACTGCAGAATCTGAGCCGGCGGCAATTTTGCGAAAGCCTTGGTACTTTACGGTAGAAGTCCGCTGAGAGGCAGGGGCGGAGACCAATTGAGCAAAAAAAAAAAAAAAAAATATATATATATATATCAGCAAAGAGGCTGAACTGGGCTGAGCCAGAATAATCAGCAGAGTCTGATTTGGGCTGAGCCAGAGAAGCTGCCAATCCTCTTAAAGAGCCAGCGTACTCACGTGACAGAAGCCACCGCCCACCACCCCTCCCCTCACCAGAGTGGTGAGGCTGCCTGGCGTCACTTCCGTCCAGGCCGGAACCCAAGATGGCTGCGCTCTTGTTGAGGTGACTTTAGTGTGGGGCTGGGAGTCAGTGCCGGCGGCCCTTTGGAGCTCTGCCCTGGACCCTCACGTCTTGCTGACAGCTGTTTACCCCGTGTCTGGGCAAGGAGGGGACCCGTGGGTGGAGGTCACGCGCCCTGGAATCCTAGAGACCCTCCCCTCCCCCATCCGCTCCTGTGAACCCTGTAGGGCTTCAGGGTCACTGGCCGATTATCTTTTCCTTACTCCTTACAGATGGGTGGCGGGGCTCTCGCCCTTTCTACTTTTCCCACTTTTCGTACTTCTTTTTCCCAAATTGCTCACAGTGCCGCAGCCAGAGACGAGCTCCGAGAAAGTAAATAGCTGACTTCTCTTGTTTAGGGATTGGGCTTCGAGGTGAGGGATCTTGGTGTACTTTGCCTTTGCGTCTACTCCTGCAGACACCAGTTGCTGGCGATGAGTGGGTACTGCCCAGTTTCGTAAAGGGGCCCTGGCAGAGAGTGCAAGAGTCCTGGACCCCTACCCGGCTGCGTTTAGCAGTAGCGCCAATAGTGGTCGCTCTGCTACCCCACAGCAGCCAGGAAATTCAATTTTAGTTTATATTTTGAGTTGGGAGGTGGAGGAAATGGATGGCTCCGTTTTTCCTCTACAGTGTCACCTCGTCCACAGAAATAGCCTAGATTTTTTTTTTCCATTCTGAACTGTCCACTGTATACAAGGCCTCCTCTTCTGCTCAGAGCCTTTCTAGCCATAGCAACTTTAGTGACTGTAGACACTCTTGGTACAAATCCCAGCATAGTTTCGTGCCAGCACTATTTTTGGAAACTATTTTGTTATGGAAAGTTAGCTTTAATGCTGTTGAGATTTAATTTCTGATTTCCCCAAATGCCTTCTCATTTCTCTTTCCACTTCAGTCATGCAGTATAAAAATAGACAGACTTTATTTAGGTTTTCTCTGTGACAAAATGATTCCTCTTGGAGTTGAGAGCAGGGATCAGTATCTTAATCCTTCATTTTGCTACCTGCCTCTTATCCGCAGATGTGTCTTTTTTTCCCTAAAATCTGCCGGGGTTAGTCTTCCCAGACTGCGTTCTTTGTTACAAGTAGTTTGACTGTAATTGAGTACTTTTGATTTCTTTGATATATCATAATTTAGATGTCACAGGCTTTTTGGTGGAATTAACATGCTTGAAATAATCATGTTGGGTCTGTAACAGTTCGTTTTAGAAGTTTCATGATGAAATAAGGGATTAAAAACATTTTTTTCTTGATGGAAGTTATGGGCCTAATTCTAGTTCTCTAGAGGAATTTGGAGCTTTTATAATGTGCTAATTTAACCTCAAAGGAAAATACCTTCTGAGGAACCCTAGGAGCTGGTTTCTAGTTCAGTAATATCACTAGTTCCATTCTTTTGGACAAGTTGAGGTTGTTGATTACATGATTGTGGTTTCTTCATTTGTGAATGAAAATAGTAATAACTTAAACCTACTTAAGAGAAATCATGGCTAAACATTTGTTTTTTTCTTTTTTGGCCGGCCTGAGGCATGAGGAGTTCCCTGGCTAGGGGTCTGAGCCATGCCACGCTGTGGCAACGCCGGATCTTTAACCCACTTTGCCAGGCTGGGGCTCGAACTGAGTCCCAGCACTTCAGACACTGCCAATCCCCTTACACCACAGCGGGAACTGCTGGCTAAACATTTTTAATGCTAGGTTAACAAAAATTATTAGTTATCACCGAATAGTATGTCATGGCTTTTGAACAGTGCTCTGTATTTTATATACTCCCTAAACTGTTCACAGCCTCTCTAGGGATGAATAACCACCTGAGTAGCACAAACTCCATTGGCATTTAGTAAGGAATGATTCACCAAAATCAATTTGGAGATAAAGAACTCAGCTAAGAACGGCTAGGCTTCTACCTAGTAATGTTCATGCAGCTTAAGCACAAAGCCACCAGGAGTCATTAGCCTTCTGGACATTGCTTGTCATATTAAATGCTACATCTGAAACACCCTCTAAAAATAAGGCTTAATTCTGAATTCCTAAGACTGCTTTTAAAAATAAGTATACTTATTCACAAAGCATTTTTTTGAGCCTCTTCTACATGTCATATAATAGATGCTATGGATGCAGAGTATTCCAGCCAGTTTTTGAGGAGCTCAAAGTTTAGCAAAGGAGATAGATTAATTATTAAGCAGCATCATGTGATCCCCCCCACACACACTTTTTTGGCTGCCCCTTGGCATATGGAGTTTCCAGACCAGGAATCAGATCCTAGCCATAGTTGCAACCCAAGCTGCAGCTGCAGCAACGCCAGATCCTTAATCCTTAACCCTCTGTGCCAGGCTGGGGATTAAACCTGTGTCCCAGCACTTCTGAGATGCTGCCAATCCCATTGTGCCACATCGGGCATACCGACATAATGTTGATTTAGAGACATGAACATCTGTCATGTATGGGAGCATGACAGGTGTAGCGTGTAAGGCTAAAGGGGTGACAAAGTTGGCATTTAGGGGTTGTTGGGTCTTAAAGGATGAGTTTTTCAGGCTGTGAGGGTGGTCCATTCAGAGAATAGCCTGAGCAAAGGCATATGATCTTAAGAGGGCTTGCTGTCTGGAATAAATGTAACATTCAACATAGTAGAGGTATAGAGGGCTGAAGAGAACTTGTGGGAGAATAGGCCTGGAGAGTTGGATTGGGGCCATGTTGAGAAGGGCCTTGTTTGACCACAGTATGAACCTTATAAGCAGTGGGAAACTGTTAAAGACTTTGAGACAGAAGATCGATGAAATCAACTTTATTTTTCAGTAAGTTAACTCTGGTATTTTTTTTTTTTTTGTCTTTTTAGGACTGTACCCACAGCATGTGGAGGTTCCCAGGCTAGGAGTCTAATCATAGCTGTTGCTGCCGGCCTGCCTGAGCCACAGCAACCAATGCCAGATCCGAGCCATGTCTATGACCTACACCACAGCCCACTGCAACACCAGATCCTTAACCCACTGAGCAGCTCCTTAACCCTCTGAGCGAGGCCAGGGATCGAACCTGCAGCCTGATGGTTCCTATTGGATTCGTTTCTGCTGAGCCACAATGGGAACTCCCCCCCCCTTTTTTTTTTCTTTTAACTCTGGTAATTTTGAATGATAGAGAAGAGATTGGTGCTAGGAGATCAATTCATTAGTTCCTGTTATAGTCATCTTAGTGAGAAATAAAGAGGCTATGGACTAAAACAATTGACTGAAGTTTCTTAGGTAGTACTGGTAGGATCAGGTGATGCCTTGCATATTAATGGGGGGGAGATAAGAGAAAGGAAATCAAGAATGACTTACAGTGTAGCTTTGTAGTTAGTTGGGTGCTCATACCATTAGTCAGAACTTTTCTGTGTGAATGATTGTGCTTCATCATGTCCTTCAAGGTTATATAAATATTTCAGTGTTGCTATTATCTCAGACATTTATGAAACTAAATTTTGGCATACCATCAGATCAAGTTTAGAGGGCATGCACAGAGAAACTCATAGTCACATTTTGCTTTGGACCAAAAATGGTTTTTATTCAGTTTGATCACATAGGCTTGGCTTTGAATAACTTTTGTTTTTGTTCCCCGCCACCCCCCAAAGTCAGATCCATTTTCAGCAAATGAGTATTTCTACACCACCAAGAGTTTGGTTTGTTTGTTTGCTTTTTAGGGCTGCACCCGTGGCATATGAAGGTTCCCAGGCTAGGGGTCGGATTGGTGCGCAGCAGCTGGCCTACACCACAGCCATAGCAATGCAGGATCTGAACCATGTCTGCAACCTACACTGCAGCTCAAGGCAACAACGGATCCTTAACCCACTGAGCGAGGCCAAGGATTGAACCTGCAACCTCATGCTTCCTAGTTGGATTTATTTCTGCTGCACCATGACAGGGGCTCCCACAAAGAGTTTTTAAAAGAAGGTGATGTGGGGGCTTCCTGTCATGGTGCAGTGGTTAACAAATCCAACTAGGAACCATGAGGTTTTGGGTTTGATTCCTGGCCTTGCTCATTGGATTAAGGATCCGGCATTGTCGTGAGCTGTGGTATAGGTTGCAGATGTGGCTCAGATCCTCGGTTGCTGTGGCTCTGGTGTAGGCCAGTCTGATTCGACCCCTAGCCTGGGAACCTCCTTATGCTATGGCAGCAGGCCTAGAAAAGGCAAAAAAAAAAGACAAAAAAGAGAAGGTGATGTGAATTCTTAAGATCTTGGGGAGACCAATGAAATATTAATATTTTACATATATGTGGTATATTGTAGTTTAGAGAATGCTCTTCTGTATATTTTTTCATGTGATTTTCCCAGCAACCAATAACATTTAAGTGTTATCAGTTGCTTTTTTTTTTTTTTTTTCTTTCTTTCTGCTGTTTCTTTGGGCCGCTCCTGCGGCATATGGAGGTTCCCAGGCTAGGGGTCGAATCGGAGCTGTAGCCACCGCCCTACGCCAGAGCCACAGCAACTCAGGATCCGAGCCGAGTCTGTAACCTATACCACAGCTCACAGCGTTAACCCACTGAGCAAGGGCAGGGACCGAACCCGCAACCTCATGGTTCCTAGTCGGATTCGTTAACCACTGCGCCACGACGGGAACTCCTATCAGTTCCGTTTTATAAATGAAAAAGCTGAGACTCAGTGTCTCACTAAAGTTACACAGCTTATGCAGATCTAGACCTCCTCTTTCTACAGTACTGTTGTTACCGCAATACAGAGAAGAGTTTCAAAAACAATTTGAGCAATGATTACATTTTGGGTGAGGCATGTATAATGCAATTAGAAAAGGATAGCACTAACTAGAAATTACAAGTTCTGTCCTGTTAATTAAAAATAAAACAAAGCATTATTACTTCCCAGCTATAACATATAAAAAGCACTATTCCTTGGTGGAAAAAGAGAAATCTTTTCAGAGTTCCTGGCATCACATAAAAGACAAGGATAGATTAGATATCTACTCTTGTCATATTTCAAATAAGTTTATGCAGTTGTGCTGCTAGTTTCTGCTAGGACCTTGTGGCAAGTTGACATTGGTCTTTGTCTGGGAAACAATAGCACTAGACAGAGCAATGTAGATTCCAGCCCACATCTACAAACTCTTGCTGGGTAGCTGAGTGACGACCTAGCCTGGTGTGAGGAATGCATGCCCTGCAACTTCAGAGCCACAATTACTTCAATTGATTTAAAGAGATTTGTTCCCACTTCTTTCTGGGAGCCTTGGGTACACAATGTCTGTATTCACCTCTAGCCTCCAAAGCTAGAAAGAGGGAGGGACTGAAGGAAGTGTTGGTTGGGTTATTTTCCCTTCAAATAGTGGGCCCTTCTAGTGTTCTACTGTAAAGCATAAGGTTCTTGAAATGTTTATGCATCTAATATCAGTGGTGTGAGGCACATCATGATCTTTTTTTAGACGATCGTAGGTTTTTTTTTGGTCTTTAGGGCCAAACCTGCAGCACATGGGGGTTCCCAGGCTAAGGGTCGAATTGGAGCTATAGTTGCTGGCCAACACACAGCCACAGCAATGCTGGATCCAAGCCACATCTGTGATCTACACCACTGCTCATGGCAATGCCGGATCCCTAACCCACTGAGCTAGGCTAGGAGTCAAACCTGTGTCCTCATGAATACTAATCAGATTTGTTTCCACCAAGCTACGACCTGTCCTCCAGATCATAGGATTTTAATGAGATCTTATAGCCTCACAGTGTTTTGAACATAGTTAATATATAGTGAACTTTTGTTGAATCTCACTGTATTTTCAGTTTTAGTCCCAGAGTTTCACTCTAAGTTTCTTAAATACCTCTGGAAGGATTGGATATAATGTGAGTTAAAAGCAAATAGTGATCATGTGATTTTCATTATACAGTATAAATGCTGGATCAATTAAATTCTTTTTACATAGAATTCCTGGCTACATTTTTGTCTTGGGCTTCAAAAGCAGTTTCAGTATTGATGTGTACGTTTCAAAAATAGCAACTTTTTTAGTAGAAAATTTATGTATCATCAAGTACTTTTTCATGTGGTTGGTAAAGAAATCTTTGCATTCTCATATCTTTTGCACTGTTATATGTGGCAGCCTTTTTCACTTGAAGTTCATCCAGCTTGTTGGAACTTGATGATAGTTCTTAAAATGACAGCTGAGTATTTAGGACCCTCCCTCCTTAAACCCTTTGTTCTTTTTTTTTTTTTTTTTTTTTTGGCTGCACCCATGGCATGTGAAAGTTCCCAGGCCAGGGATTGAACCTGCGCCACAGCAGTGACCTGAGCTGCTGCAGTGACAATTCTGGATTTTTTTGTGTGTGTCTTTTTTTTTAGGGCCGCACATATGGAGGTTCCCAGGCTAGGGGTCCAATTGGAGCTGTAGCTGCTGGCCTATGTTACAGCCACAGCAACCCGGGATCATCACTGTGTCTGCGATCCACACCACAGCTCACGGCAATCCTGGATCCTTAACCCACTGAGCAAGGCCAGGGATCAAACCCACGTCCTCATGGATGCTAGTCAGCTTCATTTCCACTGAGCCATAATGGGAGCTCCAACAATGCTGGATTTTTAACCCGCTGTACCACAGGGAAACTCCAAACTTGTTGTTCTTTAAACCTTTTAGATTCATCCATTTGCAGCAGGTGTCTGCTTTGGCTGAGGCGTATAGTACTTGGATGTTCACGGGCCAGGGATTGAATCTGAGCTGCATCTGTGACCTCTGCCACAGCTGTGGCAGTGCTAGATCCTTAACCCACTGTACCACAGTGGGGACTCCCTTTTTTAAAATAACCCTGTCTTTTAACCATAACCTCCTTTAAGACCTAGATTGAAAAAAATTGCGTTCTGTATTCTCTGTTGAGCATTACCAACTTTTTATTTGTGTACTGCTGAAACTTGTTTTGCATTTGTAAGTAATATTTATGATTATTTTCAAGTTATTTATTTATTTTTTGCTTTTTAGGGCTGCACCCATAGCATATGGAAGTTCCCAGACTAGGGGACACATTGGAACTACAGCTGCCGGCCTGTGCCACAGTCACAGACACGCAGGATCTGAGTCACATCTGTGACCTACACCACAGCTCACAGCAACACTAGATCCCCAACCCACTGATCGAGGCCAGGGATCTGAACCCACATCTTCATGGATACTAGTAGGATTTGTTTCTGTTGCACCGCAGTGGGAACTCCCTCTATTTATTTAAACTAGACAAATCCAACTAGAAAAAAATCTCAAAGATCCTGATACTCTCATTGTTTTCATCTTATTCCTAATTTTCCCTTCTACCCCTAAGTCCAATATAGTACAAAAATAAAGTTGATATACTAAAATTGGTCTCTAAATGTGTATTGACTCTTGGTTCTCTTATCTTGCAGACATGTTGGCCGTCATTGCCTCCGTGCCCATCTTGGTCCTCAGCTCTGTATCAGAAAGTAAGTTTCTAAATCTGTGTGAAGATTATTATTATGTAACCTTTTTCCCTCAGAGAAAAGCAGAAGATTCTTGACTAAGGTTTTTCAGGTATGTAGAAAAGCAGGTAATTGTAGATGGTAGGCTGCAAATTAAGTGGTTACTATTTTTCTTACCTAGAAAAGTAGAGGAAGAAGGAAGGATAAGACTGTATCTTTGATCTTTTCTTAATTTCCCTCACTTTCAGCTTTTCTGCTATATTTAACTTAATTGATTTACTCCCTTTCTTTATTCTTTCCTTGATAGCTAATCCTCTCCATTCTATTTAGTTTTTCTTCCTTTTGTGTTTTCTTTTTCTTGTAACCTTTAATTTGAGGCAGCTCCCAGGACCTAGTCTTTAAATCTGTTTCTTCCTGCTATATTTATTCCTAGTCTATTGACTTCACCAACTGCCTCTGTGCTTTTTTTCAAACTTTTAATTTTAGAAATATTTTGTAGTTTCAGAAAAGTTGGAAGAATAGTACAAGGAAGTTCTATATGCCTTTCACCTAAATTTATCAGTTAACATTTTGCTATGCCTACCTATTACTCTATATTTTAGTTTGTGCCATATGAAATTGTTATTTTTGAAGGTCAGAACTAGCCTAATATTGTAGTTCCCTGGTGGAGCATCAGATTAAGGATCCATTGTTGTCATTGCTGTGACTCGGGTCACTGCTGTGGCTTGCGTTCAATCCCTGGCCAGGAACTTCCTCATGCCATGGGTGCAGCCAAAAAAAAAAAGCAGCAAAAACACCTGGCCTAATATTGACAATTTAATATGGTTCAGCCTGATATATATTTAATTATTGTGATTATTTTCTCTGAATTCTTTGAGAGTAAGTTGTAGACATCATGACCTTTTACTTCTAAATACTTCTCCTAAGAACAAGAACATATGTATAAATGCAGTTATCAAATTCAGGAAATTTAACATTGATGTAGTCTTATCCTATACACAGTTGATTTTCAGATTTTCCATTTGCCTCAAATAATGTACTTTATAGAAATATAGCCTGCCTGTCCTCCATTCAGGATCTAATTAGGCTCATATTGTATTTATATGTCATATTTCTTTAGTATTCTTTAGTTTGGAACTGTTTCTTAGCTTTCCTTTGTCTTTTTATGACGTTGACAGTTTTGAAAAATATAGGTGAGTTGTTTTGTAGAGGGTCTAAAATTAGGTTTGTTGTTTTCTAATGATTACATGTGAGTTACCAATTTTTGGCAGAAATAATGCATATCCTCAGTACATCACATCAGGGGCATATGATGTCATTAGTCCCATTATTGGTGATTTTAAATTTCATCATTTGAATACAGAAACATCTGCTAAGTTTTTTCCCAGTATGGAGTTACTGGTTTGTCCCAGTATGGAGTTACCCACGGCATATGGAAGTTCCCAGGCTAGGGGTTGGATCAGAGCTACAGCTGCCTGCCTACATGACAGCCACAGCAATGTGGGATGCCAGCCATGTCTGTGACCTACACCATAGCTCACAGCAATGCCGGATCCTTAACCCACTGAGTGAGGCCAGGGATCAAACCTGCATCCTCATGGTTCATAGTCAGGTTTCTTGACCACTGAGGCACGAAGGGAACTCCTGAAGTTAGTTTTTAACTTCTGTAATTAATAAATAATTTGTGGGGAAATATTTTCTTGAGGGAGATGGAATCCTATTTAATATAGGCACATAATAAGTTAAGTTGTTGAACATAGCTGTTTAACAATTGACTTCAGCCTAGCCCAGAGACTAGGACCAAGAAACTATTCAGAGGTACTAAGCTGAAGCTGAATCCAGTTCTTTTTTTTTTTTTGTCTTTTTGCCATTTTCTTGGGCCGCTCTCGCGGCACATGGAGGTTTCCAGGCTAGAGGTCTAATCTGAGCTGTAGTCACCGGCCTATGCCAGAGCCACAGCAACGCAGGATCCGAGCTGCATCTGCAAGCTATACCACAGCTCATGGCAACGCCGGATCCTCGACCCACTGAGCAAGGCCAGGGATCGAACCCGCAACCTCATGGTATTGAAATATTGTATTTGCCCTGCCACCCAACAAGAAAGCTTAGCTTCCATTATTGGGCCTATGTGTTGGGGGATTGGAAAGAAGAGTTATCCTCTGATATGACCTCATTGGGTGATTGAGGTTATTAATAACTGAGTCAAACTTGGCAGAAAGATAAGATGAGTGGACACATGTATTTTCCTAATGCATGGACTCATCTAGCTTGGCTTACCTTTTTTTAATTTTAACTTTTTGTTGTATAAATACTTAAACCAAGTTTACTTTTAATCATTTTTAAAACCTTTTGGTTTTATTTTAGTGCTGTTCCTTTGGGAACCACAGCCAAAGAAGAGATGGAGAGATTCTGGAATAAGAACCTTGGTTCAAACCGTCCTTTGTCTCCCCATATCACTATCTACCGGTAAGGGCTCTGGAACCAGGGAATTTAGTAGTAGTGGGTAAAAGTTTTAGAGGTTGGCCCATAGCCTCTATGATGATTTCCCTCAGGTATTTTTTATAACAAGATGACTAAATTCTATCTTCTGGCCTTAGAATGGTAATCTAGCCTGCAAAACTACTATTTGGAAAACTCTGGTAAGTGAAAATGTAATTCCCATTAATTAAAAATAATTATTTTGAAACAATTTCAAATTCACATAAATGTTGCAGAAATAGTGCACTGTGTTGCTATATACCTTTATGTAGATGCCCAATGTGTTAATATCTTTGAATGATTTAAAAACAAGTGTAGAAATGATGGTGCCCCATACTCCTGTATTAAGTTTTCCTTCTTTTTTTTTTTTTTTCTTCTTCATATGCTGCAACTGTGGCAACACTGGATCCTTTAACCCACTGCACCAGGCTGGGGATCAGATCTGTGCCTCCATGGCCACCCAAGGCACTGCAGTCAGATTCTTTTTTGGGTGGGGTGGGGTGGGGTCTGTGTGTGTCTTTTTAGGGCCACACCTGCAGCATAAGGCGCTTCCCAGGCTAGGGGTCAGCCACAGCTACGCAGAATCCGAGCCACGTCTGCGACCTACACCACAGCTCATGGCAATGCCGGATCCTTAACCCACTGAGCATGGCCAGGGATCAAACCCTTGTCCTCATGGATGCTGGTCTGTTTTGCTAACCACTGAGCCATGACAGGAACTCCAGATTCTTTTTTTTTTCGTTTCTTTTCTTTTTTTAAATGAGAGTTGCAACGTTTATTTCAGGTTCTCTCTCGGGGTTTATTTTTTTTTCCGCCACTCAGACAGTATGTGGGAACTCCTGGGCCAGGGATTGAACCTACACTGCACAGTAGCAAACAGAACCACAGCAGTAAGAACGCAGGAGCCTCAACCCGCTAGACCATCACAGAACTCTCTGCAGTCAGATTCTTAACTCACTGTGCCACAGCAGGAACACCCAGTATTAGTTTTCTATTGCTGCTCTCACAAGTTATCACAAACTTTGTAGCTCAAAACAGCACATTTGTTATCTCATAGTCCTATAGGTCAAAGTCTGGCTCATGTTTCACAGAGCTAACATTAAGGTGTTATTCAGGGCTGCATTCTCTTCCAGAGGCTCTAGAGTCTGTTTCCTTGCCTCTTTCACCTTCTAAAGGCTGCTCTGTATACCTTGACTTGTGGCCTCCTTCCTTCATCTTCAGCAAGCAATGGAGGGTCAGGCTGTCCCATGTCATCACTTTCATTGTCACATTTGTCTCTGATTCCCTTCTTCCAGCAGCCTCTTCCACTTTTAAGGACACTTTGTATTACATTGAGCCCTCTAGATTATCCAGGATAATCTTCTTATCTTAAGGTGAATTTATTAACAACCTTAATTTCATCTGTAGCCTTAATACCCCTTTGCCACTCAAGGTAAATACTCGCATGTTCCAGGGATTAGAATGTGGACGTCTTTCTGCCTTCCACAATCTCTTAGTACTTGAATGTATGTTTTCTGAATTCCAGGGAACTCTCCATAGAACAACCATCATAGAAAATTAACATTGATCCAGTGTTACCATCTAATCCTCAAATCCCATTCACATTTTGCCAGTTGTTCCAGTAATATCCCATATAGGTCCAAGATCCAACTCAGGAACATGTATTACACTGAGTTCTCTCTCTCTCTCTCTCTCTTTTTTTTCCTTTTTTTAAAATCTTTTTAGGGCCACACCTGCGGCATTTGGAGGTCCCCAGGTTAGGGGTTGATTGAACCTGTATCCCAGCGCCCTCAATATGCCACCAATCCTGTTGCGCCATATCGGGAACTCCAAAGGGTTTGTCTGATTTTTTTTGTGATTTATGCAATTTTGGCAGGAATACTTTTTTGGGGGGCGGGGCAGGAATACTTCTGAAGTGATACCATGTTCTTAGTGTATCCTGTCAGGGGATGACACATGATGACATAATGATACTGTTTGTGGTGATGAAACTTTTATCACTGGTTAGGATTTCTCCACTGTAAAATTAATGAATAAAAATGTTGTGTTTATTAATACTTTGTAGGGAGATATTCTTGAGACTATAGTCTATTTCTTGTTAGATATTTACCCATTGGTATCTGTTGATGGTACTTGTCTGAATCAGTTATTACTCCGATGGTTGCCAAATTGTGATTTTTCTAATTCCATCACACTGTATTTATTTCTATGGGGTAAAGCTTTCTTTCTTTCTTTCTTTTTCTTTTTAAGGGTTGCACCCAAGGCATATGGAAGTTCCCAAGCTAGGGGTTGAATCAGAGCTGTAGCTACCAGCCTATATCACAGTCACAGCAATGCAGGATCCAAGCCATGTCTGCAACCTATACCACACCTCAGGGCAATGCTGGATCCCTGACCCACTGAGTGAGGCCAAGGATCCAACCTGAGTCCCCATAGATACTAGTTGGATCTGTTACTGCTGAGCCACAACGGGAACTCCTAAAGCTGTCTTTCTTTGTTAGTACAGACACAAGGATTTCTAAAAGGAAAAGCAATTTTCTCTTATACCCTTATGATACCAACTAAAGAGGCTAATATTTCAAAACCTCTGATACCAAATGTGTAGGAGTTTTCCCCACATCAACCAATTTTTCACCTCTGCAGATGCCAGCTGGGTATTCTTCAATTCATTTGTGGCACTAACTACCTGGAATTAGCACAGACCCCACAGGTTAGGGGCTCAGTCGCACAAGACTGCCTCCTTCTCAAAATGCCAATTGCAAGTCCCAGGTTGTCACTTGTGCTTCTAATTAACCAACTATAAATCGGGAGTTCTCATAACCTGCTTCTTGGATTCAATATTTTGTTAGAATGGCTCAAAGAAGTCAGAAGTGTTTGCTTAAGTTTACTTGTTTACTATTAAGGATATTACAAATGATACAGATGAATAGCCTTTTAGGTGCCTTTATGTCTGGAAGGAGCTTCTGTCCCCATGGAGTTGGGATGCTCTACCCTCTTGATGTGTGGATGTTTTTACAAACCTCAAAACCCTGAACCCTGTACATTTGGGATTTTTATGGAGGCTTCATTACATAGGCATAATCAATTATTAACTCAGTCTAGCCCTTCCCTCCCTTGAAGGAGGTGGGGTGAAGCTGAAAGTTCCATGTTTCTGGTCATAGTTTGAGCTTTCTGGTGACCATCCCCCATCCAGAGTCACCTCATTAGAACAAAGATCACTCTTTTTTTTTTGTTGTCTTTTTGCCATTTCTTGGGCCGCTCCCGCAGCATATGGAGGTTCCCAAGCTAGGAGTCTAATTGGAGCTGTAGCTGCCAGCCTACACCAGAGCCACAGCAACTCGGAATCCGAGCCACGTCTGTGACCTACACCACAGCTCATGGCAACGCCGGATCCTTAACCCACTGAGCAAGGGCAGGGATCGAACCCGCAACCTCATGGTTCTAGTCAGATTCGTTAACCACTGTGCCACAACGGGAACTCCAAAGGTCACTCTTATCACCCAGGAAATTCCAAGGGATTTAGAAACTTCGTGTCAGGGACCAGAGTCAAAGACTAAATAAAAAGGTACTCCTGGAGTTCCCACTGTGGCTCAACAGTAATGAACCTGACTAGTATTCATGAGGATGCAGGTTCGATCCCTGGCCTCGCTCAGTGGGTTAAGGATCTTGCATTTCCACAAGCTGTGGTGTAGGTCACAGATGTGGCTTGGATCTGGTGTTGCTGTGGCTGTGGTGTAGGTTGGCAGCTGCAGCTCCAATTCGACCCCTAGCCTGGGAACTTCCATATGCCACAGGTGGGGCCCCAAAAAATAAAAAGATACTCCCAGCACTGCTGTACTTGAGGAGATTAATAAGAGTACTAGGAGCTCTGTATCAGCTGGGAATAGATATGTGTGTGTATGTGTATGTATTTTCCTATTATTTCACAATTCCTATTCTGCCCAAAGAGTTACAGTGTTACCCTGATTTATTTTGTGCTAAGATTGTTCCAGACTTAACTAGTGGTAGTTCTTCAAGATGGTTCCTGTGCAATCAAGATCTGGGTGCTAGATATGCTCATTGCTGCCAGGGTATTATTGCTTCTAGACCCTTGCTAGCTAGAGCTGGGGTATATATGTATGAAAACACATATATACATGTAGTTACATATGTGAGAATATACATGTACATATGTCTGTTTCTGTTAATTTGTTGTTCTCAGAAGTAGCATTGATGGCTGTTATGCTGGTGCCTTCCCACACCCCCCTGTAGATCCGCTCTTTTCTAGCTAGCCCAGCAAAACATCTTGAGCCCTGCTGCCGTCTTTACTTGGGTTCCTGCCAGGGAGGCTGGTCATTTTTTAACCACCTCCACAAATACCACATCCCTTCAGATTTTTTCCTAGCCAGATTCCAGAAATAATTCTGACTGTAGAAATTGGACATTCTATTAAAACAGAAGACTAATAAATGATCTCAATCTTTTCAGCTTTATGGTAAAACTTTTTTTTTAAGAGATGAAAGATTTGGGGGAGGATTATAATGATGAAGAACCTCTCAAATTATTTTGAAATTATATTTAAAACCTTGGCCTTTTTTCACAGGTCTTATAACAAATGATAACAAGCTGGTTAGATGAGTCTGACTATCTTGTTTGCTCTTCTAGTTATGAAACTCTACACATATTTATGAAAAGAAAAATAGCAGGGAACATGGGGCTGTTTCTAAGGTGCCATGTGGGAAAGTTATCTGAGATATCTGGAATCATATATTTTCTTTTCTATTTTTTGTCTTTTTAGGGTCGTACCCAAGGTGTATGGAGGTTCCCAGGCTAGGGGTCTAATTTGAGCTGTAGCCACCAGCCTACGCCACAGCAACAGCAACGCAGGATCCAAGCCACGTCTGTGGCCTATACCACAGCTCCCAGCAACAACAGATCCTTAACCCACTGAGTGAAGCCAGGGATCGAACTCACAACCTCATGGTTCCTGGTCAGATTCGTTTCCGCTGTGCCACAATGGGAACTCCTGGAATCATGTATTTCCTACTGCTAAA
The DNA here is from genome assembly GCF_016906955.1 of Phacochoerus africanus. Taxonomy (NCBI): domain Eukaryota; kingdom Metazoa; phylum Chordata; class Mammalia; order Artiodactyla; family Suidae; genus Phacochoerus; species Phacochoerus africanus. The sequence continues at coordinate 89,410,121 of NC_062549.1, read as the reverse complement.
CTTTCACAGTTTTTTTGGAGGTAGCATGGAAGTACATGGTTAATTAAGTTAGTACTTTGTGAAATACTCAATCTTTTAATAAATTAAGTCAGTTTATCAAAGTTAAAGTGTATATAGGGATTAAATTATTAGAGAAACAAGTTATTCTAAAGGAAGTTAGAAATAAAAACTTCAGTGTTGGAGGAGTTCCTGTCGTGGCTCAGTGGAAACAAATCTGACTAGTATCCATGAGGATGCAGGTTTGATCCCTGGCCTTACCCAGTGGGTTAGGGATCCGGTATTGCTGTGAGCTCTGGTGTAGGTCACAGACACGGCCCTGATCTGGTGTTGCCGTGGCTGTGGCTAGGCTGAGGGCTATAGGTCCGATTCAACCCCTAGCCTGGGAACCTCCATATGCTGCAGGCACAGCCCTAAAAAGACAAAAAAACAAACAAACAAACAAAACAAAACTTACCCAAACAAAACAAAACTTAAGAGTTACAATGGCTCCTTAATTTTAATTTCAGCTTCATTGGGGCGGGGGGGTGCTCAAGGCATCTGAAAGTTCCCAGACCAGGGATGAAACCTATGCTACTGCCCCAACCCGAGCTGCTGCAGTGACAACACCAGATCCTTAACCCACTGTGCCGCAAGGGAAGTCCAACTTCGTTTGCTTTAAGAATGCTACTTGGGGGTTTGGATATTCCATTAAGCTTCTGTGAATAGTTGTGTGGGGACTGGCCAACATGCCAATTGCACTGTAGGCCATTAGTCCTGGATAACAAAACCAACTTGAAAGTTTAAAAGCCATTGTTGGGAGTTCCATTGTGGTACACAGGATTAAGAATCCGACTGCAGTGGCTCAGGTTGCTGCAGAGGCACAGGTTTGAGCCCTAGCCTAGTGCATTGTGTTAAAGGATCCAGCGTTGCTGCAGCTGCGGTTTAGGTAGCAATTTGATCTCAGATTTGATCTCTGGCCCGAGAACTTCCATATGCCACGGGTGTAGCCATAAAAAAAAAAGAAGAATAGATGAAGTTACTGGGGTGTCGAATGGTTAATGTCCTGGAAGCAGAGAATCGAGTTGCCCACAGAGTACATCTTCACTAAGTAGGACTGAAGGAGGAAGGGAATACCTAGGATTACTCTAAGGGCTCTTGAGGCTTATTCTGCTACCAAAAGAGTTTCATAACTGGTCTCTTTTTACTTGAAACCAACCCTGGAAATCAGTCTCCCTGTCTTCCCAATGTCAGTCCTCAAAAATGCATAGGTCACAGCTGTGGCTCGGATTCCATCCCTGGCCTGGAAATTGTCCCTGTGACCGTGTGCCGTGGGTGCCGCCATAAAAATCAAAAACCAAAACCAAAACCACCCTTGTACCTACTGAGTGAATTTCCTCTGCAATATTTTTGTAAATGGATTTCTACCTGTGCTTGCATGCTTCCAGTGACAAGGAACTAAGACCCTTTTCCAGTTGAGGAATTTCTCTTATCAGAAGGACCTGTATATTAGTGAATTTACTGCAACTTATATCTTGTATACAGTGACTCTATTTCTACCATGAACTGCCTAAAATAGATCTAAGCCCATTTTTTTGCTGACAGCCTTTATTGACGTCAAATATCTTCATGTGTTTATTATTGGCCATTTGTATATCTTCTTTTGGAGAAATGGATATTCAAGTCCTATGCTCATTTTTATTTAAAAAATTTTTTTGGGGGGAGTTCCTGTTGTGGCTCAGCGGAAAGGAACCTGACGAGTATCTGTGAAGATGTGGCTTGGATCCCTGGCCCCGCTCAGTAGGTTAAGGGTCAGGTGTTGCTGTGAGCTATGGTGGAAACTTCCATATGCCGTACCTGTGGCCCTAAAAGAAAATAAATAAAAAGGAATAATAAATATTATCTTTGCAGCTTATGAAGTTCCCAGGGCTAGAGAACAAATCTGAGCCACAGCTATGATAGGCCTGATCCTTATTAACCCACTGTGCCCTGGCCAGGAATCAAACGTGCATTCCAGTGCTCCATATATGCCTGCCGTTCCCCTGCACCAGAGTTGTAACTCCCGGGCCCTTTTTTTTTTTTTTGCTTTTAAGGCCGCACCCTCAGCCCATGGAGGTTCCCAGTCTAGGGGTTGAATTGGAACTACAGCTGCCTGCCTATGCCACAGCCACAGCAACTCAGGATCCAATCCCTGTCTGTGACCTACACCACAGCTCGCAGCAATGCTGGATCCTTAACCCACTGAATGAGGCCAGGAATCGAACCCACGTCCTCATGGATAGTAGTCTGATTCCTTTCCGCTGTGCCACGACAGGGACTCCTTCATTCCTTTTTAAAGTTGAATAATATCCCATTGTATGTATACCCTGTATTTTGTTTATCTATTCTTCCATCCATGGATATTTGGCTTATTTCCATATTTTGGCTATTATGAATAATTCTGCTATGCACATGAGTATACAGATATCTCTTTGAGTCCCTGCTTTCAATTCTTTTGGGTAGATTCTAGAAGTGGAATTGCTGGATCATACGGTAATTCCATATTTAATTTTTTGAGGAAGTAACATACTGTAATCCATAGAGGCTGTGCTGTTTACATTTCTCTTTTTTTTTTTTTTTTGTCTTTTTGCCATTTTCTTGGGCTGCTCCTGAGGCACAGGCTAGGGATCAAATCGGAGCTGCAGCCACCGGCCTACACCAGAGCCACAGCAACGCGGAATCCGAGCCGTATCTGCAACCTATACCACAGTTCACGGCAACACTAAATCCTTAACCCACTGAGCAAGGCCAGGGATCGAACTTGCAACCTCATGGTTCCTAGTTGGATTCGTTAACCACTGAGCCACGACAGGAACTCCTGTGCTGTCTACATTTCTATCAGCCGTGCACAAAGGTTCCAATTTCTCCGCATTCTCACTGACATTTTCTGTTCATTGTTATTTTAATAATAGCCATCCTAATGGACGTGAAGAGGTGTCTTGTTTTGATTTGCATTTCTTTAATGATTTGTGATGTTGAGCATCTTTTTATGTACTTACTGGTCAATTTTATATCTTTGTATTTTACTTTCTTTTTTCTCTTTAGGGCTGCATCTGCAGCATATGGAATTTCCAAGGCCAAAGCCTCAAATCAGAGCTGCAGCTGCCTGCCTGTGTATGCCACAGCCACAGCAATGCCAAATCTGAGCCACATCTGTGACCTGCATTGCAGCTTGTGACAACATGGATCCTTAACTCAGTGAGTGAGGCTAGGGATCAAACCCACATCCTCATGGATACTAATCAGGTTCTTAACTTGCTGAGCCACAATGGGAACTCTTGTTTTTATTTTCTTGATGGCATTGTTTGCAGCATGATTGTTAGATCACTTGTTGAAATTCATATCACCTATGTCTTCTCTAGCTTTTCCTTAACATTCTACTAACAATCAAAAAAGAAAAAAATAGTAATATACTTTGAATCAATAGATGCTTGTTATTCCTCAAAGATATAATCTGTGTTCAAGGGGATCTCATTATTTCCAGAAAAAAATTTTTCCTAAGGGAAATCATACTGGCTCTTAGAATCTTTTCTGTAAGTGAATTAAAACAATCTTGATATGCTATACCAGGCTCTTACCCAGTGTTTGAACAGGAAATAGTGAGGTTGGCCCATCTCTGATCCATGATGTCTGAAGCCTCAACTAGAAAACACAAAGGCTGATCTTCCTACATGATATCTCTGCATAGGCTATTTTGGGTTTCTTTGCAGCATGAGAGAGGGAGGGATGGAGGGATGGAAGGAGTGAGAGTGATTCGAAAGTTGTTCAGTGTCTGTTTTGCTGTATTCTCTGTCTTAAGGCAGTCAGTCATAAACTTCTGCCCAGCTTCAAGGGAGTAAATATAAAATACTTGCCGGATGAGGAGTGACAAGAGTCTGGAAAATCAGTGTAGAATTGGAAATAACATTGTGGTTTTTTGGAAAATAAAATCTCCCTTACCTACTCAGTACTAGGCTAACCGAGCTATGATTTTAACCAATTTTAAAAATTAGGGTAACGTTTGACTTCATAGCACTAACCATTTTCCATTTAAAAGATCACTAGAACATGCATATATTTTATGTGTTAGCTCTTTCAGTCAGGGGATTTAATTCATCTGGCCAGGAGCCCTAAGTGCATTTCGAATGCTAAGTAATGTTTTACAATTTCTCCACTTTTATTTTTTTCAGTTCTCGCAAATCAATATTTGTTCTGTCTTTTTCAGTCTGATAATCATTTTCTTTGACAAATAAAATAGTTGAGCAATCTGCTTTGTACTCGGTCATCCATTAACATAAAATCGTCAATCCCAGTTAGGAGGCTTTCTTTCCCTGAATACAATTTTAAAAGCCCCTTTTTGTTGTCCTTGACGTTTTTGCAAGCCTCAGCTCATTCTGGTTTTTAGTCTCCTGATTCTTCTAATCAAATTATACCATTGTTCTCTTCTTGTCCTTTGTTATGAGGCTCTTCTTCTGCTTTTTGTATTTGTCTTGTTAAGTCTGAGTTAATCAGAGTGGTGTCTAGCCAATTTTTTTGGTTTCTTTAGACATTACTCCTTTCTTACTGTGACCATTTTTATTACATAGAATTTCTTTTTAGATCTTTTCAACCTGCTTGACTTGTTTCCCTTTAGAGTGTAGAAAGCATGGTCTGATTATGCTCAGCATTCTCTATCTAAGCTGGCTTTCCGGATGAATGTAATGTTAACTTTATCCAAAGACTCCCATTTTTTCCATTTCACTAACCAATTCTCTCTTGAGCATGAGAACTAGGTCCAGAATATAGCAGTGTTTTTCATCCATTGGAAATGCTTTGGCAGATTGACAAATCAGAACATGATTTAAAAAGGGGTTTGATGACAAAATATTTCAAAACTGAGGATTAAGAAACATATACTGGAGTTCCTGTCGTAGCTCAGAGGAAATGAATCTGACTAGCATCCATGAAGATGCAGGTTCAATCCCTGGCCTCGCTCAGTGGGTTACGGATCCAGCATTGCCATGAGATGTGGTGTAGGTTGCAAACGTGTCTCAGATCTGGCGTTGCTGTGGCTCTGGCATAGGCTGGTGGCTACAGCTCTGATTCAACCCCTAACCTGGAAACCTCCATATGCTGCAGGTGCAGCCCTAAAAAGACAAAACCTCATATACTTAAAATTGGATTTTAGGGAGTTCCTGTTGTAGCTCAGCAGAAGTGAATCTGACAAGCATCCATGAGGACGCAGGTTTGATCCTTGGGCTCGCTCAGTGGGTTAAGGATCCAGTGTTGCCATGAGCTGTGGTGTAGTTTGCAGATGCATCTCAGATCTGGTGTTACTGTGGCATAGGCCAGCAGCTACAGCTTCGATTCAACCCCTAACCTGGGAACCTCCATATCCCTTGGATGTGGCCCTGAAAAGACCAAAAAAAAAAAAAAATTGGATTTTAAATTTGGAATGGGTAGTTTATTAGGGAATGAATGATATGCTCAATATTGTGAGTATATAATAAAATTCATGGATGACTATATTATATGAAATAGTGGATAAATAAAACTCAGGTTTTCTTCTATTTCTGTCTTATGACTGAAGGAATGGAAGGCCCCAGATGGTTGTATTCTAACGATTATTTTCTATGAGATTTTTTTTCCTTCTGGCCACCTTGCAGCATATGGAGTTCCCTGGCCATGGATCAGATCTGAGTCACAAATCCTTAACCCACTGTGCTGGGCGGGGATGCAACCTGAATCCCAGCGCTCCTGAGATGCCAATGATCCCATTGCGCCACAGCAGGAGCTCCCCTAGTGATTATTTTCAACTGTATGCAACTTTAATTGGTATCTTTGACCCTCATTGTTTCTTCTTAAGAATGGAAGAAAAGTTCCTTGGCTAGGGATCAAACCTGTGCTGTGGTTGTGACCTGTGCCACAGCTGCGACAATGCAGGATCCTTAACTCGCTGTGCCACAAGGGAATTTCTTCTGAGTTTGAGGTTTTTTGTTTTTTGTTTTTTTGTGTTTTTTTTTGTCTTTTTGCCTTTTCTTAGCCGCTCCGGCGGCATATGGAGGTTCCCAGGCTAGGGGTCTAATCAGAGCTGTAGCCACCGGCCTACGCCAGAGCCACAGCAATGCGGGATCCGAGCCGCATCTGCTGACCTACACCACAGCTGACGGCAATGCCGGATCCTTAACCCACTGAGCAAGGGCAGGGACCGAACCCACAACCTCATGGTTCCTAGTCGGATTCGTTAACCACTGAGCCACGACAGGAACTCCCTGAGTTTGAGTTTTAATTGATTCCTCCTCTCAGCTCTATTAATGATGCAGTCTGATAAAAGGAAGGGACTCTTCTACTTAAATCAGTTTTCTAATTTTCAAATTAGAAATGTGAAACAGGAACTAGAAACAGGAATGTAAAAACTTTGTTTTTGTTTTGTGATAGTTGCCTGGTTCCTAAGTAGTGTGTGTTCTCTTTGCCAAGGTTACTGTATACTATTGTGTCATCTATTGCTTTTTAAATTGCCTTTGTGTGTTTCTTTTCAGCTGGTCTCTTCCTATGGCGATGTCCATTTGCCACCGTGGCACTGGTATTGCTTTGAGTGCAGGTATGTATGTGTGTTTTTAAGCGCACCTGAACACACACACACACACACACTTCATTGACGAACTTTACTATTTCTTTGGCTCCTGGCAATGCCTCCTTTGCAACCAGGCAACTTGATTTAGAGAAAATGATAAGTCCGTTTAAGCTTCTTATTCTTTCTTTAGCAATTAATTATGAGTTCCCACAACGCTTAGATTCTTTTCTTAGCCAATATTTTTTAAGATTTTTATTTTTTCATTATAATTGATTTACAATGTTCTGTCCATTTCTTTTTTTTTATTATTTTTTTAAATTTTATTTATTTATTTATTTTTTGTCTTTTTGGTATTTCTTGGGCCGCTCCTATGGCATATGGAGGTTCCCGGGCTAGGGTCTAATCGGAGCTGTAGTCTCCGGCCTACGCCAGAGCCACAGCAACATGGGATCCGAGCCGCATCTGCAACCTACACCACAGCTCACGGCAACACCGGATCGTTAACCCACTGAGCAAGCGCAGGGACCGAACCTGCAACCTCATGGTTCCTAGTCGGATTCGTTAACCACTGCGCCACGACGGGAACTCCTGTTCTGTCCATTTCTACTGTACAGCAAAGTGACCCAGTCATCATATATATATATATACATACACACACACATAATCATGATAATCATGTTCCATCACAAGTGATTAGATATAGTTCCCAGTGCTATATAGCAGGATCTCATTGCTTATCCACTCCAAATGCAATAGTTTGCATCTATTAATCCCAAACTCCCAGTCCATCCCACTCCTTCCCCCTTTCCTTTGGCAGACACAAGTCTTTTCTCCAAGTCCATGAGTTTCTTGTCTGTAGAAAGATTCCTTTGTGCCGTATAGTAGATTTCAGATGAAAGTGATATCATATGGTATTTGTCTTTCTCTTTCTGACTTACTTTACTTATTATGAAAGTCTCCAGTTCCATCCATGTTGCTGCAAATGGCATTATTCTGTTCTCCTTTATGGCTGAGTCGTATTCCACTGTGTATATGTACCATATCTTTTTAATCCGTTCATCTATTGATGGACATTGAGGTTATTTCCGAGTCTCAGCTATTGTGAATAGTGCTGCAGTGAGCATGGGGGGGGGTGCATGTTTTTCAATGAAAGTTTAGTCAGATATATGCCCAAAGAGTGGGATTGCTGGATCATATGATAGTTCTATATGTAGTTTTCTGAGGTACCACCATACTGTTTTCCATAGTAGTTGTACCAATTTATATTCCCACCAACAGTGAAGGAGAATTCCATTTCTCCACATCCTCTCCAGCATTTGTTACTTGTTGACTTGTTAATGATGGCCATTCTGACCTGTGTGAGGTGGTACCTCATTGTAGTTTTGATTTGCATTTCTCTAATAATTAGTGATGTTGAGCATTTTTTTCATGTGCCTGTCGGCCATCTGTATACCACAAAATCAAAAACCATTCACAAAAACTAAAAAAAGGACATAAGCATAAAATAAAAGGGAATTATCCAACCAAAGAAAGAAAGGAACAAAGGGGAAACATAGAATCAACTGGAAAACAAGGTTTAAAATGGCAATAAATACATATTTGTCAATAATTAAGTTAAATGTCAGTGGGCTAAATGCTCCAGATTGCATAAAAAAAGCAAGAGCTGGAGTTCCCATTGTGGTGCAGTGGAAATGAATCTGACTAGGAACCATGAGGTTGTGGGTTCCATTCCTGGCGTCACTCAGTGGGTTAAGTATCCGGCGTTGCCGTGAGCTGTAGTGTAGGTCGAAGACACAGCTTGGATCCCACATTGCTGTGGTTGTGACGTAGGCTGGGAGCTACAGCTCCAATTAGACCCCTAGCCTGGGAACCTCCATATGCCACAGGTGTGGCCCTGTAAAGCAAAAAAAAAAAAAAGAAAAGAAAAGCAAAAAAAAAAGCTAGAGTCTACAATATGCTATCCACTAGAGACTCACTTTAGGGTGAAGAACACATATAATTTGAAAATGAGGGATGGAAAAAGATATTTCACGTGAATGGAAAAGATAGGAATGCATGAGTCGCAATACTTACATCAGACAAATTAGACTTTAAAATGAAGGCCGTAAAGAAAGACAAAGAAGGACACTATTTAATGATAAAAGGATCCATTCAAGAAGAAAGTACTACAGTTGTCAATATATATCTATCCCTAGTATAGGAGCACCCAGATATATACAATAAATACTAACAGGCATAAAAGGAGAAATTAATGGGAATACAATAATAGTAGGAGATTTTAACACTCCACTCATATCAATGGACAGATCCTTAGCAAATTTTTGAACTATCCCTAGCACGTCCTGATAATGTATTTATTGACATTACAGAGAACAGAGAATTATGATATAGATGGGCTGGGCGACTAAACATGGACCAAACACCGTCCAAGATTAGTCATCATCCTTACTTTTTCAGAACCTCAGTTTGATCAGGTGCAAAACATTAACTCATTCCCCAGCCTCAAAAACATCTTGGTTACAGAGTCCCCATTGTGGTATAGCAGTAACGAACCCAACTAGTGTCCATAAGGATGTGGGTTTGATCCCTGGCCTCACTCAGTTGGTTAAGTATCCAGCATTGCCATGAGCTATGGCATAGACTGGCAGCTACAGCTCCAGTTCGACCCCTACCCTGGGAACTTCTTGATTACAAACTAGAATATCTATTTATTTACTTATTTATATAATGAAAAACAGTTACAGAGTGAATTGTATGCTGGTCTTAGTACATCCTTTTCAGGTAGTAAGTTTTTGTTTTTGTTTTATGGCTGCGCCTGCAGCATATGGAAGATCCTTGGCCAGGGACTGAATTTGAGCTGCAGCAGCAGCCATGCCAGATCCTTAACCCATTGTGCCACAGTGGGAACTCTGAGGATCTGCTACATTTTTTTAAAGTTTTCCCTGGTTAGTGCTGGAGGCCTGGCCATATTTTGGTTTTTCATAATATCCTTTGGGGGCCCTTCATAGGCTTCTGTAGAGTATGTTTTTACTGAAGTGGTCATCAACAGGACTGGTGGCTCAAGTATAGGAATCCTCTATTTATGGAGCTGCTGCTGAGACGTTGGAGAAATTATCTAAAACTAAGTCTCTGCTATTCACACTTAGATGAGTTTTGTTGATAATCAAGGATAGGAATTCTTTTCTAAGATCTGATGTTGTCATTTCTAACTTAATCTTTTGGTTAGTAAAGAGATGATACCTGGGAATCTGTATAGTTTCTCTCGGGTTTTTAATCTACTTGCACTGGAATAATAGGATAAATTTCAAGATTAGGCTATTCTAACTGTAAATTCATAGTTACTTTATTTCTGTTTACTTAGAATTTTATAATTTTTAGAAAGATGCTTTTTGCTTAGTTTGATAGTATTAATAAGCAGGTAGATTTTAGGACTTATCCTAAAAATCATGGGAAGATGAAGAGCAGCTTATTTATTAGGCTGTAGTTTCCATTATTATCTCAGTATATTTATCACCACTGATTGAAGAAAAGGATGTTGATTCTTACATAGACTATAATGATAAAAATAAGTGTTTGTTAAATATGGCTAAAACTGAGTGTATTTTTTTTATGACTGAATTTAATAATTATTTGCTTTTTCTATCTCTACTCCTTTGAATGACCTTGTATTTATTAGCGTTTATCCTGTTCTTTGTAAACCTCTCTTAATTTCATGATAGAGAATAGTAGCTATTTTCTGTAGGGTAGTTATGTTTTCTTTCAAGGCTGAGGGTCTCTACTTCAAAACTGGAAGGGAACAGATTTTTGCTAGATGAATGACTTGAGGCACCTTAGTTACCTCCTTTTAAAATGGGCATATTAATAATGCCTAGTCCAGAATTGATGTGATTTCAAGAAGCTGCACTCTGGATGTTGACTTAAGAGAACAAAAACAGGAATGGGAAGCATGATAAATTTAATAGCAGCACTCTCTTAGATGTACAGTGGAAACAGTCCGGATGGACGCGAAATAATGGTTATCTCTGAGTGGTGGGATTATGGGGAACTTTTCTAAACTGTACATTTATATACTAATTCTTTGAAATATGTTTTCATAATCAGGGAAAAAATGTTTCACCAGTGACCCTGGGAGGTCAAAGAGGTCTGGGGATCATTACACAAATATTGTCTGGCTGCCTCTCTGTTCTTTCAAGAAATACTCTCCTCTTGTGAATTGTTTTTATTGGCAACATTTCTGACCCCAACTGGTGTTTTCCCAGTACCACTAAATTTTCAAATTCTCCAAACACCAACTGATTTCCTGCAGTTCAGTTCAGTTCTGACACAATACTCAGAGTTAGTGTAGATTCTGCTGGTTAAGGGTTCAGTCCCACAAGACTGCCCCCATTTCAGACTCCAATCTCAAGTGCCAGGTTGCCTCCTGTACTTCTTCACTAAGTAAACATTGAGGACCTGGTTTCTGTCGATCACGGTATTAAATGCTGTGGTTACAGAGATGAATAGCCCTTGCCCCCCAGGATTTTATTTTATTTTATTATTATTTTTTGTCTTTTTGCCATTTCTTGAGCTGCTCCCTCGGCATATGGAGGTTCCCAGGCTAGGGGTCGAATTGAGCTGTAGCTGCTGACCTACATCACAGCCACTGCAATGCAGGATCCAAGCCGCATCTGCGACCTACACCACAGCTCATGGCAACGCCGGATCCTTAACCCACTGAACAAGGCCAGAGATCGAACCCGCAACCTCATGGTTCCTAGTCGGATTCGTTAACCACTGAGCCACGATGGGAACTCCCCCCAGGATTTTATAGTCAAGCAGGTTTTCCCATTTTTCTTTAACTTTCTCCCCAAGTTACCCCATCCATACTTTAAAACTTCACTTATCGTTTACATGTAGATAGTCCTCAAATGTTCAAACCAGAACTTAGCTAGCTGTAGACTTTTATCCAGCTGTTTATTGAGTATCTTCACTTTGACCTTCCTTGGGCACCTTAAATTCAAATATGTGTACTCCAAATTGAACTTATCTTTCCTTCCTCAGTATAAACATTGATCCTTCAATAAATCAAAAACTGACCTAAATTGAATGTAACTTGCATTTCCTTTGTTTTCTTTGTGGGTGAATGGCCATTATCTAGTCAGTAGACCATGCAAACCACCATCCTTGACTTACTTACTTGCTCCCCTAAAGTTTTACCTCCTTTATATCTTTCTGAGTTGTCCCTTCCCTATTCTCCCTATTTTTATCTTCAGTCAGTTTATTACATTTTTATCAACTGGAGACTTGGGGTTAACATGGCTTCCTCCTCAGACTTCCTGTCTCCATTCTGATTCCTATCCAGTCCATCCCCATGTTGCTGCCAAGTCATCCTTTTTTTTTTTTTTTTTTTTCCTTTTTAGGGCCACACCTGTGATGTATGGAAGCCCAGACTAGGGGTCAGATTGGAGCTGCAGCTGCTGGCCTATACCACAGCCACAGCAACACCAGATCCTTAACCCACTGAGCAAGCCAGGGATCAAACCCGCATCCTTATGGATACTAGTTGAGTTCTTAACTGGCTGAACCACAATAGGAACTCTCCAAGTAAATTTTTTTTTTTAAAGGCATATCTGACCATATCACTCTCCTGTTTAAAACTCTTTAATGACTCTCTAGCTCTATTAAGAATAGCAGTATTGGAATTCCCATTGTGATTCAGTCTCTAGCCTGGGAACTTCCATAGGCCATGGATGCGGCCCTAAAAAGCCAAAAACAAACAAAAAAAACGAAAAACCTAATACGGTGTAAATGCTATGTAAATAGGTGCCAGGTTATGGCAAATTCAAGTTCGCTTTTTGGAACTTTCTGGAATTTTTTCCTTAATATTTTCCATCCATATTTATGGATGCAGAGCCCATGGGTATGGAGCACCAACTGTGATAGCATCCCAGTGTGTGTGATGTGGCTTCTCATTATGGTTTTGATTTGCATTTCCCTAGTGGCTAATGGTATTGAGCATCTTTTTATATACTTATTGCCCATTTATTTATCTTCTCTGGAGAGCTATCTATTCCCCCACCCTTTTTTTAATAGCCGCACCCATAGCATATGGAAGTTCCTGGGCTAGGGGTTTAATTGGAGCTGCAGCTGCCAGTCTACGCCACAGCCACAGCAATACCAGGTCTGGCCCAAGTCTGTGGCCTCGGCCACAGCTCAAAGTAGCGCTGGATTCTTAACCTTAAGTAGGATTCTTAACCCGCTGAGCCACAATGGGCACTCCCTTTGCCCATTTTTAATTTGGATTGTCTTTTTATTATTGAGTTGTAAGAGTCTGAAGTTCCCCAGTGGTCCAGTGGGTTAGGGATCTGGCAGTGACCTGAGCCACAGCAGTGGCAAGAGTTCAGTCCCTGATCTGGGAACTTCTGCATGCCATAGGTTCAGCCAAAAAAAAAGAATTATAGGAATCTTTAATATATTCTGTATACAAGTCCCTTATCAGACAGATATTTTCTCTCATTATATATGTTGTCTTTTTACTTTCTTGATGACGTTTTTTCTAGTGCAAAAGTTTTTAGTTGTTTTCCATAGCATTTGTTAATTGTTTATTTATCAAGAGAAATTATTCTTTAGTCCAGATATTCATAGTTTAGTTTCAGTTTGGGAACACAGGTCAGTGACAAACTTCCATGGAACTCAAACCCCAAGAAATTCTTTACATTCCAAGATCACTTTGCACTTTGAAAAATAGCAGCCTTCCTCATTTCCTCAAAAATCTCTCATGGAATCAGTTTCTGTAGAAATCTGCATGCGCCTCTCTTTTGATTCAGCTACAGCAAACTTATAGAAAGCTATACCACCCAGAAGTACAACAAATGCTCCAGCAATGTGAAATCATAGTTTTCTTTTTTTTTTTTTAATTTTTCTCAATAATCTTTTATAGTGTTTTTTTTTTTGTCTTTTTGTCTTTTCTAGGGCCGCACTCGTGGCATATGGAGGTTCCCAGGCTAGGGGTCGAATCGGAGCTGTAGCCACCAGCCTACTCCAGAGCCACAGCAACAAGGGATCTGAGCCACGTCTGCAACCTACACCACAGCTCACGGCAACGCCAGATCCTTAACACACTGAGCAAGGCCAGGGATCGAACCTGCAACCTCATGGTTCCTAGTCGGATTCCTTAACCACTGAGCCACAACGGGAACTCCCTGAAATCATAGTTTTCATCATAGGACTGGAAGCCTTTGTAATTTTCTCAACACCAGTGTCCTAGACTGATGAAGAAATGGACAGTTCCCAAAAGTTTTTAATTTTGATTAAGTCTAATTTATTATTTTGTTGCTTCTAGTTTTGGTGTCATATCTAAGAAACTACTGCTAATCCAAGATCATAAAGATGTACTCTTATGTTTCCTTTTTTGTTGTTGTTGTTTGTTTTTTGTCTTTTTCTAGGGCTGCACCCACAGCATATGGAGGTTCCCAGGCCAGGGGTCTAATCCGAGCTGTAGCTGCTGGCCTATGCCAGAGCCACAGCAAATCAGGATCCGAGCCACATCTGCAACCTACACCACACAGCTCACGGCAGTGTGGGATCCTTAACCTGCTGAGCGAGGCCAGGGATGGAACCCGCAACCTCACGGTTCCTAGTCAGATTCGTTAACCACTGAGCCACGATGGGAACACCTCTTATGTTTTCTTGGTTTTATTGTTTTAGTTCTTACACTGAGGTCTCTGATCCATTTTGAGTCAAATTTTCATGTAAAAATTTGAACGATTTAAGATTTAAAATTTGTCTTTTCCTTAGACCGAATATATTGTTTTTATTTTATTTTATTTTTGTACTGAGATGATGATATAGTCACAGCCAGAGGTGACTTCTAAAATGGCAGGTGAGGTTTTTATAGAGAGGGTCGTTGAAGGAAGGAATGGTATGCTAAAATACATGACAAAGTTAAAGTGATTAGGGTCAGATTCCAGGTAGCTTATCTCCCACTACAAATGTGAACATTAGTTTAACTCTTCCCCTTTTTAAATGGTTTAGAATTGTGTGAAGTCTAGGGGCTATCATAGAAGCAGTTTTATGTGTTTATAGTGGTTGTAGTTAATGGACAGCTGTGATGGGCTTGCTTTGTTTTTCCTCAGGGGTCTCTCTTTTTGGCTTGTCTGCCCTCTTGCTCCCTGGGAACTTTGAATCTCATTTGGAACTTGTGAAGTCCCTGTGTTTAGGGCCAACACTGATCTACACAGCCAAATTTGGGATTGTCTTCCCTCTCATGTATCACACCTGGAATGGGATCCGACACTTGGTAAGTTAACTGTAGACTTAAGTGCATTTTCTGGGTGAAAGGAATGGTAAGGCTAGGAGGAGTCTGTCTTTCGAAGGTCTGGCTTGAGATCTGTTCTTGAAATTAGTTGTGTTGGACCTTTGCTGGGGGCGCCTCTTGGGAAAGCTCAAATAATGCCCTGTGTGTTGATGGGCAGCCCAGTTGATGGTCTAGCTGAGCACTAGATGTAGGCCTGGCCATTTAAGAGGAATGTCACTAAAAGAGAACCCTGAAGCCAGACCGTACATCTGGTATAGAAGGCATATTTATCAGACAAATAATTGTTTCCTGTTGTGTCAGGCACTGTTGTAGACATTGGGGATTCATTCATATGAGCTAGATGACATAGTTGCTGCTTTTAGTCTTATCTTCTGTCAATCCAGACTGACAAATCTGGCTGGAGTCAAATATACTTTTTTTAATCTTGATATTGGATTGTGTTAACTGCTTTTGTTTTTTTCATTCATTTTGAACTATTGGATAGAAAAATGGGGCCAACTTTAACAGAAACTGGGTGTGTATAATCCCAGATTTTAATATTGGGTTTGGAATTTTTTTGTTAATGGCCGCATCTGTGGCATATGGAAGTTCCTGGGCGAGGGATGAGACCTGTGCCTCTGCAGTGACCCAAGCTGCTGTAGTCTGGTACTTAACCTATGCACCAAAGCAAGAACCCTCACAGTCTTTTGCTAGCCTGAAATCTGTCCCTTTGTCTCCTGCATGATCATGGGGTCAGTTCAAACTGGTGACTCCTTTGTATTAAGGAATTAAAGCTTAATTAAACCTTTCCCAGGTCAGAGATCAACCTCTCCTCCAGCATTTTAAGATTTATGTTTTGGGGTCTCTTTACCTTTAGTCCTGCTTCCTTTCCCAGGGAGATAATTATAGCTTCATTCTTCCTCATTTTTTATTATTTCTCAACCTGAGCCATCTCTCAGTTGGATGCTTTTGCCTTAATTTGACCTTTTGTAACTTCTGCATCAGAGCCCTGAGACAAGCACTTTCTGAATTTCAGTCTGGTGCAATAGTTTAATGGAATCAGAAAAGTGAGAGAATAAATGACCTATTAAATTAAGTGTATCTATCAACTGTTCCCTGGGGCAGTGTTCAGTTTGATTCAAAATGACTTCATTTCCCTCAGGGAGGGGATGGAGAGGGAGGGCATTTCCACTAATGGCTTCTTATTCCACAGAACAAAGCTCTCCAATGAAAATCAGCTGATCAGCTTCCTCTGCTGCTCCCCTAGCTCAGGCAGGGACTTGCCATATATTTGCATATGTCTCATTGTTGGGGGAGGGAAGGGAAGGAGGTTTTATAAAATGTCAGAACTAAGTCAAGGCTTTTTCTTAAGCCCTTAAATCTGCTTTTGTTTGTTGTCCTAGCAAGTCCTGGCTCTGAGTGTGGGACAGGATTTTATCTGTTCTCTGTGACAGTCCACAGTTCTTTCACTCTGAACTTGATAATTGTCTTGCCAGAAGATTTAATGGGGGAGTGGAGGTGGGGTTGATTTAAGAAAGTAGAAGTGACAGGATCTCAGTATGCTAGAGACTATCCCTCTATCACTGCCACCCAGCAGAACTCAGTTTTTTGTTTTTATAAAACACTATGTCTTTTTAAGCAAAATAACTTTTTGTGGAATCTGATTGACTCCTAATCTTCCCTAGGTAGAAGCTCTTTAGAAGCTAAGGTAGGGGCATTGTGATCTCATCTCATCTTGATTTTTTTTTTCTGGGCTCTCTTAATTTTTCTCTAAAGCAGAGAAAAAAAATTTAATCAGTTTTATATTCAGAGTGTGAGCATCTGTGTGTGTTGAGGCCATTGTGTGTGGAATGTGAGAAACCTGAAGACTACTTTTGTTCAAGAGGGTCTTTAAGAAATTCAGAATATAATATGTTAATATCCCTAGAGGACAAAAAAGTCTAGATCAGTGGTTTTTAAATTGCGGTTTTTGACTCATTATGTAGAAACTAATTTAGTGGGTTGTTACCAATAAAATAATTTAGAGTTTTCATGTGGCTTAGCAAGTTAAGTATCCGGCATTGTCCCTACAGTAGGCTTGGGTCACTGTTGTGGTGCAAGTTCAGTCCCTGGCCTGGGAACTTCTGCATGCCATGGGTGCAGCCAAAAAAGAAAAAGAAAAGAAAGAAATTTAAATAGAATACAACTTAAAGAATATAATGATAAATATTGCTTATTATTTCATGAACTTTTATATATGATATATAATACATATGTGTGTATATACACACACTCATTAAAAAGATATTTCTTAGTTGGGGATGGTCACAGTCAAAACAAAATTGAGAAATATTATTCTAGATCGCAAGGAGTATTTTTTAAAAATACCAGTCCTCTGGACAAATGGTCCTTCTCAAAGGGGGTTCTGTGGTTGGCTGTATCTAGGAAATCATGTATATTATATCTTCATTTTGGAGATTAGCAGTGTGTATTAATAAATTATTTGAGAGGTCTTATGGGTAAATACCAAATTTATTTGAACATAGAACTCTTTCCCCCTACCATGTAATGCCTTTTACTGTTCTGAGGATCTAGTTTTTGGAGAATTACACTTTGGGAAACACTGATCTTGTTTTCTTGTCATGAGGGAAAGTTTTATCTATTCAGTCTGGAAGTTCTTATATATAGGGCTAAGGGTGGATCCCTTTTCTGTTAGTGGGATAAGTAGGTGGTGGTAGGTACCGTACTGTGGGTTTTGAGAAAGGTGAAGGTCAGAAATAAGGGGAGAAGTGCTTTTCTCTAGAATCAGGCTGAGAGGAATTGTCTGTTCCTAGATAGAGCTCCTTTTTGAGAAGGGAACTGTGAGAGTGACCAGGACCCTAATTGATGAAAAAAAAATTTTTTTTCTTGTTTCTACAGATTTGGGACCTAGGAAAAGGCCTGACGATTCCCCAGCTAACCCAGTCTGGAGTGGTTGTCTTGATTCTTACTGTGTTGTCCTCTGTAGGGCTGGCAGCCATGTGAAGAGCTGTTCCCAACATCATCGTCCTGCAAATTACTACATTGATTTATCTTCCTATTTGTTGCTGTTATCTTCAGCCAGGGCAAAGTTCTGACCCTTTTGTGCTTGCAGACCCTGTTGGAGCTCAGCAGTAGAGTATGTTATAGAACCATAGTAGTGGAAAAGTGTCCACTTTTCCCCTTATTTTTAAAGATAGAATGACTGCAAAAACTCCCTTTTCCTGCCCCCAGCTTGCAGCCTACTCTAGGCCTGGGAGCCCTCATTCTCTCTCCATATTGGGCCTTGATTTATGCTGAGGGTCAGCTTTTGGCTCCTTTTTCCTGAGACAGTAGAAACAATGCCAGCTCTGTGGCCCCTGCCATGGGGACTGGGAGTGGGGGCTTTGGGTGCCACTGCCTGTGGGTTGCTGGCTTAAAGGACAATTCTGTTCATTGGTCAGAGCCCAGGGTCTTTAGCACCCACACAGTGTGACTGAAAGGAGAGGGGTGGGGTGGAGGGGAATTAGCTTGTTCTGGCTGGAGTGAGATAAAGAGGGTAAGCTGGCTCATGGAGCAGGTGCTTTGGGGAGAAGATGTATATAGCTTTTGATGCAAGAGGAAGATCTGGAAAATGGTGGTTGAACCTATTAAGGGTTATTTCTCTTCTTTACATTTCCAGAAAAACCAAGCCTCATATGTTTTCTAATCCAAATTCATGTGACAGCTTTTTATGACAGTGAATTAAAATGATCATTTTGTCTTTGACTGTCCTTGATATCTTGAGAAACCAAGGGCATAGCGGTTGGGGAGGATTCAGTTTCCTCCCCCTCCTTCTGGTCTCAGGCATTTACATCGCCCAGTCTGACCTTTCTCAGGAGGGAAGCAGTTTGTCCTACAAGTGACCAGTGGAAAATTCAGAGAATCAACTATAAGTAGCCAGGGATTTAATGTCATGCCGAAATCTCAGAGAAGGAAGAAGCAAGAGGAAGGAAGTTAAGCATGCAGAGAACTTGAGGTTATTACAGGCTCCAAAATCCCACTGAGAATTGATCATGAACTGATTATAAGCCTCAAGGTACAGTTCAGCAAATTATAATCCAGTGGAACAGTGGAGGTGACAGCCAAGGGCCCATGAGCTTAGTATGTAAACTTGGAGAGAAAAGAGAATAAAGATAAGAAAGGGGAGATTTTTGGAAAACTGGAAAACTTTTTATAGTTTATTGAGAAAACTTGATACTTTTTTGTTTGTTTTTGCTTTTTAGGGCCACAGCTGATATATGGAAGTTCCCAGGCTGGGGGTTGAATCAGAGCTTTAGCTGCCAGCCTACACCACAGCCACAGCAACTCGGGATCCAAGCTGCGTCTGTGATCTACACCACAGATCATGGCAACACCAGATCCCTGACCCATTGAGCAAGGCCAGGGATCAAACCTGCATCCTCATGGATACTAGTTGGGTTCATTACCACTGAGCTGCAAAGGCCAAATTTGCTACTTTTATAATAAATCTGTAGAGGCCCTAACTCCCTTGGCAGGAGCACTGTTTTGATAGTTTTTGGAAACTCTGGGGTGATGGATCTATCTTGTCTGTCACTCTGAGTTGTTAGCCAGCCAGTTAAAGCTGCAGGTTGGAGAGGAGTAACAATGACTAACTGGTGTCAGTTGGAGAGGAAGATCTTAGCTGCCTCAACAGTCTTCACCCCAGCTCCCAAATAGTGTTTGGCTCTAAGTGATGATCACTTCTCCCTTTTTGCTAGAGTGGCGCTGAGCAGTCTTTGTAACATTCCTCCAGGTTACACCATATGTCCCGTGTACTTGTCTCTGGAGTGAGGTACGTATGTTCACAAGGGAACAGTTGGGACATTGGGCCTGGGAGAGGTTTGGCAAGGGCATTAAGTTTAATAGCCCTTGCCAGAAAGATGCAGAATAGGGATGATGATAAACAGAAATTGGAGGCTGGGAGATGAACAGGGGACTTCTTGACTTTTTTGGTGACTTATCATTCAGGTGATTAGGATGGGGGAGGGGTAGAGTGGTCATCATGTTTGTTATTCTGTCCTAAATTTCTGCTTACTGTCTCTTTATTTTTCTTCTGTACTCTAGTCATTTCTGTTCTTCAGTTTTCTTTTCTCTTTTTTTTGGGGGGGGGGGGGTCTCGCCTGCAGCATGTGGAAGCTCCTGTCCTGGGCCAGGGATCAAACTTGTGCCATAGCAGTGACAAGAGCCACAGCACTGACAATGCTGGATCCTTAACCCGCTGAGTCACCCGGGAGCTCCTGTGTCTTCCGTTTTCAAATTATATTTGTGCTTTTGCTTCAGTTGTGCTTTTGTAACTATTTTCCCCATGTGTTCTGTCATCAGCTAGGAAGCCTTAAACAAAGGTTGCATCTTCTACTCTGGTTTCCTATATGTTTTCCCCCGCCTCCTCCAAATGCACATATACATACTCTACTAAATGACCGTACCTCAAACTTTGAAGTTGTAGTTCATATTCAGGGTGAAAAATGAGAGGGGTGAGGGACTAGTTATTGGATGTTCCTTTTGCTCAAATTTCCTCCTGGTCATTTCTGGAATATAAGTGACTCAATCCTTGTAAAAATGTGTTCTTCTCCCTACTCTTTCCTCCAACCCTCCTCCTAGTTATGGGTTACAAGAGGCAGCCATAGCAAGAGGGAAAAATCCAAATCAGTAAAAGACTCAACAATGTTAATTTTCCAAATTTGCCTTTATTCCCATCCATAATTTCCCTGACCGGGGGTCACTCAGTCCCCAGACAGCTTTTCTCAGTGTGGTCCCTTAGTCCCTTATGGAGTTCCAAGTTTGCATTTTTGGACCTCAGCTAGTTTAGGACCTGCACAGTGTTCAGGCATACATGGGCTTCCAAGTGAGGTCTTTGGAGAGTTGGCTGGGCTTTGGGGACCTGGAGTGTGACCTGCAGAGGGATGTGAGCTTTGGGGTTGATCTGGGGAATTGAGATTTGAGCCTGGGGAGCTTGGGATTATGATTGATCTTGGAGCTTGTTGTACCGTCTTTATGATAGACTTTCCAAATTTCCTCTGGCCGTCTGGATTGTGGGGCTGTCAAGAGTGGAATAGAGGAGACAGTTGTTTTAGGTTAGGCCTAGATAATTCCCAGTTCGTCTCAAAATTCTAAACCCCTTTTTCCCCATTTCATGGACAAAAGGTTAGGTTTCAAATAAGAATAGTTAAATTTGATACTCCTAACTTCCCTTTGAGATCAGATCACTTTTTACAGTGTGTAGGGGTTGTGGATAAGGTGTCCTTAGCTTATCCCTTCAGGTCTCAGAGAGTGCTTAAAGACTAAACTGGGTAAAGACTAAACTGGGTAAAACAGAATTGGCTAGAGGTTCCCCCTGCTGGGATTGTGGTGGTATGACAGGCATTTTTGAGGCTGAAAAGTAATGACAGCATGGGAGTTCCGTGGTGGTCTAGTGGCTAGGACGTGGTGCTTTCATAGCTGCAGCGTGGATTCAGTCCCTGGTCTAGGAACTGAGATCCCACATCAGGCTTCTACATGAGGCACAAAAAAAGAAAATAGAATTGAAGTTAGTTGAGGAATAGATACCTTGCCTAAGATTTCAGGACGCAGCCCATTGGAGGCCTTCAGTAAATTGGGATTTTTCTGTATCCATTTAGTGAGGGAGGCTGCACCGGCAGCTGTACGGGAGGTCAAGGTCACTCGAGCAGGGGGTACCTTCAGAGGCATTTCCCAGGTGCCCATGAATGAACCCCAGGGACTTGTCTAAAAGGAAAAAAAATGTGTTCCTCATCAGTGCTTCTCACTCCCAGTAACTAACCTGTCTTATTTCCATTCTTTACCTTTGGGAATGCACTGTAATAAAACAAGTTTGAAAGCATAATTTTTCCACTCTTCCTTTGCCCTCTTTCACTTAAATTACCCTAAAATTTTCATCCCTTTACCTCTGGCCAGCTTAAATTCAGCATCCTTAGGCAAAGTTTGGCAGAGTACCCACTGTATTACTACCTGAAGGTGTTCATTTTATACAGATCATTCATTGATTTAAGGAGTTAGATTGCATTTTAATTTTCTACATAGCTGCAGGAGACTGCAAGTCTCAGTTCTATCCCTCAGTTCTTGAGTGGAGATGAGTATCTCACCTTGGAGCGGGGCACTGAAGGCAACAGATGACCACGATCATTGGCGATAATCTGAGTGTAGCCTTCATGGGAAGAAATCCTCTGGGATAGAGGTGGGGAGAGAAGTGTTTGTGAAGATGGAGTGGAAAAGTGGAAGAAAGTATCTAATGGGCTTGAATTAAGGGCTGAGGGAGAGGAGGATATGGGAACTTAAAGAAGGTTGAAAGGAGTTAGGTGCCAGTGATTACACAGAGTGTGATGTAAAGAACCAGAAACTGGTGGTGTGGGTTCACTCATCATGGAATACCTGTTTTGTTGGCTTGGCGAGAGACCAGTTCTGCAGATACCTGGGTGAGAAAGCTTTTTCATACTGTGAAGAAAAAGATGAGAATCCTTATGGTTCAAAGGCCCCAAGCCTAGGAAATGATAGTTACGCACAGTCCTTTAGATTTGAAGACCAAAGGCATGAACAACTAGGCTAAGCTTTAATTCACTATAGAGAGGATATAATTTGTTTCATCTAACTGTATGCAGTCCCACATGGAGCCACTAGCCACATGTGGCTACTGAGCACCGGAAATGGCGGCTAGTCCAAATTGAGGTGCTTTGTAAGTACAGGTGACCCTTGAACATACAGGTTTCAATTAAGCAGGTTCACTTAATTTTTTTTTTTTCCAGTATATACTACAGTACTACATGATCAATGGTTGGTTGGATCTGTGGATGTGGAACCCTGGATGCAGAGGGCTGACTGTAAACTTACATGCAGATTTTTCAGCTGTATGGGGATCTGAGCCTTAGTACCTGCCTTGTTCAAGGGTCAACTATATAAAATACACTGGTTTTTGAAGACAGTACAAAAAAAAGAGAATGTGAAACATCTGATTAAAACTTAAAATATTGATTAAATGTTGGAAATAATATTTTGGATTTACTGGACTAAATTATTAAAATTAAGGATTTAAAAATTTTTTTTTTCATGTAGCTACTAGAAAATTTAAAGTTACAAATGTGACTCACATTATCTTTTTATTGAGAGGTCAGCAAATTGTGGCCCATGGGCCAAATCCATCCTTGTGTCTGTTTTGGGATGGCCTGAAAAAGCTAAGAATTATTTTTATAGATGAACATTTGCAATTTATTTGATAAAAGGGAGCATTAACTTTGTATCTCAATTAAGCTATTTTCTCATCCTATAAAAATTTCATTGTTTCATTAATATTACAAAAAATTACACTCAGTTATGTTTTGAATTTTGTCAAAAATTTTATGGAAAAGTGTTTTTTCTCTCCTACCTATATAATATGTCTGATTTTGTCACTTGTCCCACAAAGTCTAAAATATTTACTCTGGCCCTTTTCAGAAAACAATTGCTGACAAATCTAACCCAAAGATACTTGTCCCAGGGCCCTCCCTACCTTAAGGAGTGGAGGAGGTTAAAAAAACACTATCTCATCCTACCCTCAGCTATTTATTCAGTAATCAGAATCCTATGGGAGAGGTTGGTCCAAAGGTAGAATCTAGAAGGCAAAATTAAACACTAAAAAGATGGAAAAAGAGTGCTTACCTGGTTGGCGCTGTAGTTAGTGGCCATGATCCTGCCACTTTCTGCTGTTTACCTTTGTTGCCTGGCAACTGCAGAAGGCAGACCTTCTGGGACTACCTCCCAATTCGCAGGGGCTGCCATCCCCTTTTTGTTACTCACTTTCTTGGCTGACACTCCAATCTTTTACCCTGAAACTTAGGTTCATTTTCATTTTAGAGGTGTGAGAGACAGGAAATGAATATGAGAAAATTAACTGATTAGTGGCCCTGACTTTTTTCTAGCATACCTTATCCTTGAGAACTTCCAGCTTATCTTTGGGGTCTTTAACCACTGTAACAAAACATGGAACCCCAAGAGCTGTGTTCACTGTGGTGTAACATACCACAGACTTTAGAGCCAGACACGGAGGTTTGAGTTCTTACTCAACACAGGAATGAAGGAGTTGTATGACCTTAAGCCGTTGATGTCCCTTCACTTACGTTTATACATCTTACTTCTTTTTTTTCCTCCCTGATAATAGCCTTTCATAATTTTTTGCCATTTGCTTTTGGGCTCTTGATCATTTTTATTAATCTATTTGATTCTTTATATGTTAAGGAAATCACCCCTTTATCAATTATGTTGCAAGCATTTTCCCCCCATTAGTCGGGTTTTTTTTTTGTTTGTTTTTCTTTCTTTTTTGGCTGCCCTGCAGCACATGGAGTTCCTGGGCCAGGGATCAGATCCAAGCCACATTTGTGACCCAAGAGGTAGTGCAGTAACACCAGATCTTCTAACCCACTGTATTGGGCCAGGGATCAAACCCGCATCCTGGTGCAGCAGAGACATCATGCTTCCTGTTACGCCATAGCGGGAACTCCTGTAGGGGTCTTTTTTTTGTTCACTTGTTTGTAGCTTTTCGGGGGGGGGCATGGACATGTTTTTAACCTTTATGTAGTCAAATTTATTATTTCTCTCAGTGTTTGTGTATCTTATGCCTTGAATGGCTTTTCATAACTTCCAATATTTAGAAAATAATTCACCCATGGTTTTAGTGGGGGATTGTTTTTTAAAAATTTTATGGCCATACTTGCCACGTGGAAGTTCCCAGGCTAGGGATTGAATCCAGCTGCAGCTGCAACCTATGCCAGATCCTTTAACCCACTGCACTAGGCCAGGGGTCAAACCCATGCCTCTGTAGTGACTCGAGCCACTGCAGTCAGACTCCTAACCTACTGCACCATGTCAGGAACTCCTGGTTTTGTTCTGTTGGAATTATTTTGGTGACTAAATTTAGGTTAGTCTCCAGATACCTAACTAGTTATCTTGGCATCATTTATTGAATAAGCCATCTTTTCCCCACCAACTTGAATTGCCACCTTTGTTATATTCCCTAATATATTGGGTCTATTTCTGAATCCTCTAACTCATTGTTCTGGGGGGAGAAGTGACTGTTTTAGGTTATTTGTCTCTCTTTAAGGTTCCGGAGTTTCTGTTTCAGCTTAGTGGATTAAGAACCCAACTAGTATCCATGAGGATGCGGGTTCTATCCCTGGCCTCACTCAGTAGGTTAAGGATCTGGCGTTGCTGCAAGCTGTGGTGTAGGTGGCAGACGAGGCTCGGATCTAGCATTGCTGTGGCTGTGACGTAGGCTGGCAGCTGTGGCTTCAATTCGACCCCTAGCCTGGGAACCTCCATATGCTGCAAGTGAAGCCCTAAAAAGTAAAGGAAAAAACAAAAAAATAACGTTCAGGGAGTTCCCGTTGTGGTGCAGAGGAAACGAATCTGGTTAGGAACCATGAGGTTGTGGGTTCGATCCCTGGCCTTGCTTGGTGGGTTAAGGATCTGGATACTTATTTTTATCATTTGCCTTAGTTTTCTCATGACTGAAATTAGACCAATAGGAAATCTTTTATTTGGATTGAGATCATCTGCCATTGGACTCCAAGTTTATTTTGTGTCTATGGAAGGGCATAAACTACCTGACTGAGGGCAACTACCAACTTGAGTGCTGGAGTCAGAGCACCAGGATTGAATTCTGGTTCTGCCTAAATGTGTGAACTTGGACAAGTTACTTGATCTTTCTGGGTCTGAGTACCCCTTGGGTGCAAAATAAGGATAATCTTAATTTTGAGCATTAAATATATGTAATACGCCGAGTAGGGCCTACTACTAGGCACCCTGATACATAGTGAGTAGTCAGTGATTTTAGCATTATTATTGGCTCAAGACTGCGCAGTAAAAAGAAGTACCTATTCAGGTTACTCGAAACAGAAAAGGGGGAAATTTATTATAAAGTCACAGGACATTTATAACAGATTCCAAAAGTAGGAAGTATAGGTTGGGCCTCGAAGGGTACTAGAATCTGGAAGATAGAACATGATCAGGAAGTGATCCCCCCAATCTCTTTTTTCCTCTGCCGTGTTTCATTCTTAATTCTCTGCAAGTCAGCCTACACGGTGTGCTTCCTAGTTGACAGTCACCATCCTGAGGTAACCTGGGCTTGTACCTTTCTTGAAACCTAGTAAGCGTCTTAGTAGTATAATAGGAAATGGGAAGAACAAAAAGAAGACTGGTCAGTTTAAGTGGAGAGCCCGGAGAAGGTAAAGGTTTTCTTTTTTTTTCTCTGAAACTGATGGTCTTTTAAAAATTAGGTAATGACCTTCCTTCTGTCAATTATCAGGTTTTTGTTTGGGTGTGTAGTTTTCCAAAGATTGTGTGCATATTCAAAAACAGAAATAGAGGAGTTCCCTTTGTGGCTCAGCAGAAACGAATCTGACTAGGAACCATGAGGTTTCAGGTTCAATCCCTGGCCTCACTCAGTGGGTTAAGGATCTGGCGTTGCTGTGAGCTGTGGTGTAGGTCACAGATGTGGCTCGGATCTGATGTGGCTGTGGCTGTGGCAAATATAGAAGCTATTTTATTTTTATTTATTTATTTACTTTCAGGCCACAGGTGTGGCATGTGGAAGTTCCCAGGCTAAGGGTCAAATTGGAGATGCAGCTGCTGGCCTACACCACAGCCATAGCAATGCCAGATCCAAGCCACGACTGCAAACTACACCGTAGCTCATGGCAACGCCGGAGCCTTAACCCACTGAGTGAGGTCAGCACTCAAACCCATAGCCTCATGGATATTAGTCAGGTTTGTTTCCACTGAGCCACAACGGGAACTCCAAAAGCTATTTAAAATTTCTCTATAGATTACAAATTTCTGATCTATTTTCTTTCCTGTGAGGAACCTAAGGCTCCCTCTATTGGAGACTGCTATTATGTCTCCCCTCTTATATCCCATAAAAAAAGAATATTCTTGATAAAAACGTTTCCTGAGGAAACTAGAGAACAAGCTGTAGATAACCACAATGACTGAAGAGACAACAATATCACTAGTGGAGGTAAATTTATGTTTACTTGCATAATTAAGAATAAACAGTGGTTCTAATGGAAAGTAGTATATGATAGCTATGTACTTTGATTAATATATAGGGTAGCCATAAAGTCTGGAAAAAGATACTACTACTTTAGTGTGTATTGAAATATAATATCACCAAACTATTAATGTGTATTCATTTATGTTTCCAGATTTCTTGGCAACTTGGTAAATATAGTAAAACTAACAACGAGGAGAGATTAGGTAAGTGAGGTAGACGAGTAGGTGAGAAGCAAGAAAGCTCTGATTGGAGTTCCCGTCTTGGTGCAGAGGAAGCAAGTCCACCTAGGAACCATGAGGTTGTGGGTTTGATCCCTGGCCTCGCTCAGTGGGTTAAGGATCCAGCATTGCTGTGAGCTGTGGTGCAGATCACAGACATGGCTCGGATCTGGCGTTGCTGAGCTCTGATTAGACCCCTAGGCTGGGAACCTCCATATGCTGCGGGTGCGGCCCTAAAAGGACAAAAACACCGAAAATAATAATAATTATAAAGAAAAGCCCTGATTGTCATATACAAATTTTAACTAGAAATAAAAGGATTTGCCTCAAGTTTGGTACTAGGGGAAATGGGAAGGAGACTAAGAGATTCTTAGATAGATTCAATATTGCTCTATAGTAGGAAAAACTTCAGTCCTCCTGGGTTTCTCCTTTACTTTCACACTACTATCACAATAACAACACTTCTGACACCTAGGTGGGGGTTTTTCCCATACCAAATGATTCCATGACACCAGCTGGGTGTCCTGCAATTTAACCCAATTCCGATGCTATCTACCTAGAGATACAGGTTAAGGGGTCAGTCCCACAAGACTGCCTGCCCTGTGCCCTTCAAGGCCAATCACAAGTACAGGTTGTTACATGTGCTTCTGACCAATCAGCTACAAGTCAGAGGTTTCTGTGACTCCCCCTTAAGTGAAATTACTTTGCTAGAATGACTTGGCAGAACTCGAGAAAATAGTTTACTTACTGTTTACCAGCTTTTAATAAAAAGACATGATAAAATATACTGATCAACATCTGGATGAAAGAGATGCTCAGGGAAGGTTGTGGGAAGGGGGTGTGGAGCCTCCCACATCCTCTCTGGAAATGCTCCAGACCCTGTCCACTGGGGATTCTTATGGAGGCTTCATTACATAGGCCTGATCAATCACTAATTTCCACTTCCAGCACCTCTCCTCTCTCCAGAGAATGGGGGATGGGGATGAATTCCAGGCCTCTGATGCTGGCTTGGCCTTGCTGGAGACCAGCTCCCATCTAGGAGCCCATCAAAATCACCTCATTAGAACAAAAGTGCCCCTATTACTCAGGAAATTGCAAGAGATTTAGGAGCACTGTGTCAGAAAACCAGGGTCAAAGAACAAATATTAGCTCAAATATGCTCCAGTACTCTTGTCACTTAGGTATTTACAAAGGTTTCAGGAGCTCTGTTCCAGGGACCAGGAGCAGAGACCAATATATATATTTTCTGTCATCTCACATGCTCACATAGACAACAATGAAAAAGAGAACTTATATATTGTGAGAAAGTATTTCTTTTTTTTTTTTTTTTGTCTTTTTAGGGCCAAACCTGTGGCATATGGGAGGGTACTTAGGCTAGAGTTCCAATAGAGCTGAGGCACTGGCCTACACCACAGCCACAGCAACGTGGGATCCGAGCCGCATCTTTGACCCACACCCACAGCCCGTGGCAACGCCAGATCCTTAACCCACTGAGCAAGGCAAGGGATTGAACCTATGTCCTCATGGATGCCAGTCAGGTTCCTTAACTGCTGAGCCATGATGCGAACTCCTGTATGAAAGTATTTGGATATGAGTTCCTGCTGTGGCACAACAAGATTGGTGGCATTGGGGAGCTCTGGGATGCAGATTTGATCTCCAGCCTGGCACAGTGAGTTAAGGATCCTGCCACTTGGCTCAAGACCGTGGCTCGGATCTGAACCCTGGCTTGAGAAAACCATATACCGTGGGGTGGCCACAAAAGACAACAAAACAAAAAAAAAATCAGACATGAGTTCTGCAGTACAGCAGGTTAAGGATCTTTGCTGTGTGGGTTTGATTCCTGGCCCAGGAACTTACCCATGCTGCAGACACCAGCTCCCCCCACCCCCCCAAAAAAAACAGTAAGGCAGATCTAAGGTGAGATATATTGATTACATCAATAAATAAATGGCCTTACCACACCTGTTAAAAACGATTTTTCATATTGACTACAAAAGCATCCAACACATCTAAAATGAAGAGATTCAGGAAGCCTTAAAAATAAATGACTAAAAAACGTACCAAGATATATACACAATGGAATACTACTACAGCCATAAAAAAGAATGGCTAATGCCATTTGCAGCAACATGGATGGAACTAGAGACTCTCATACTGGGTGAAAGTGAGCCAGAAAGACAAAGACAAATACCATATGATATCACTTATAAACTGGAATCTAATATCCAGCACAAATGAACATCTCCTCAGAAAAGAAAATCATGGACTTGGAGAAGAGGACTTGTGGCTGCCTGATGGGAGGGGGAGGGCGGTGGGAGGGATCGGGAGCTTGGGCTTATCAGACAAACTTAGAATAGATTTACAAGGAGATCCTGGCTGAAGAGCATTGAGAACTTTGTCTAGATACTCATGTTGCAACAGAAGAAAGGGTGGGGGGAAAAAATGTAATTGTAATGTATACATGTAAGGATAACCTGACCCCCTTGCTGTACAGTGGGAAAATAAAAAAATTAGAAAAAAAAAATGTACCCAGGGAGTTCTTGTCATGGCTCCGCAGAAACGAACCTGATAGTATCCTTGAGGACTTGGGTTCAATCCCTGGCCTGGCTCAGTGGGTTAAAGATTGGGCATTACTGTGAGCTGTGGTGTAGGTCTCAAATGTGACTTGGATTTGGCATTGCTGTGGCGGTGGTGTGGGCCAGCAGCTGTATCTCTGATTCAACCCCTAGCTGGGAACCTCTATGTGCCTTGGGTGTGGCCCTAAAGCCAAAAAAAAAAAAAAAACAAAACCCACTAATAAATAAATCCAAAACTATTTCTTTGAAAAAAATTAAACTGATAACTTCTTAGCCAAAACTATTCAAAAAAGAAGGGGAAGATGGCACAATACATAAAATTAGGAAGAGACACAAGAGAAAGAAATCTTAATTCCTATAAAATATGTTCAAAAATTTACATTAAATGTATAATTTTGTGTAAACCGCAATTTAACAGAATTGACCCCTGTGGACACAAAGTAAAAACAGACAATTTAACATAAAAAAATTAGGAAACTAGTGAGGAGTTACCCCATAAAACCAAAACAGGCCCCATGGTAGTTTCACAGAAGATATTATTATACTTTTAATCCTGAAGTTAATTTAGAGCATGGCAATTGAAAGAAAATTACCAAATTCATTTTTTTCACAATAAATTACACTTTAATATGATGCATATAATAAATTTTGGGGGAGTTCCTGTCATGGCTTAACAGAAATGATCTGACTAGCATCCATGAGGACACAGGTTCGATTCCCTGGCCTGCTCAGTGGCTTAAGGATCCAGCATTGCTGTCACTGTGGTGTAGGCTGGCAGCTATAGCTCTGATTAAACCCCTAGCCTGGGAATCGTCATATGTGGCAGGTGTGGCCCTAAGAAAGACATAAATAAATGAATCTGAGTGATTGTAGTTGAATTCATATAAATTTTTAAAAATAACTCTCTAATCTCTCTAAGACTTTCTTAAACAACAAGGTTGTTATTGTGGTTTTTTCCTTTTAGGGCCACACCTGTGGCATATGGAAGTTCCCAGGCCAGGGGGCCGATTGGAGCTACAGCTGCCAGCCTATACCACAGCCACAGCAATGCCAGATCCTTAACCCACTGAGTGAGGCCAGGGATTGAAGCTGCATTCTCCTGGATGCTAGTCAGATTCGTCTGTTGTGCCACAGTGGGAATACTGAAAACCACAAGTACTGAATTATCAAACACAACAATTTTTAGCAGCATTAGTACTTAACAGTGTCCTGGTGGATCCTTCAGTGGCTTGGTGGAAGGCAAGGTGGGCATTAAAGCTCCTCCTTTACAATAAGGAGTCTAAAGTTTAGGGAAGTTAGGTGACCCCCCACAAGTTCACACAGTTAATTTTTTTTTTGTCTTTTTGTTGTTGTTGTTGCTATTTTCTTGGGCCGCTCCGCAGCATATGGAGGTTCCCAGGCTAGGGGTTGAATCGGAGCTGTAGCCACCAGCCTACATCAGAGCCACAGCAACGCGGGATCCGAGCCGCGTCTGCAATCTACACCACAGCTCACGGCAACGCTGGATCCTGAGCAAGGGCAGGGACCGAACCTGCAACCTCATGGTTCCTAGTCGGATACGTTAACCACTGCACCACGACGGGAACTCCCACACAGTTAATTTTTTACGAAAGGAAGACTACAATCCAACTTTCCTCTATTTAATAAATAAGATATAATTTATCACATCTAAATGTCACAGTGAATCAGACTCAAAGGGGAGGAGTAAAAGGCATGTGTGCTTTAAATAGCCAGGAAAACAGTATGATTTTCAATAGGGTGATGCAGTAGAATAGAACGTCTTGTAAATGATAAAGCACCACCTTTAATCACATTCCAAGTCTTGCCTCTAACTTTCATTTACACCCAAATCATCCTCCAGTGGCATGAATCTTCATTCCTGGAGACAGGTTAACGGGCAACACATAGGCAGACAGACCAGAATGGCAGTTTCCACACAGGTGCTAGGAGGAAAAGAGGAGGCTCTCCCAGCCAGGTTTTATAGTTGCCAGAAAGCATCGGGACAGAAATTACAAGGTGGTTTTGATGTCTCTCATGAAGGGTTCTGGATAAAGTAAATGTAACACTGATTCCCAAACCTGGATTTTAGAACCATGACCAAAACTAAACAAACAAAAAAACCTGTAGATCGATTTCACTTACTGATACAAAATCTTATATAAAATGTTAGCAAGCAGAATCCAGTAGTGTGTTAAAAAATTTGTATCATGACCAAGTAGATAATACTCCATGGATGCAAAGATAGTCAAAAGAAATCTATTAATGTAGTTTATCATATTAATTGATCCAAGGTAAAAAAAATGTATGCTTATCTTCAAAGATGCATTATAAGTT
This sequence comes from Phacochoerus africanus, assembly GCF_016906955.1. NCBI lineage: Eukaryota > Metazoa > Chordata > Mammalia > Artiodactyla > Suidae > Phacochoerus > Phacochoerus africanus. The sequence continues at coordinate 89,378,119 of NC_062549.1, read as the reverse complement.
TATAACAACAAAGTAAAAAGACAATGGGAAAAAAGTTATAACTTATATCAAAGAGTTAATAATATCTTTGATTTTAAAAAAAACAACAGGAGTTCCTTTGGTGATACAGCAAGTTAGGATCGCCTTACCCAAGACTTGACGCTCCATTTTTTCACCAAAGGAAGAACCCCCACCCCAGCCGTGCCCCCATATACCGGTAGAGTCCAAACAGATTATGTCCCAGCCTCTGGAAGAATCCTATTGGTGCGGTACCTCAGCAAGGAGCTGTTCCTCCACTGCTGCAGGGGAGACCGGTTGGGCACATCCAGATGCCCAGGTCCCGGGCTTGGATGTCATAGTAGCAGGGTTCTAGAGAGTGACATGCAATGAGCCTGACCGACCCATGAAGCCCAACCAGCACAGACCCCACACTCAGCCCTCTGCTGAGTTGAGAGGTCTGGCCTCCAGCGCACAGGTGGCCAGCCACTCAGACAACGCCCTTCCAGTAGGTGCAGTGCCCCACCACCCAGCAGACTGCTTGGGAGGAGGTTGTGATTCAAGACATGGAATCCTGAGTTCCCATCGTGGCTCAGTGGTTAATGAATCTGAGGTTGCGGTTCGATCCCTGGCCTCGCTCAGTGGGTTAAGGATCTGGCATTGCCTCGAGCTGTGCTGTAGGTTGCAGATGCGGCTCAGATCCCGCACTGCTGTGGCTGTGGCATAGGCTGGTGTGCTACAGCTCTGATTAGACCCCCAGCCTGAGAACCTCTCTATGTGGGTGCGGCCCTAAGACAAAGACAGGAAAAAAAAAAAAAGACATGGAATCTCTCTCTTCTCCCTCCCCACCCTACCTCCACACCCCCGCCTCCACCCTCCCTTCCACACCCTGGGGTCCAGCCACACTCAGCAACTACCCTTTCCTAGCTGGGTGGTCAGGGCCACCAACCTTTAGTCATCGCTGGTGGCCGCCTCTGCAGACCCAAAGGTGTTGTAATTGGCCCAGTTGCCGTCTCTCCCTCGGGTAGTCGCGCCCTGCTGCCCTGCTGACTAACCAGCGGTCACCCAACGTGCATTTCCCAGCCATGTGATTCTCGTGCACACTGGCCACCAGGGTCCAGCCTCCGCCCCCAGACGTCATGTCACAGAAGGTCTGGTAGACGACACATTCTCAGTGCGGAGGAAATACAGGCCATCTGCAGAGGAACCACCCACAGGCCCCTGCCTGAGACCACAGGGTTCTTCTCAAGACCCCCACCCAGAAAGACCCTCGGAATCAAGAATGCATTCAGGACTGCCCATCGTGCCACAGCAGAAATGAATCTGACTAGGAACCATGAAGTTAAGGACTGGCATTGCCATGAGCTGTGGTGTAGGTCACAGACTACAACTACAACTCGGATCTGGCGTTGCTGTGGCTGTGGTGTAGGCTGGCAGCTACAGCTCCAATTCGACCCCTAGCCTGGGAACCTCCTTATGCCACAGGTGTGGCCCAAAGCCAAAAATAGAAAAAAAGGAAAAGAAAGAAAGGCCCTAAAAAGCCAAAAAGAAAAAGAAAAAAAAAGAAAACAAAAACAAAGAAAGAAATAAAAAGAATGGATTCCGAAGGCTCCACACAATCCATTTGCTGGAGGACAATTCGCTTCACATCATCTATGAGCAGGGACTTGCCTGCCTTTGCTCCTCCTATCTTTCAAAGCCTTTATAGAGCAAACATCCTAGAAGACAGAGATGGTATCTCCCTCTGAACAGCCCTCCTTCTCTGGCCAGAGAGGCCAGAAATCAGCACCCAACCACATCAGGATGTGGCCTCTACAATCAGAGTAAACGGTAGGCACGTTCACTGCCTATGAGATAACATTCAAGTTCCCTAAGCCCAGAGATCCTCTCCTGGACCCATGTGCAGTGGGCCACCAAAAGAAAAAAAAAATAAAATGAAAACAAAAAGGAGTTCCCGTCGTGGTGCGTGGTTAACGAATCCGACTAGGAACCATGAGGTCGGGTTCGATCCCTGCCCTTGCTCAGTGGTTAACTATCCGGCGTTGCCGTGAGCTGTGCTGTGGTTGCAGACATGGCTCGATCCAGCGTTGCTGTGGCTCTGGCGTAGGCCAGGGCTGCAGCTCCAGATTCGACCCCTAGCCTGGGAACCTCCATATGCCGCAGGAGCGGCCCAAAGAAATAGCAAAAAAGACAAAAAAAAAAGACAAAAAAAATGAAAACAAAAATAAAAAGGCTTGCCCAATCTTTTCCAGCCCCATTTGTCAGCCTGCTTGGCAAACCCACTGCGTCTTCAGATGTCTCCTGGCCCTACTCACATCACCCTGTGGGACTGGGATCGGGGAGCAGCACAGGAAAAGCTATACTCCTGACTACTGCTGTGGCTGTGAATAACACATCTCTGTCTCCACCTCAGGAGGCTCGTCTTTTCTGCCAGCATCTATGAAACTGTGGCCGGCTAACACGTTAGCTGGAAGAGGGAACTACTTAGACCTATCACAGCTCTGCCCCCACCAGCCTAAGAGCACCAGATCACTGCATTCTCCCTTGTTCAAAAACTCATGTCTGCTGTGCCAGAGCAGGGGCTGGGTGGGCAAAAGCCTCAGTATTCCCACTGGACAGCTCCTTGGCTGCAAGCTGGACTCAAGGCAGACACCAATTCGGGCACATTCCTCTTGTCTCCATGACTGGATCTCCCTTAGATTAAAATAATAATAATAATTAAAAAAGCCAAAAGGGGAGGTGCTGGACTAGTTTATTACTCACCACCTGCTCTATGGCAACTTTCTTTGATTTCCTTGCAGCTCCGAGGCAGGAAAGACAGAAAAGGGGCACACGATTCGTTCTCCGGGAACCATTCCACAGACTGGGTCGCTGCTAGAGGATGTGAAGATAATTCTCATTAAGAGTCTGATGCCACCAAACCACCCTTCCTGGTCATGGGCTCCCAGCCTCTGCCCACTTCATTTGCTCATCACTGTGCTGTGAGGCCCCAGAGGCCAGGGTCCTCTCTGCAAAGACCAGCTGGCACACATCTAGTACAGACGCAACACTCAAATTCTTCTGCTCAACTAAAACGAAAACTGGGGAGTTCCCGTAGTGGCACAGTGGAAACGAATCTGACTAGGAACCATGAGGTTGCGGGTTCCATCCTTGGCCTCGCTCAATGGGTTAAGGATCCAGCATTGCCCTGAGCTGTGGTGTAGGTCACAGACGCAGCTCGGATCTAGCATTGCTGTGGCTGTGGTGTAGGCCGGCAGCTGTAGCTCTCATTAGACCCCTAGCCTGGGAACCTCCATATGCCGCAGGTGCGGCCCTAAAAGCAAATAAATAAATAAGAGAACACGAAAATTGTACAATTCTGAGGGGCTAGGAGAGAATTTTAAAAATAAAAACAAAAATAAATTAAAAAACGAAAACTGTGGAGTTCCCTTGTTGCACACGCGGGTTAAGGATCCAGTATATCACTACCACGCTGCACATGTTCAACCCCTGGCCCAGGAACCTCCACATGGACATGAGGCCAAAAAAAAGTCACTGTGCCTATCTAGGGGTGGATTGTGAGAATGGGGATCAGCAAGGTTGTTCCCTGGACACAGCCCTCACCACCCAGTCCCCTCTAGGATCTCTAGGCCAGAGGCATAGGAGTAGGAATATCTAGAAGGGAACAGTCTTTTCTAGAAAAAAATAAAATTAGTTAATTAATAATATTTGTTTAGTTCAAGTGTATAGCCAAGTAATTTGGAGATAGATATCTTTTTTCAGATTCTTTTTCCATTATAACTTTTAAGGATTTTGAGTATAGTTCCCGGTGCTACACAGTGGGTCCCTGTTGTTTGACTATTTTATATACAGTAGCATGTGCATATTAATTCCAAACTCCTAATTTCTCTCTCTCTCCTCCCCTAGCTCACCCAGAAGGGGGCAGTCTTTACCATGCCGCCCCTGAGCCTCCTCTGTCTAACAGCCCTGACCACCAGTCCTTCAGGAATCCCCAGGCCAAGGCCATAGGAGAAGGAGTAGCAACAACGGAACAGACTTTACCATGGCTCCCCTGAGCCTGCCAGCCAACCTAACGCACAGAGTGGAGCCCCAGGGTGTGGCTTAACTAACACCCTACCTTCTTCAGACCAGACCCACGGAGAAGCCAGCAATCAGCACCCAGGACACACCAGGTTGGCTGCAAGGTTGGCCTCTGGGCATCTCCATGACTTCCCCTCTGTGCTAGGACTTCAGCCTGCAGCCCAGCTCTAGTCCCTCTGCTCCTCTGCACACCTCAGGGCAGCTGAAGAAGCTGCTGCTCCTCAGAGACTTACCTGCACTCTGCCCTCTGGTGGCCACAGAGAGGAACAGCAGGAGGCAGAATCTGGCCCCAAATATCCTCTAAGGGGAAAAAGAGATGCCTGAGGTTACTGGCTGGACCATCCTTTCTTTTCCTCCCATCCTTTCTCCCTGAACTTTCTGAGTAAGGAAACCTCAAATGGAAAGGTATGGGCTTCTAGCCGTTTGAGAACCTCCTCGAATAGCCCCCACCCCTATCCAGCCCTACAAATACTTCACTGGTCATGGGCTCCTTTCTCCTTACATCCCTGCCCATCCCTGAGACCAAGACCAGACCTGAGCTGGCATCTTGCCTCCCCACACGCAGACCATCTCTCAGACTCAGAAACACCTTCCTCACAGCACAGAGAGCTCCCTCCTTTCCTTCCTCACAGATGCCAGGAGCTGAGAACTCCCTGCCAGGTGGAGGCTCAGAGCTACTGTCTGCGGTAGAGTCCCGATGGGGGGCAAGTGTTGAGCTTTTATGGGGAGAGCAAGCATGCAGGCCCTGCCCAGCCCTGCCCACTGCAGGCTGCAGGCCCTGCCCTTGGGCCTCCTGCCCTTGAAAGTCCCAGGTCATCAGCCCCTC